>NC_062561.1:137885125-138192625 GCF_022837055.1 Prionailurus viverrinus | reverse complement strand
TGGCTCGAACTCCCTAACAGCAAGATGATGACCTGAGCTGAAGTTGGACGCTCAACTGACTGAGTCACCCAGGTGCCCCAGTCATCTTTTTAATAACTGCATAATAACCGAACAGTTGAATGTTTACCCATATATTTATTGTTGAATTAGAAGTAATCCCAGGGGGTACCTGGGTGGCTCAAGTCAGTTGAGCATCCAACTATACAGCTCAGGTCATGATCTCGCAATTAGTGAATTCGAGCATCACGTCAGGCTCACTGCTGCCAGCACAGAGCACTGCTTCGGAACCTCCGTCCCTCTCTCTCTCAGCCCCTCCCCTGCTCACACTCTCCCTTTCAAAAATAAATAAACATTAAAAAAAAAAGTTAATTTCTGTAATGACATGGAAAATGTTTATGGTTAGGAAGTAAAGAAACTAATCAAAAGTTGTATGTAGAGAACAATAACAAGTAAAACATATGTATAAGATAAAGTCAGAATTGTTAAATGAAAAAGAACAGAAGGAAGCAATGAAAAGCTAGCAGCAGATTAGAGGGTTAAGATTATAAGCCTTTTTTCCTTTCTATTCAAAAAAATTTCACTACTGTGGTTAAATTACCTTTAAAATGAAAATAAATAATAATGATCTCCAAAAGTGTAAGTGTTTGAAGTCATAAATAGGACAGGGCAAAAGATCCCAGGGAATGTTACCATATTATGATACAGTGCTTGCTATTCATAATAAAAAAAGAATCATCAAAGAGCTTAAATTACACCTTTTTACTTGTTAAAAAGGCAAAAACGTGTGAAATATAATTTAGAAAGTTTTATATGAAAATGCTTAAAGGTTGTGGCACTTAAAGGGTTAAATCTTAGTTACAGAAAATTGATGTACTCGCAGAACTTGCCCCCAGATTATGCCTTTAAAATGAGTAGACACAATGATATAAAGAGGATACTGGAAATTAAGAAAAATATCTTTATTACCAATGGAAAAAAACTCAATTTCTGCAAAGCAAAAGAATTATACCAACAAAGATGTTTTATAACCCCAGACGCCTAGTTTCAGAGAAAAAATGGAAATTTTACTTTTACCTAGATAATGGAAATTATTATGATTTCTACATTTGTAATTAATTTGATTACAGTTTAAATATCTTATATGTGTGGAAAATTTTTTATGTTATGATAAATTAATATTAGGACTTTTTTAACTGTTTAAATACTAAGAAAAGATATACAGAAAAGACTACTACAAAATTTAAAACAAGAATACCAAAATTTTGCTTAATATAAAAAAAGTTTCAGGGTGCCTGGCTGGCTTACTCTGTAGAGAATGCAACACTTGATCTCAGGGTTGTGAGTTCAAGCCCCACATTGGACCTAGAAACTCCTTAAAAAAAATTCCAATCACCTCTCATCAACTTCATAATTTTTCAAAACACTGGCACATAATTCCAGAAATACCACTTAAGAAAAAATCAATGAATAGCTTGATTAAACCTTATACTGAACTACAAGGAAAAAAATCTCATGAAAATGTAAAAGCCAAAAGCAAATTAAAATATAGCTCAGAAAAGAGGGTCTAAAATTCTTCTACAATGATTCTTAAAAATTCTGTGGCAGTAAGTTCTATAGATTCCCTCACTAATCATAACTACAAATATTACAAGCAAAATTTACTAATGTATGATAAGAAAATTCTAATTGCAGGGGCTCCTGGGTGACTGATTCAGTTGGTTGAGCATCCGACTTCGGCTCAGGTCATGATCTCACAGCTCGTGAGTTTGAGCCTGGCATCAGGCTCTGTGCTGACAGCTCAGTATCTGGAGCCTGCTTTGGATTCTGAGTCTCCCTCTCTCTCTGCCCCTAACCCACTCGCATTCTGTCTCAGTCTCTCTCAAAAATAAATAAACGGTAAAAAAATTTTTTTTAATTTAAAGAAAAGAAAATTCTAACTGCAGAAATAAGTACATTCTACAAATAAATTTGTCACTGAGCATATACTAAACTGATAAAGGTTAGAGTTCTAGTACTTTTTACTTTGCTATTCAATCATTTGTGTCACATACTATTTTACTCTTTAAGAAAATAATTCATGAGATGCCTGGGTGGCTCAGTCAGTTAAACATGACTCTTGATTTTGGCTCAGGTCATTACCTCAGTTTGTGAGATTGAGCTGAGTGTCTGGTTCTGGGCTGACAGCGTGAAGCCTTCTTGGGATTCTCTTTCTCTCCCCCTTTCCTATGTGCATGTTCTCTCTCAAAATAAATAAATAAACATTAAAATTAATTCATAAATCAAGAGTCAGACTAAGCGCTTAACTGACTGAACCACCCAGGCACCCCTACACCAAAGTGATTCTTAAAAAAAAATTATTTATTTATTATAAAAAAACCTTTTCCTACATAATTTCCTTGAAGTAGGGTTAGGTACACAGAAACCAAATCTTTAAGTCACATGAAATGATATTACAATTAAAAAAATTTCATACAGCAAATAATCCATATTATTATTTACAGTTAATAAAATACACAATCTCTAGTCAACTCTTCATTATGTACTCTTACAGGAGTAGTATGCATATTCTAGAAGAAAGGAACTCCAGAAATGAAATCAATAAGCCAACATTTACTAACCACTGATATATGCAGGGTTTTATAGCTGGAAACTACAAAAACAAAATTCCTAAGGTTTCTTTATGTTATTAAGTTCAATAATTCAATGTGTGGTGGGGCATTTGAGGAACATGACCCAAAACATTTGAGATGGCCAGGAGTTTGTATTTCCACAATTCAGAAAATGATACTTTTACCTGAGATCACAATTTTGTCCTGCCTGCTGAGCAAATGAAACTCTACTAGAATCTCATGGGAGTATGACTGCACCAAATCTGTTTTATAAATAAAAATTGCCTGCTGTGTCCCTGATCAGCAAATACTGACACCAACACAAAAGCCTCTAGCCCACTAGGATGTAAGGGGCAAGTAAAGCTAGGATTTTTATTACAGTCTTTTCCTTTTTATGCTTCAGCATTTTATTTCTCTACTGGCTTTTAGGCTTCCCCATCAAATTCCTACCTCAGACCTTAAACTACTATTCCACACTCTTGAATCTGAGCTTACTATTTACGCTGAAGTAAGAGTCCAGAAAAACCTCCTAACCTTTACAGTTTCTCCCCTATTTCATCCTTGACCTATGGAAGGATAAAGTGTCAGGTCAGGAGAAGGATGGGCGATAGACACTTGAATCACAGCCAAAGCCCTTCTGGAGCTAACAAAAAACCACTGTTAACTCCATGGGGTTTGGGGACAAACTGTCTCTGACCATGGTTTTTGTTTGTTTGTTTGTTTAACATTTTTAAAATTTATTTTTGAGAGAGACAGAACATGAACAGGAAAGGGGTAGAGAGAGAGGGGGAGACACAGAATCCAAAGCAGGCTCCAGGCTTTAAGCTGTCAGCACAGAGCCTGATGCAGGGCTTCAACCCACAAACTGTGAGATCATGACCTCAGCTGAAGTCAGACGCTTAATTGACTGAGCCACCTAGGTGCCCCTGACCATGGGTCTTTTAACTCTTCTGTGCCATGAAGAGCCAAAATAATATCAGAAAAAAAAAGGAGTGGTAGAGATCTGACATGTTTGTCTCATTTCTTCTCTGCAGAAAGAAGAGCTGGCTGGACGACCCTGTACAAATCACTTCTACTCATTTCGTTCATTTCCTCACCTATAAAGCAACTAAAGACTGTGGTCCTTTCAGCTTCTAGAAGTGAAACATTTAGTTGATTATAAACAATCAGTCTGGTCATATTCCACATACAAAAGCCAGACTTTCTTCTTTCCTTTATACTTGCTACTGAAATTCTCCAAACCTTCAGGGAAACTTGTATTGAACTCAACTGTTCAAATGTAGTTGCGGGATTACTAAGTTACATGTCATTTGATTCTTTCAGCAAATACTTGGGTTCCCATGTCAGGCTTAGGTCACTTCTTACAGAAATCACATTCAATAGTAAGAACAATCTTTAGTTGAAAATGCCAAAGAAAAATTTTCACCATAACTTGGGTTTCTAGCCCACACAAGTTTTTACCCATTATCTCCTTAAAACTGTAACAGAAACTATGTAAAAGCATTATTCAACTAAAAAGCCAATGGAGCATTCTAGTTCCTGTTCTGGAGCACCTGTGGTTTCAATGATTTACTGTTTAATGCTCTTTCCCTAAATTACGTCTCATAATATTTTCTAATAAAGGTTGACAGGTAGCATTTTATGAGCCTAGACAAACTCTTTCTGAAACACAGATCAGAACTCTTTATAACCAGACAGTGCCAACTGAACTCTATCACAAAATAATTAATCCAAACATTTTATTTTACCTTTCTAAACATTAGCACCAAGAACTCTGAAAACATATAATTTATACCAAAGTCTGATAACTTTCACATACAAAGTTTAAATATCTTTACTTTTCTTGCTTTTCTCTCTGTCCTAATGCTCATCGAGGTGATATATTAAACTTTGGTCCACCATTAAAACAGTATAATCCAGATCTAGAAAGTTACAATCATTCTTTCAATATAAGGATCATTGCCTCTGATGTGTATCTTTGACTTATTTGTCCACTTCAAACAGGGAATTTCACATTTTTCTGTGCATCACTTGAGAGGCATTTTAAGACAGAGCTTAAGAGTGCAAACCCTGGAGGGGCGCCTGGGTGGCGCAGTCGGTTAAGCGTCCGACTTCAGCCAGGTCACGATCTCGCGGTCCGTGAGTTCGAGCCCTGCGTCGGGCTCTGGGCTGATGGCTCGGAGCCTGGAGCCTGTTTCCGATTCTGTGTCTCCCTCTCTCTCTGCCCCTCCCCCGTTCATGCTCTGTCTCTCTCTGTCCCCAAAATAAATAAACATTGAAAAAAAAATTAAAAAAAAAGAGTGCAAACCCTGGAGTTCCTCTGCTTGACTTTGAGCTCCTGTCTTGCCACTTATTAGTCATAGAAAGAATAATTAACCAAGGGGTAGTTAAGAGGATAAAACGGTCAAGTTCCATTAAAAAAAACCAACAACCCAAAACTCTGTTTAAAAAAGACAATTATATGTAATATAAAACCACAGGCTGAATCCTGTACTGGAGGAAAAAATGTTATAAAGAATGTTATAGGGACAAGCAACAAAACTGTAATATAGACTGTAAAAACCCTAAATTTCCAGAATTTGATAACTATTATGTGGTTTTAGAAGAGAATATCCCAGCTCTTAAGACCCATAAATCAAAGTACTTAAGGGGTAAAAGTGCAAGATGTATAAAGCCTACTCTGAAATGATCAAAAAAATAATTGTGTGTGTGTGTGTGTAGGAGTGGGAGGAAAGCATGTGGCAAAATGTAAACAACCGGTTAATCCAGGTAAGCTGTATGTACATGGGAACTGTTTAAATTATTCTCACAACTTTCCTCTAAGTTTAAAATTATTTTAAAATAAGGTCTTAAAAAAGCAGCTTTGACTCCATTCATCCTCCACTACTACTCCATTGATCCACTTCCTTCCATTCACAGAAACATCTTGAAAGTTGTGTACAGTCACCATCTCCCCATCTTTACTCCACTCCAATGAGACGGAGATTTCCTTTTTGCCAAACCCAACAATTTCTTGGTCTTATCACAATCCCTCCACAGTGCTGAACACAGGCAACCACTCTTTCCCTTCCCAGCCTCACATCTCCCAGGTTTTCTTCTTGTATCACTGGCTACTCTTTGTCAGTCTCCTTTGCTGGCTCTCCTACCCCTAAATATCCCTTTCTTTTCTCTACCTATACATAACCTCATCCAGTCTGTGCCATTAAATAGCACTCTGAACTCCAGACTCAAACACCCAATATTTTATAAGACATACTCATTTGTTTGAGAAATGGGCATCTTAAACTTCACTGGCTAAAACACAACTCTTGATTCTTTTCCTCATCCTGCTCAAACCTAGTTCTCCTCCACTTGCCTATAGTAAGTGTTCATCCACTTGTTTAGGCCAAAATACTAAGAGACCATCGTTGATTTCCTTTATACCCCACATCCAAATCATCAGCTAGGGCTATCAGAATATATTCTAAAATACACTCTGAGTCTGACCACTTCTCACGTCCCTAGTCTGGGAACCACCATGTTCTACAAGAGAATGGTCTACTACAATAGGTTTCCCTACCTTTCTGTTTTGTTCCCTTACTGCCCATTCTCTGAGACAGAGCAGCAAAAATGACCATGTTAAAGCTGCAATTAAATCACATCTTCTGACCATCAAAACTTTCCAATGGTTTCTCATCACACTTAAAATAAAACCTCATATCCTTACCACAGCTACATAGTTGTAACTAATCTGGGCTCCTGCCTCTCTCTGAACTAATCTCCTAGTAGTCTCTGATCCTTTTTCACTATGTTCCATGTTGATTTTCTGGCAGTTCCCTGATGTTATGCTTATCCCTACCCAAGAGTCTTTACTTTTGCATGTTTTCCTCAGCATTCATAATACTCATTCCTTCTAATTCAGATTGTTGGCAAAATACAGTATTTATTTTTTTTTAATTTTTTTTTCAACGTTTATTTATTTTTGGGACAGAGAGAGACAGAGCATGAACGGGGGAGGGGCAGAGAGAGAGGGAGACACAGAATCGGAAACAGGCTCCAGGCTCTGAGCCATTAGCCCAGAGCCTGACGCGGGGCTCAAACTCCCGGACCGCGAGATCGTGACCTGGCTGAAGTCGGACACTTAACCGACTGCGCCACCCAGGCGCCCCACAAAATACAGTATTTAAGAAAGGCAACATTTTCTTCCCTTTCCACTGCATTACTATTTTCTCTTACTGGTTTAGTTAGTACCTATTTCTTTCTTTTTCCCTTTCTCTTCAAAAAAAAAAAAATCTTTAAATGAAAAATAGACATGTGACTGCTTCTCACTGTATACAAAAAAAGGAAACAATATGAATGAAATTCTAGCTCCCTTCAAGTATCTCTCCTAACCTTGATCTCCTCCCCAGAGGTATTCTAATATTCACCTGATGCATAAGCTTATAGAGCGGTTATTTTGTGCATCTAAATACGTATGTTTCTATAGAAGTAATGTTTTCTGTTTTATAAAATTCAGGGGTGCCTGGTTGGCTGTTGGTAGAGCATATGATCCCTGCTTTGGGTGCAGAGATTACTTAAATAATTTAAAAAATTCTTTTAAAATATGCCTTTGCTTTCCTACTCATTATATATAACTCTACTTCATTACTAATTGCAGTATGAGTTCTTGAATACTTAACCTATTTATAATTTTGTACCACTACAAGCAATTCATTCATTTAACTGATATTTACTGAATGCCTACTGTATTCTAGGCACTGTTCTAGCTGCTGTAAATACAGCAATAAACAAAACAAAGACCTTTGCCCTCTTGGAGCTTACAATTGCGTGGGAAGAGAAAGAAAATAAACAGAATATACCATTAAACTTTGCTTGCAAAGGGCCTGATAGTAAATATTCTAGGTTTTGCAGAGCACATGTCTGTTGTAGATTCTTTATTTTTGTTTTACAACACTTTAAAATGTAAAAACTGCTCTTACCTCACAGGCTGTACAAAAACAAGCCAGAGGGTAGCGGGGCTGTAACTTGCTGACCCCTGATATAGCAGTGTAAAAGGTAGTATGAGCTATGCAAAAAATAAAAGAATCCAGGATAAGGGGCGGGGGTGGGAGAAGGTAGGATACCATATTAAAAACGGTGTCTGGGGGATTCTGTCGGTTAAGTGTCTGACTCTTGGTTTCAACTCAGGTCATAATCTCACCGTTCCTGAGTTTGAACCCCACATCTGGCTCCATGCTAACAGCACAGAGCCTGCTCGGTGTTCTCTCACTATCCCTCTCTCTCTCTGCCCCTCCCCGGCTCGTGCTCGTTCTCTCTCTCAAAAATTAAAAAAAAAAAAAAAAAAGAAGAAAGAAAAAAAAAGAAGGTGTTCAAAGGAGGTAACATCTGAGCAAAGATTAGACAGTAAAGCCAGTGAGCCAAGTAGATATTTGGGAAAAGCAGATTCCAGATAGCTGAACCAGTAGCTAAAGCAAAAGTCCCAAAGTAGGAACATGACTGATATGTTTTTGATAGAGCAAGGAGACCAGTGTGCAAAGAGGGAAACTGGTAATAGGAAATAAGGTCAAGAAGGTAAGGGACAAAGGGGAGTGGCTTGGGCAGATTATAAAAAGTTTTGTGGGCTACTGTAAGGACTAGATTTTCTCTGAATCAAAAGAAGAGCCACTGCAGTGCTCTGAATAAGGAAGTGACTGGGACTGTCTTAATTTGCAAAAGACTAGCTCTCGCTACTGTATTAAGAAAAGACTATCGGGAAGGACTAAGGTAGAATGGGGACACCTGAGTAACCTATTTAAACAGTATTTATGACAGTAGTAGCTTGCATCAAGGTGATAGTAGTGGAGAGGACAAGGCACTGTAAAATTCTGGATATATTTCGATGATATAGAAAAAACAGGTTGTCCTGAAACTATGGATGTGAAGAGTCACAGAAAAAGCAAAGTCCAGGATAACTCGAAGATTTCAGCCTGAGCTACTGGGAGGAGGAGGAGTGGCTACTGACAGAGAAATGGGGCAAGTCTATGTGTACAGTAGGTACTGGGGAGATGTTTAGGAGTTTAGTTTGGAAATGCTGAGTTTGGTGTATATCATTAGACATTTAGGTAGAGATGTTGAAGAGGCAGCTGTACACAGGAGACTAGAATTAGTTTGGTTGTTGCTGGCATTTACATGGTATTTAAAGCCATGAGACTGAGTAAAATTATGAATGAAGTGATAGGAAAAACAAGACAACAAAAAGCAAGGACTGAGCCCTGGGTTCTTCAACAAACGAGGTCTGAAAGGAGAATTACAAGGGGCCAGGAAGGAGGTAGAAGATAAGCAGGAGGTGTGTAGTATACTGGAAAGCAAAGAAGAAAGTGTTTCAAGGATAAGGGAACAAACAGCCCTGTCAAATGCTGCTGATAGACCAAGTAAGATGAACAGAATCGATGGCATATGGCATTTGATAACATGGAAGTTACTGGAGAACATGAGCCGTTCAGCAGGAATGGGGCAGGCAAAAGCCTGATCGGAGTGGGTTTGGTGTAGTATACGAAAGGGAAGAATTTGGCATTACCAAGTACGGACAACTCTTTCAAGGAATAATGCTGCAAAGGAAACCCCCAAAATGGGGAAACAGGTGGTGAGGAGTGGATCAAGATTTTTGTTTTTAAATACTGGGAAAAATAATAGCATGTCTGTTTGCTGATAGACATAATTCAATAAAGGAAAAACATGATGTGGAAGGAGAGAAGCTGAATTAATGTCCTTGAGCACATGGACAAGGATGGGATCTAGTACAAAAGCAGACACAAGAAGATGAACAGTTAACCTAAGTAATAAGCAGGAAGACAGCAAGTACTGACACAGATGTTGGTAGGTACACAGGGTGTTGGCAGTCTGTGTAAGTTTTCTGATTGCTTCTATTTTGTTAGCAGAGCAGGAAGCAAGGTCACGTATGAGCTAGAAGTGAGGATGGGAAAAGAGATTCGAAGGCTTGAAAAAGAGAAGATATGAAATAGTCATACAGGAATAGGAGAGTGAACAGACTAAGAAAACACAGTGCAACCAACAGGCAGCATCAAGGGTCCCCTTGAGTAAAGTGGTCAGGTATGGTTGTGTGTTTTCTTCCAGCTATACTAAGTTGCATAATGGCAGGTACAAAGCAGAGAATTGGTTTTACGTAGGCCTGTGTTTCTACCAAACAAGCAAAGAGCAAGGAAGTGGATCCAAAGGAGTGATTAAAATGATAAACTGTGGGTGCCTGGGTGGCTCAGTTGGTTGAATGTCTGACTTCGGCTCAGGTCATGATCTTACAGTTCTGTGAGTTTGAGTCCTGCATCAGGCTCTCTCTTCTGTCTTCCTCTCTCTCTGCCCCTCCCCTGCTCACGTGCATGCGCTCACTCTCTCAAAACTAAATTAAAAAAAAAAAAAATTAAAAAAGATTAACCAGGAAATTTCAGCTGGGTTAAGAAGGGGAGTGAAAATATCAAGAGCACCAGTGGCAGGGAAACAATAACAGGATCGATACAATGGAGATTACGCTGGGGTCAAAAGATGGTTGGGGCTGAGATATTAACCAGAAGGAGTGAACTACAAAAACAGAAAGTGGGGTCACAAAATAGAACACATAAAATTGTAACTATGTAAGGACTGTAGTTACTGACAAGGCAGAAGGGTGTCACTATGGGAGTGAGTGACTGAGATAGGATAGACGAGCACTGGAGGAAAGGTCTAGGAATGAGAGGCCAGGATATTGGAAAGATCAGTTATGTACATTTTTTTCAATTTCAATATAAAGACTGAGACAGTACTGAAGAGAGGGGCAATGAACCTGGAGCTAAAATAATTGAAAAATGAAGAGGAATGATCTGGAGGTCATGGATAGCAATTATACTATCAACAGTTAATAACCACCATGAGGGGTAATGGATTATATAATCTGAGGATTTTTAGGGAGGACGAAGGGAGAAGAGTCTGAAAGCAGCAAGGAGTTGCACGGCAGACATCTTTCCCACCTCTAGAAACACTGATTAGAAGGGCTATAGAAAACAACACCCACAACTGCACAGCGCAAAAAGTCAGCTTTCCAGAAGAGCAAGGAAGTGAAGGAAATGTTTAAGAACAGGTTGAGACCGGACTCTGCAGATGAAGGACTGTAAATTCCAGTGGGCACAGTAGAAGGGTATAAAGAGTTAGGAGGGATTTTTAGTGTTTTGTTTTGTTTTTTAAAAAGACATATATAGACCCTTTTATGAACTGGCGTGCAGGCAATTAAAGGTGGGCTGGAAGTCTGGAGGTTCTGTGGCTACTGACATTCTCGAACACACAGGACCCCTGATACACTCATTCCCATGCTTCTCTAAGAAATGGAAATTGCTGTGTCAAAATGTTTTTGCTTTAAAATTAAAATGGCTCTACTGACTTACTCAACGTAGGAGTTTCCACTACAACCTTGTCAATACACACTAGCAAAACTTTTTCACTTTTGCCAGTATGACGGCAAACAAAATATCGCCGTTTTACTTTGCACTTCTCTACTGGTAGGGCAGAGCATTAGCTGTATTGAGATTCTCTTTTGTGAAAATAAAAAAATCTTTTTAATGTGTATTCATTTTTGAGAGAGAGAGAGATCATGAGTGAGGGAGGAGAGACAGAGGGAGACACAGAATCCGAAGCAGGCTCCAGGCTCTGAGCTGTCAGAACAGAGCCTGACGCGGGGCTCGAACTCACAAACCGCGAGATCATGCCCTGAGCTGAAGTCGGACGCTTAACCAAGACTGAGCCACCCAGGCACCCCTCTTTTGTGAATTTGGCTGTTAAGAAACGGAGTTGTCTTCTCTTCTCTTTTTTTTTTAATGTTTGTTTATTTTTGAGAGGGACAGAGAGACAGAGTGACTGGGGGAGGGGCAGAGAGAGAGGGAGACACAGAATCCAAAGCAGGTTCCGTGCTGTCAGCACAGAACCCAACACGGGGTTCAAATTCACAAATCAGGAGATCATGACCTGAGCCAAAGTCGGACGCTCAACCAACTGAGCCACCCAGGTGCCCCTTCTTCTCTTTTCTTAATGGTTTATAGTGCTTAGAAAGAAACTTTTTCTAATTCATTCCGCTCTTAATGATTCACACAAATGTTACAAATTCCTTGTTTCAAATCTTCCTATGGCTCATGCTAGGCCCAGTAGGTTATCTCTTCCTCAAATCCCTCTACTATCTACTAGAGACATTTAAGGCCCACCAGTCTTACTGGTCAAACCCATTAGTTTCCATACTATGACTGTTTTTGCACTACGTTTGAGGTGGTTTGGCCCACAGAGCAGAAAATATTTACTGTCTAGTCCTTTACAGAAAAAGTTCATGGGCTCCTGCTCTGTATCTTTTAGGGCCCCTGAACTGCTTGCAGTTTCAAGAACACGGTAGGTCCTTATCGTTGCTGACCGTGTCTGAAGCGCTGCTCCTATTCCCTGCCTGAACTCTATTACTAGCCCTGCTAGATACGGCCACAGATTTATACTGTAAAGCTGTAACTACACTTTGTTACACTTTTTTCTTCACATCTCTCTCTCCAGTAGTATGTAAATCCCTAAATGACAAGGGACAATCCCAGCACTAAAAAATGTTTAGTAAATGAATAAATGGCACACAAAATCAATCCTTCATAATTTGCCATCTTTCTCATCATTTTCCTGTTTTCCTATGCTCCAGCTAAAAGTAACTATGTTTACTTTTATGTCATTATTTTTCAAAAATACTATTTTTAATGACAGCATAGTGATCAATTTTCTAACTGTTTCTTTATAGTTTCAGTGGATACCACCTATTCCTAATCATTTATTTATTGAGTACGGTCACGATTTGGTGAAGTATTTCTCTACTCTAATCCCTTCCTTAGTAAAGACAAAAGCAATGGAAACTTGGCCTTTCTGGGATGGACCATTTTATCTATGACAGCCACTTCTATACCTGAGGATTAAGAGGCTCTGCTGAATATTATTTTATTAAAGGCTTCAGAGTCCTTCACGGTCAACTATAAAATGCAGTTAACTTTTTCCCTTCACTTTTCAGCATATAATTAATTCCCTACAGCTTGCAGTCTTATTCTCCTTAACTGGAGTATCTTTTATTATTACTAGTTTTTTTGTTATTTCTCTACTAAGACTTTAGTTTGGCAGGGGTTTTACTAAGTTTATTTTTCAATTTGGTTTCTGAATAGGCCATTGTCACTTTTTTTTTTTTCATGTTTTATTTATTTTGAGAGAGAAAGTGTGTGTGAGCAGGGCAGAGACAGAGAGAGGGAGACACAGAATGTGAAGCAGGCTCCAGGCTCGGAGCTGTCAGCCCAGAGCCCAACATGAGGCTCAAACTCAGGAGCCGTGAGATTATGACCTGAGCCAAAGTCAGACGCTCAACCGACTGAGTCACCCAGGCCATTGTCACTTTTTATACAGATCTCCCAAATTTGATGGATTTGTTTTTTCTTCCCCTATCTGTGTTGAGGTCATTACAAAGAGTGTTTCACCACAAATACTTTTTGCATTCATTTTGGAAACCATTCAGGTACACCTCATTACATTTCTTTCAGGTAAGGATATTTTTTCCTTTTGTAAAATATATGCAGATAGTTAAGGCCTCTCTGGTTTAACTTTGTAATTTACCCATTCATTACCTCCAGCTCAAGTTTACTATCTTCATAATGTGTAGATCCACTAAGTTATAGTGAATTATAAGATTCATCACAAGGTTCTGTATTTATTCAATGTGTACATATTCATAAGATTCTGAATATGTATATTACATGAAATTTTACAATTAAAGGATATGAGCTTTGCAATCAGGTAGATCTAGATTCAGATTCAGCCTTGAACATTCTGAGTCCATGGGCAAAGTACTTGCTTATCTACAGGTAACTCCCAAGTGTAACAAAGAACTATGATACCGAGCAGCATGTATATAAAAGTAAAAAAGTATGATAAATACCTACAAATAATGCCTGGTATAGTATATGGAAAAAAATGTTATTTCACTCCCTCTTCCTTCCCATCTCAAGCAATAAGGGCAATAAATGCTGTGCTCCTCAGTTTTAAGTCCATTATTAAATTTTCTTAAGTAAAAACAATATGGGAGCTTTGGATATTCATATACGCCAACCCAGTATTTTCCCTTTGGAGAATCTATCTTAATGAAATAAGCTAAAACACAGAAGCTGTTTGATGTACAAGGATGTTCATTGTAACATTTCTTAGACTGCCAAAAAAAAAAAAAAAATTAGAAACTTGCTAACTGTCCACTAGGACATTGTTTAATTATGAGAAAATCACATTAAGAGGTCATTTTTAAAAAATGCTCACAGGGGCATGGCTCAATTGGCTGAGTGTGTTCAGCTCTTGATTTTGGCTCAGGTCATGATCTCATGGTCATGAGTTTGAGCCCCGTGTCGGACTCTGTACTGACAGTGAGGAGCCAGCTTGGGATTCTTTCTCTCCTCCTCTCTGTCCCTACAACGCTCATGTGCACTCTTATCTCAAAATAAATAAATAAACTTATAAAAAAGAAAATTAAAAAAAAAATTTTAAGTGCTAACAAATTTACAGGAGAAAATGCTAATGTTGCTAAGTGAAAAAGCAGAATGAAAAGCTATTCATGGGGCACCTGGGTGGCTCAGTCGGTTAAGCGTCCGACTTCAGCTCAGGTCACGATCTCACACTCCGTGAGTTCGAGCCCCGCGTCGGGCTCTGGGCTGATGGCTCAGAGCCTGGAGCCTGCTTCCGATTCTGTGTCTCCCTCTCTCTCTGACCCTCCCCCGTTCATGCTCTGTCTCAAAAATAAATAAACATTAAAAAAAAAAGCTATTCATATAGTAAAGTCTCAACTATGTAAAAATCAAATAAACTGAGAAAAAATATTGAAAGGAAATATATCAATGGGTTTATAGTAATCATCTCAAAGTCTAGATATTAGTGATTATAATTTGATGGGTTATTTTCTAAAATATCAATGATCATGATGATAATAGCACTTATTATTTATGGAGTGTTTACCACATCAGGCCCCATTCTAAGAGTTTACCAAATTAATTCAGTTAATCCTCACAGCATTATGAGATGAAAAAATTGAGGCACGGTGAAATGAAGTAACTTGCCCAAGTCCACACACGATTTCAGAAGGTGCCAACATTTGAATCCAAGGAGTCTGGCTCTAGAGCTCCTGTTCCTAACCGCTACATTTGAAGATTTGCTTTGCTTTAAAATTTTAACTATTAAAAAGGCAAATGTCAACTCCAATCTCGTGGTCATTCAGTTAACATCTTTCTTTTAGCTCTAGGCATTCTTTTAGTTCTGAGTTCAACTATTTGCTCTGCCATCAGGTGCCATTTTGGAACAAGATGTAGCCACCATTCCTGTATGGGTTCTATCCACTCCAGAAAATTCCAAGACAAATCTGCATCGCTATTTCCTGTTCGAATATCTCATTTAATCACTGAGACTCATTTAACCATTCTTAGTTATTACACCCACTTTCAGTACTTCAAAGAATTCTAGTAAGGAGGTCCTGAGGCAACCAAATGAACAGAGGCTTCTAGAAACTCTCCTACACCAACACCCAACCACAGAACTACAAATCTATACAGTTACCACTATACCTGTCCTCTATCATAAAGTTCACCCTGCAACCCAGGAGACTCCTTTCACCTGCCAACACTCACTGGATATCCGCCGCGACAGTGGCTGAACGGGACCAATTAAGAAAGACTCCCAACATTTGGGGAATTTTTTGTCTCTGATTGATTTTTGAAGATGGCATTATTCTCCACTGTTTTTGAAAACAATCATCAGTTAATCAATCACTTTCATTCTTTCAGCTTTCTCACCCGTTTGCTGGTAGACCAAATTGTTTTTCTGGGAGAAAGACCTTTTTGGCACCAGTATAAATTCAAGTATCAACTCCAGGACAAAACAGTCACAATTCATACTCCAGGCAATAAACGTAACTCCCACTTACTGCTGTGTTCCTCTCTGCGGTTTACATTTGATAAATTTATTTCATGACTTGTTACTTGTTTTGCCTTCCTTTATTAATCAAATTTCTTTTAAAAACAGTATTTGCAGATTCCAACATGGATAAAAGCAAGCAATTCTTCTAAATATAGTACATTTACATTTCAGTGAAGTTCATTTACAATATTTAGAAAACTTGAGCTCATGTGATGGATTTAATGTTATATAAAAAAGAAAAACTACGGGGCGCCTGGGTGGCGCAGTCGGTTAAGCGTCCGACTTCAGCCAGGTCACGATCTCGCGGTCCGTGAGTTCGAGCCCCGCGTCGGGCTCTGGGCTGATGGCTCAGAGCCTGGAGCCTGTTTCCGATTCTGTGTCTCCCTCTCTCTCTGCCCCTCGCCCGTTCATGCTCTGTCTCTCTCTGTCCCAAAAATAAATAAACGTTGAAAAAAAAATTAAAAAAAAAAAAGAAAAACTAGTCATAAAAACAATGAATACAGTATCTATCAAGTGTTGATAATGGAAATATTTACAACCAGAATCATGTGTATTTTTTTCCAAAATCTTATCCTGCTCATAACATATTTTGGTAATAAGCTTGATTACTTTAAAACATTTTTATAGGTATTTCTGTGGGAGGAATTTAGTAATTCCCTGAATGCCTGGGACAAAAATGTAACCTCAAGGGTGACCCAGGTGGGGCCCTTTTAGGAAAAACAAAATGGAGCACTAGTAGTTCATTAGGCTAACATTAACTCAGGTGACGTAAAAACTGGACTGGTAAACTGTTAGGCATTTATGAATGCATGTGCTGGGGAGTAAAAGAGAAATCTGCACCTTCAAACTAACATTCCCCTTTTGCGGCTGCAAGTTTTCAACCTGGTGGAGTCATTGTTCAAGAAGAAAGGTGTGCAGGGCAGGGTACAAGTGGAAAACAAAATCGTTTCTCCCCCAAGACTGAATACTTCCCTGCTTCAGTAAGTGGAACTTACTTGCCATTCTAGTATGAAAGCTTTGATACAAAAGGGAAAGTTAAAATCTAAAAGGAACTTTTGTTACCCTAAATGAAAATAAGCCTTTCAAGGATAGCCATTTTACAACCTTATATTTCCAAATACCGATTAGACAATACAACTTGTTTTTTTAATAGACATCTTTTCTTTAGGCTAAAAAAATTACCATTTATAAACTCATCAATGAAGTCATCACTGTTTCAAGGTAGGATTGTTATGAAGCTTCTTAAAACAACTGTCAAAACCAATTTGTGAATCCCGCCAAGTTTACATTTCTACATCCAAATCTGTTGATGGACCAAACTAATTAGTGATTAAGAAAACGGACTTAGATTTAGGTAGCAAGCAGTCCTTGCCACATCCAGCTGGTTTTTACATCAGTAGACAAATAGGCGATCATTTTTAAAGGAAGAAAGCCTTTGCTTAATTGCGGTAGCTGGTCTGCTCCTCGGCAGCTGTTCCCTGTCGCGTGTTCGCGTGGGAGAAGTACAAAAGGGTGGAAGTGAAAAAAACACAAGCCCACGCAAAGCCCGTGCAGTTACTAACATTAAAGTTATGTAAATAAATATGTCGTGAGGCCAAGAGGCCACAAGGGGCAAGAATCGCCCAGAGAAAGCGATCCGCCCGAGCGGAGTGTGGAGAGGAAGGCGTGTGCGGGCCTGGGAAACCCGGGCAAAGGGGAACGGGCGGGGGACAAAGACGGGCCATCCGGGGCAGAGGCAGGCAGTGCCCCAAAGCGCCGAGAACCGGCAGAAGCAGCCGTCCTGGCGCAGCGACTGCGGCACCAAGGCCATCAAACGCCGCGGTGTAACAGCTCCCCGGCGAGAAGACGCTCCCCTCCTCGCCGCTCTCACTGGCCCCCAGGCCGACCTCGGACACCTGAGGAGGCGCTGCCCGACCGCCGCCGGCGTCCCGCCGGACAGCTGTTGGCCTTAGAACCGCGCCGCCGCCGCCGGGCTCCAAACGGCCGGGAGGGCGGCGGGTCGGGCGCCTCTTCCCGCGGCTCCTCAGGCCGCTTCGGAACAGCCTGCCTCCGCTCCCGCCCTCCAGTCAGGGGCCGCGCACCCTCACGCCACCTACCCGGTCCCACACCATCCCAGAGGCCTCCGGCGCTCGGGCCCTCTGCCGAAGCGGCGCTGCCTCCCGTCCGGGGCCTGAAATGGCTGCGGAACAAAGAGAATCTGGGCTCGGACGAGCGCTGGTCCGATTGGCCGGGGGGCGGGGCCCGCCGCGGGAACGTTCGGCGGCGGTCGCCTAGGCAACGGCGGCGCGGCGGGGAAAACCGCGGCCTGGGCCTGCTAGGTCCGCTGACCCGCGGTCGGCGGCGCGCGCCAGCGGTGGCTCAAGCCGCGCTGCAGCCGGCTGCTCTGCGCCGTGAGGCCTCGACCAAAAATGGCCCTGCAAGTGTGGACGCTTAGGGGCTGTCCAGGGCCTCCTAAGCGTGACGACCCTACCCCAGACGAACTTCCATACTTCCGGATAATCTCCAAAGTGACAGCCCTGCCCCGGGAGCCTATTTAACACGGAACATGCCGCATATCCCCCAATAATACAGTTCCAACGTTGCTGGTAAAAAACAGGAACGACTTCAGTAGATGGATATGGGCAGAGGGCTGCCTGCGAATGTTGCATGATTGACTTTTGAGGTATGCTGTATCTAGCATGTCAACTGCTTTCTATGCAAAATTAAAGGATTTATAAAATTAAGTTTTACATGTCCAGGTGTATGTTAAAACCAGTGTCTTCCTTTTAGAAATAAGAAGCCCTCCTCTTTGTAAGCAGCCATCATGAGAAATTAAAATGCCTTCTGTTTTCTAAACAGAGCATAATCCAAAATGGGAGACATAGATGTTTCTATACTCAATTATAATAATGGTAATGAACTGATAAATAACAGTTCCTTTCCCCACATTATTCTTATATATAAATTTCCTATGTATTATTATTTTAAATTTGCATACCTAGATGATCATTATAACCCATGGTGATGATGCTGCTGATAATATCCTTCCTCATAAGATCAACGTGTGTAAAATGCCGGCAGTTTTTACTGTCCTATTTGTAAGTGCTGTATATATTATGTTTTGAAAATGTGTAGCAGTTGTTGCCTTCCAGGCTTATTGGAGGTAAAATTATAGTACCAATACTAGAAAGGTTTTTTTAATTTACATTGATAAAGCTTATTTGGTAACAAACTTGCTAATAGTTTTCATTTGCAACAAGTCATTTTACAAAACAATTTATTTCACTTAAATTTTGAATCTAGAAGGACTATTTTTTATCATTAGGAAATGGAACATACGAAGAAAAAATATTTTACATAACTAAGACACTCATAATTAGGATTCCAACATTTTCTAATGTTAATTTGATAGCAGTTAGATACAGGATCACGCACCAAAAGAGGTCTCCAGATAGGAGTATATTACTAAGAAAACAACTTAATGTAAACCTTCTGAAATGTAGGTTAGTGTATCTGCAGGAAAATTTACCCAGAATACATATATTTATCCAAATAACAAAAAGAGCTTATTTCTGCATTTGAAAAGTCCCATCCTGGGACTTTTTTGGGACATCAAGGGAGCCTTGATCCTTGCAAATCAGGGGATGTGTGGTTTCTGCAATTTACTTTGCTAAGGAAAAACAACAGGAATACTTTTTAAATGTAAAGGTTTAGCAAATAATGACAGATGTAAAGAACTACTGACAAAGCAATTAGTCAGGAATTCACCTGAATAATACCTTGGAAGTAAATGAAATTAATTTTAAAAGGTGAAGTATTATTTAGTGTATGTAAGAGGATTTATTGACCAAAATCTTTTGAAATAAAAAAATACTGATCATCAAATGTTGTGAAATTGAGACTAAGAAAATTAAATATCCACACTTTTATGAAACTTAAATGAAAGTGCATTAAAATTTAGTATGAATTGCTCTGTATTGAATGAAGAGCTGCTTGTACGTATAGCCTTTTTGTCTCTACGTTCTAGGTTAGATTAAAAATACATGTTTTAAACAGTAAATCTTCTTACCATTAAGAAGGGCTTATTAACATGGCTTATTTTATTTTACTTTTCCTGTTACCTGTTAATCCTTTGCACAGTGTGCACATGAAATAGCAGCTACCCAGCAGTGTTTTCCCTTTAGACCCGAATACAAAGCAGCAAAGCTCATGGAGTAAAACTTTGTCCGTATTTTTTAAGGACCTACACTTAAATTAAAAACAGTAAATGCCTTAGATTTTAACCCCCAACCCTACTACAGATCCCTCGTAAATTTTCTGTATTAATTCTTTTTTTAGGTGAACAAATTGGTGAGGATAAAAATCAAAGAATGGTAGAAATTACAAAATACATTGAGAAACCTACCTATAAGCTTTCCCCTCGGAAGGAAAAGATGCTCACTCTGTCAGGCGTAGCATTGTCAAACAAGCATGAAACTGGGAGGCACAGGGCTTGTATGCCGATACTGGCTTCACCTCTTCTGAATGCTTCCAATTCAGTCTTTCTGAGCTTCACTTCCTTGTCTTAAACAGGATTAAATAAGATAAAGTATATTAAGAGCTCATTAGCAGAGTGCCTGGCAGATAGTTAGAAGGCAATAAAAGATACTATTACTAGATGTTAATACATATGAAAGAACAGATGTTTGAGAAGGAGGAACGGTGATTGAATAAAAATTACAAGTTTGAAAGTCCAAAAATTGTTAAATATCTTTAATAGGCAATTGTTGGTGAGCGTCCAGAAACACAGTAAAAGAAGTAAAATCATCTTTTAGATACAGGTGATCTTAAAAAACAGAATGCTTCTGAGTAATGTTCCCACCTTACACTTCTGAAAGATGTGGGAATTCTCATTATATTCTTTAATAGTAGACAGTTTAAGGAATTGCCTTCCATTGAAATATCTTCAGACTGATATCAAGGGAAAAAAAATTTTTTTAAGTGATATTTAGAAGAATGTAATTCAAATTTCAAAAGAGGACAGTGATAGTCAATAGTTAGAAATGTGTAAATAATCTATAGGCATTTTCCTTTGAAGCAAACCCCCTATATAGTTTGAATGTACAAAAAAGATAAATTAGAGAGTTATTAGGGAGTTAAAAGGATTAACTTCAAAGTTCCTTTAACTATTAATATCCCCTAATGATTAAAATATGATTCTATTTATGAAAAGGTCTACTTAGACTTCTACTTCTGGGAGGATGGAGTAGACCTACTTTCACCCTATTCCTCCCAGTAGGTACAACTAAAAACTCTAAACATTACATATAAAACAAACATAAGGAGACTCTGAAAGATGGAGAGAAGGCAGGCCAGCCGGTGCCCTCAGGACTCAAGGAACAACACACTAGTTAGTTCCCTAGGGTTTTGTTTTTGCCTCATATATCCCAGACTCGAAACTGAAGGAGCTGGTAACCTGGAAATGCCAATGGTTCAGACACACCAAAAAAATCCCCCACAAAATACTGCTCTCTTTAGCTGAAGAACCAGGAAAGAGGCAGTATGAGAGATAAAACAAAAGCAAAAACATTTAGACAGTAACTGCTAAAACTAAGGAAAAGTGGAAACTACAGGAAAAAATCACGGATCCCCCTTCCCCTCATTCCCCAACTTAAGTCAGCAAAGACCTAGTGGAAAGCCCAGACTCCCACCCTCACCAGACTATATAACAACGTGCCCCAACCCTACCTCCCATCCTCTGCTGTCAGAGAAGCTAAGTAGGCAGCCCAGACTTTCATCCCTGCTGGCCAGTAATGTGAGACAGAGACAGAGACTTTCTTCTTGGGTGTCAGTGGAGGCCAATGGAGGAACTTAGACTATTCTCCAACCTGGCAGTAATGAGGTGGAGCCTGCTGCCCACCCCTACTTCCTCTTCCAGTGCTTTGTCAGAAAAAGCCAGCTAAAACAGAATATTTAAATAAGATCCAAAGTCTTATAACATGATACCCCAAATGTTTAGGTCTCAGTTGAAAATTGCTCATCATATCAAGAACTAGAAAGATCTCAAACTGTATTAAAAAAGACAACTAATTGGGGTGCCTGGGTGGCTCAGTCGGTTAGGTATCTGACTCTCGATTTTGGCTCAGATCATGATCTCATGGTTCGTGAGATCAAGCCCAGGGTCTGGCTCCACGCTGACAGCACAGAGCCTGTTTGGTATCCTCGCTCTCCATTTCTCTCTGCCTCTCTCTCTCAATAAATAAACTTAAAAAAACAAAAGACAACTAATAGATTTCAAAACCAAGATGACAGAGATGTTAGAATTGTCTGACAAAGATTTTAAAGCAGACATAAAACACTTTTGAGCAACTACAAAAACACTTGAAACACAGGGAAAAAATAGAAAGTCTCAGCAAAGAAATAGAAGACATAAAGAAGGACCAAATGAAATTTCGGAACTAAAACATACAATAATCAAAATAAAAAACTAAGTGGATGAGTTCAACAACTCTCTCAGTAGAGGAGACAGAGGAAAGAATCAGTGAAATTGTAGACAGAGCAATAGAAATTACCCATTTTAACAACAAAGAGAAAGTAAATTGAAAAAATGAATGGATGGAGTCTCATGGAATTAACAAATGGTTTAAAATTCATGTCCTCAGAGTCCTGGAAGGAGAAAAGAAAGAGAGTGACATTAAAAAATACTCAAAGAAATAATAGCTGAAAACTTCGGAAATTTGACAAAAGGCATAAACCCACAGACTTAAGAAGTTGAGCAAAGCTTCAACAAAGATGCCAAAACAATTAAATTGGGAAAGACAGTTTTCAACAAATAGAGCTGGGACAACTGAGTATCCAAATGCAGAAGAATAAATCTGGACCTCTACCTCATATCATATACAAAAATTAACTCAAAATATAAGTGCTAAAATTAGAAAATTCTTAAAAGGAAACATGTAAATAAATCTTTATGACTTTCAGTAGGAAAGGACTTGTTAGATATGACACCAAAAGCTCACACAACAAAAGAAAAAAGTAGATAAGTTGGACTTCATCAAAATTTAAAATGTTTGTGCTTCAAAGGATACTATCAAGGAAGAAAGTAAAAAGACTATCCATGGACTAAGAAAAAATATTTGCAAAGAACTTATCAGAGAAGAGACCTGTGTCTGGAATAAAGAATTCTTACATCTCAATGATAAAAAAGATGAATAACCAAATTAAAAAATGGGCAAGGGATCTGTATTTCTCTAAAGAAGATGTACAAATGGCTGATAAGCATAAGAAAAGATGTTCAACATAATTAGCCTTTAGGGAAATGCAAATCAAAATAACGAGATACCACTTTATACCCACTAAGATAGCTATAGTAAGAAGGACAGATAATAACAAGTATTGACAAAAATGGGGAGAAATTGGAACTCTCATGCATTGCTGGTGGGGATGTAAATGCTGCAGCTGCTTTGGAAAAGAGTTTGGCAATTCTTCAAACGGTTAAACATAGTGTTACCATATGACCCAGCAATTCCACTCCTAATGGAAATGAAAGCATGTGTCCACACAAAACTTGTGCACAAATGTTCACAGCAGCATTATTTGTGGGAGCCAAAAAGTGGAAATAACTCAAATGTCCATTAACTGATGGATGAATAAACAAAATATAGTTTATCCATATAACAGAATATTAATTGATATTAAAAAGGAATAAAGTGCTAATACATACTACCTCAAAAACATCATTCCAAGTGAAAAAATCCAGTTACAAAAGACTACATACTGTAGGACTGTATTTATGTGACACCACTATATATCTCTCTATATTTCTTTAGAGATATATATAAAATATATAGAGAGCGATATACAAAAATATATGGGTATATAATTTTCATATGTAAAATATATATCTCCATAGATATATCTATACAGATGTACATAAATCTCCATCTATCTCCAGAATAGGCAAAGACAGAGACAAAAAGTAGATTCGTGGTTTCTAAGGATTAGAGGAGAGAAAATAGAGAGTGACTACCAGTAGATGTAGGGTTTCTCTTGGGGGTGACAAAAGCGGTTTAAAATTAGATAGTAGAGATTGTACAATCCTGTGAATATACTAAAAACCACTTTATGGTACATTTTAAAAGGGCAAATTGTATAGTACATGAATTATATATCAATATAACTGTTATTTTAAAAAATAAACAGGGGCGCCTGGGTGGCTCAGTTGGTTGAGCGTCCGGCTTCGGCTCAGGTCATGATCTCGCAGTCTGTGAGTTCGAGCCCCGCGTCGGGCTCTGGGCTGAAAGCTCAGAGCCTGGAGCCTGCTTCGGATTCTGTGTCTCCCTCTCTCTCTGCCCCTCCCCCATTCATGCTCTGTCTCTCTCTGTCTCAGTAATAAACATTAAAAAAAATTAAAAAAAAATAAACAAATGAAACTGAAGAAAAGACCAACCCAAAGAAATCCATGCCAAGACACACTGTTCAATTCCTGAAAACTAAACACAAAGGAAATAAACCTTGAAAACAGGGAGCAAAAAATGACATTTTACCTATAAGGGAAAAGCAATTTGAATGACAATGATTTCACATAAGAAATCACGGAGTCCAAAGGGAAATAACACTATGTTTTACAAGTATTGAAAGGAAGGAACTATCAACCCAGAATCCTGTATCTGGAAAAAATATCCTTAGGAATGAAAGGGAAATCATAACATTCAGATGAAGGAAAACTAAAAGATTTTTGTCACTAGCAGACTTTTCCTAAAAGGATGGCTAAACATAAAGGAAATTATAAAAGAAAGCGTATAGGAACATTGGGAAGGAAGGAAGAATAAGCTAAGCAAAAATATGGGTAAATATAATAGGCTTCTCTTCTCCTCTTGAGTTTTCTAAATTATGTTTGATGGTGGAAACAAAAATTATAACATTGTCCAATGTGATTCTAAATGTATGAAGAAAAAATATTTAGTATATTATAGTATTTAAATGGAGAAGGTAAAGAGACATAAAGGGGGATAAGGGTTCTACAATTCACTTGAACTGGTAAAATGACACTACCAGTATGCTGAGATAAGTCATACATTCATAAAGTATATTATATATACAACATGTATATTACATTTATATAACTAACTATAACAACTATAACTATAACTAAAGACCTAGAGCAACAAGTCAAAAAGTTATGTAGAGATACACTCAAAAATGTTATATAGATAAATCAATATGGAATTCAAAACAATATGCAAATGACCCATAGAAAGTCAGGAAAAACAAAAATAAAAAACACAACAAAAAATAAAAAGTACAGTGACAGACTTAAAGCCTTTACATATCAATAATTACATTAAATATAAATGGTCTAAAACATTGTATTTTGACTGGCAAAGTGGATCAAAAGACACGACTCAAGTGTATGTTGTCTATGAGAAACTCACTTCAAATATAATGATAAAAGCAAGTTAAAAGTAAATGGAAATAACAAAAATAAGAGCAGAAATCACTGAAATTGAAAACAGAAAAACATTAGAGAAAAATCAATGAAACAAAAAGCTTCTTGGGGGAAAAAAAATCGATAAAATTGATAAACCTCTAGCAAGATTGAAAAAGAAAAAAGACACAAATTATCAAACTCAGGAATGAAACAGAAGATATCACTACAGACCCTGAAGATATCAAAAGAATGACAAGGTAATGTTATGAACAGCTTTGCACACATAAATTTGAGAACTTATATGAAATACACAAATTCCTTAAAAAGTACAAATTACCATAACTCACCCAACATGAAATAGATCATTTGAGTAGCCCTATAACTATTAAGGACATTGACTTTATAATTTAAAAAGTCTGCAAAAAGAAATCTCCAGGCCCAGATGGTTTCACTGGAGAATTCTACCAACCATTTAAGGAATTAATACAAATTATATACAACCTCTTCAAGAAAAACGAAAGGCATGGGAACACATGCCAATTCATTTTATGTAGCAACTGTTACCCTGACACCAAAACTAGACAGACAGCATAAGAAAGAAAACTATAAACCGGTATCTCTTACAGATGCAAACATAGGCTCAACATAGACTCAAAATTTCTTAGCAAAGTATTGGCAAATAAAATTAAGCAACATATGAAAAGAATAGTATACCATGACCAGGTGTGGTTTATTCCAGGGATGCAAGGCTGATTCAATATTCAAAAACTAGTCAATATCATTAACCATCAGACAAATGCAAATTAAGCTACAAGAGATGAGATATCACTATCTACCTATCTGAATGGCTGGTGAAAAAAGAAAAAAAAAGCAACAACACTAAAATCTGGTGAGGATTCAAAGAAACTGAAACACTCACACATAGCTGTTGGGAATATAAAACACTACAGCCACCCTGGAAAACAGTATGGCACTTTCTTAAAAAACTAAACATGCATACTGGCACAAGAACAGACACTCAGATCAATGGCACAGAATACAGAACCCAGAAAAGGACCCACAAGCGTATGGCCAACTAATCTTTGACAAAGCAGGAAAGAATATCCAATGGAATAAAGACAGTCTCTTCAGCAAGTGGTGCTGGGAAAACCGGACAGCGACATACAGAAGAATTTACCTGGACCACTTTCTTACACCATACACAAAAATAAACTCAAAATGGATGAAAGACCTAAATGTAAGACAGGAAGCCATCAAAAGCCTCGAAGAGAAAGCAGACAAAAACCTCTTTGATCTTGGCCGCAGCAACTTCTTACTCAACACATCTCTGGAGGCAAGGGAAACAAAAGCAAAATTGAACTATTGGGACCTCATCAAAATAAAAAGCTTCTGCACAGCAAAGGAAACAATCAGCAAAACTAAAAGGCAACTGACAGAATAGGAGAAGATATTTGCAAATGACATATCAGATAAAGGCTTAGTATCCAAAATCTATAAAGAACTTATCAAACTCAACACCCAAAAAACAAATAATCCAGTGAAGAAATGGGCAAAAGACATGAATAGACGCTTCTCCAAAGAACACATCCAGATGGCCAACCGACACATGAAAAGATGCTCAACATCACTCATCATCAGGGAAATACAAATCAAAACCACAATGAGATACCACCTCACACCTGTCAGAATGGCTAACATTCACAGCTCAGGCAAAAACAGATGTTGGCAAGGCTGCAGAGAAAGAGGATCTCTTTTGCATTCCTGGTGGGAATGCAAGCTGGTGCAGCCACTCTGGAAAACAGTATGGAGGTTCCTCAAAAAACTAAAAATAGAACTACCCTACAACCTAGCAATTGCACTACTAGGCATTTATCCAAGGGATACAGGTATGCTGTTTCGAAGGGGCATATGTACCCCAATGTAAGGAAAGAGCCCAAATGTCCATCAATGAATGAATGGATAAAGAAGAGGTGGTATATATATACAATGAAGTATTACTCGGCAATTAGAAAGAATGAAATCTTGCCATTTGCAACTACGTGGATGGAACTGGAGGGTATTGTGCTAAGTGAAATTAGTCAGAGAAAGACAAATATATGACTTCACTCATATGAGGACTTTAAAATACAGAACATATTAACATAAGGGAAGAGAAGCAAAAATAATATAAAAACAGGGAGGGGGACAAAATAGAAGAGATTCATAAATATGGAGAACAAACTGAGAGTTGCTAGAGAGGTTGTGGGAGGGGGGATGGACTAAATGGGTAAGGGGCACTAAGGAATCTACTCCTGAAATCATTGTTGCACTATATGTTAACTAATTTGGATGTAAATTTTAAAAAATAAAAAATAAAATAAAAATAAAATACAATAAACAAACAAAAAAACTAAACATGTAATTACCATATAATCCAGCAATTGCACTCTTGAGCATTTATCCCAGAGAAATGAAAACTTATTTTCACACAAAACCTGTATGTTGATAGCAGCTTTATTTGTAACAGCCCCAAATTAGAAACAACCCATACGTTCTTTAGTGGATGAACGGTTACCATAGAATACTACTCAGCAATAAAAAGAAATAAATTACTGATACGCACAACAATGTGGAAGAATTTCCACAGAACTGTGAGTGAGAAAAGACAACCTGATGTTTCTTCTAGCAAAGACCACTCCCCTCTGCTTGATCTCCTTCCAGGCTTCTCTCTCCTTTATCTTCAACCTATCTTGCTTCATTGGATCCAAAATGTTTCCAAATTAAAAAAAAAGTTTTTTAATGTTTATTTATTTTTGAGACAGACAGAGACAGAATGCGAGTGGGTTGGGGCAGAGAGAGAGAGAAAGGCACAGAATCTGAAGCAGGCTCCAAGCTGTCAGCACAGAGCCTGACGCGGGGCTTGAACTAACAAGCTGTGAGATCATGACCAGACACTCAACCGACTGAGCCACCCAGGCACCCCTAAAATGTTTCCAAATTTAAACCGGATATATTTTAATATTTTAAGAGTTGTGGAGTCCTACATTAAGAAAGAGAGCGAGATTCTATCAAATTCAAAAGTCTTTCTAGGGTTGGAGAGAGAATGTATTTGCAAATCTTATGTCAGACACAACAGTCTTTCAAGTGGTTCACCAGAAGGGAACGCTTACTAAGTGGAGTTTGGGTGTCCCAATGAGCACTCTGCCAAGTTATGGCCTCTTTATTATAAACTAGAAATAGGGCTCAGTATGTTCCATCAGCGTTGCTGGGAAGATTCCAGTAAGTGTCTTGGCCCTAAGTTTCTAGTCATTATGCACTCTCAAGCAAGCTAAGAACAAAGCATGTTAGGATTAGATTCTGCTGCAAGTGACAGAAAACTAGTAACAAGATAGTAATTTATCTCTCTTGTAAATATAGGCAGTTCACAGCTGGTCTAGAAGGTTCAAAATAATCTGATCAGGGGTGTAGGCTCTTCCATCTTGCTGCTTTTCCATCCTTAATAATAAGCTCCCTCCTCACGGTTCAGTGTGAATTCCTAGGTTTCTGCTTAGCGATTTACAACCACATCCCAGCCACTGGGAAGGAGAAAAAATAAGGAGAGGTGCATGACCCACCCTTTAAAAAATTGCACATACCACTTTCCTTTGTTATCAGCTAAAACTTTGTCACTTGTCACATGTCACATACCTAGCTTGGCATCTAGGCCTAACTCCACTGCCAAAGGAAAGTACAAGTTTATCTCTTACTCCAGTCCAAGGCTTATCTCTCAGAAATTGCATTCTGTCATTTTTCTGAAAACCTCCCCAATGGCCTCCAATAACTCCCAGAATAAAATTCTTATGATAATTACAAAACCCTACATGAGCTAGCCTTTGCCTACTCTCTGACCTCAGCTCCCACCTGTCCATTACTTGCTCACCTGCCTGCAGTTACACTGTCCTTAAACATACTGAGCTCACCTCTACCTTCGACTCTCTACACTTGAAGATTTCTCTGCTGGATTGCTGTCCCCCAGGACTTAAGACAATTAATCTCTCTTACCTCTTCAGATGCCAAATATCCCGTTAGATATTTCTTGACCAACCTATTAAACCTCTATCTTCTTACCATGAAATTCTAGGCATTGCACTTACCAGTATCTAAAATTGCATTCTCTACTTGTTTGAGACTGTCCATCTCTTTCACTCAATTGTGGACTTCATTAGAATGGGAACTTCTGTCTCTCTTATCAACAATCACATCCTCAGCATTAAGAACAATCACGTCCTCACATAAAGTAAGTACTCAGTAAATTGTAATTGAGTGGACTAATGGATGAGTGGATGACTAGGTTGGTGTAGGAGTGCTGACAATGCTGTCTCCAACTTCGACCCTCCATCTTGTTCATGTGCTTTCAATGACCTCCCTCTGGGGAGGTCATTGAAATGTTCCAATAATGTTCCAATAATGTTCCAAGCTCCTTGGAGGTTAATGTATGCCTTGACCAGAATACAGGAAGGCTTGTTCTGATCTTGTGTAAAGTTTAGATGGCTCATAGAGGTAGCTTCCCCTCCTTCTCCTCTGGCACGTGGATGATGCCATCTTAGATAACTACATCCCTTTGCTCTATAAATATGTGGATTAAGGTCCAAATTTTCCAGAGAATAGCTGTGTAGCTGCTAGATTGTTGTCCACCCAATCCCCTCCCCTACTTCATCAGTAAGTTACCTTGAGTAAAACTCCTTGTAAATGGTATGGAATGGCTTGCTTCATTTCTGGGGCTCAAACTGCCTTCTCAGTCTGGAGGATACTTTACTGTCCCCGTCTCCACCTTCTAACACTTGGTGAAACTAGGTATTAAGAGAATCTAACTCTTTGGCTTTTTTTTTTCCATGCTCACTAAGCAACTTTCTGATTACAACCTAGCTTTCCACACAAATTTGATTAATGAAGAAAGAAACATTCTAGGCAGGTTTGGAGATTGACTGACATTCTGGTTCATAATGCATAGGTTTCCCTGCATTTGGTTAATGGGAGTTTGCTCCCGAGAGGCAGATCTCTCTTTGGGTTTAGAGTCTTGCCAGGTGACCCCTGATTTTGCTGGACACCTTTTCTTAGAACAGCAGTCAGGACCGCCAACATTGGACCTATCAACACCATATCAAGGAAGAGGCCTGTGTGAGGCCTTGCCTAGGAGAACAGCTCTGCTTCCTCTGTAACATTTCTAGGTTTACGTTTATCTTCAACTTGTAAAAACGTTGAGGAATACATGACATATGTCACCAGTTTACCATTTAACCCCCCCCCCATTTTGTTCCCTCACGATATAACTTTGATTTTCTTTTTCTTCTTTAAAAAGTAGTGCACATAGAGGTTAAAGGCAAAGCCTTAATGCCCGGAATAGGTGGTTTCAAATCCTTTGTCATCTTGAAGATGTCGAGTGACCTTTGGAAACCTTGGTTTCTGTATTTGTATGATGAGAATAATCGTTGGTACCCACCTGCTAGGGCTGTGGAGAAGATGAAAAGAGACTGTCCTTGTACACAGTCTGTCACAGTGCCTGGCACAAGTAAGCACTCGCTACATGCCAGCTATCACCATCATCACCATCATCATCATTATTACTGCTTGGAATGGGTAATGATCTTTGCCGAGTGAACTGAAAATAATGCTAATTCTACTAATATTATTAACCATATAATAGAGGAATGCAAACTTTTTTTTTAAATGTCTCTGTTTTGATGAATGTTTTGAATAATTGTGTTCTACTCTAGTAAAGATAAAGATGAGTTGGGCAGATCGTCGAGTCCCAACGAGGCAGAAATAGTGGCAAAGAGTGGCAGAATTAGTGACAGTGGTACCTAAAGGGATCTCAAACCCAGCTCTTTTATGGAGGGCATGGTAGGAAAAATTCTGGGTTAGTCTTCTCCTATCTCTTGAGGGATATTAATCAAAATTTAAAAATGAAATCATCTTCTACTGCCTGCATTCCCCCCCCCACCAACCCGCCCGGATTCCTTTTGTTTATTTTTCTCTCTGCCTTTCAGCTTTTCACTTCAGAGCTTTCCTCAAATGTCTGGGGAGACTTTGCTCACCATTCAGGCATGTTTAAGACTAAGGCACTGAAAAGCAAATTGGAAGCTCGTTGTGCTGGAGACATTGTGGACAAGTGGGCATCTTCATTGTGTGGTGGGGCTCTGAGACAACTTGTACGTTGACAACTTTTTTGATGTCTTGACTGGGAGGAATAAGCGTGGTTTCTGGTGTTCCAGGCCCTGGGAAGGATTGCAGGGATGGACGTGGGAGCTTGCATTGTTCATTAAGCCTAACTCAGATTTGTTTTCATTTTGGTGCCTCATCCCTGCCCTCTACTGTGTCTAGAATCCTCAAGTCTACCGGTGCCTGGGTGGCTCAGTCGGTTAAGATTCCAACTTTGGCTCAGATCATGATCTTGCGGTTTGTGGGTTTAGGGCCCCGTGCTGGGCTCTGTGCTGACAGCTCAGAGCCTGGAGCCTGCTTCGGATTCTGTGTCCTCTGCTCCTCCCCCACTCGTGCTCGCTGTTTCTCAAAAATAAACAGTTAAATAAATAAACAAATAAACAAATAAATAAAAAGAATCCCCCAATCTAGGACCTCTCTAGTTCAATTACTAGAGAGAATAAACCTCCCCCTTTTTCTAAGGTAAGACAGGAGTTGTCATCTGGCTTCCCAGGAGAGGATTCCAGAGTTCTTTTCAATGGGCTTTCCTGTTGTCATTCAGACTCTGCATCTCTGCCTGTTTCACTACCTCCAATTCTTGAGCTCTTCCTTGGCTCTATGGAGAGTCAGCATGCTTCAGTTTGGTATTTCGGCACTTAGATTTGAGGTTTCTCCGTTCTTCTAAGCCGGTTTCCACTTCTTCATCTGCTTTCCATCTTCACGCATTTGTTAACGTTTCTTGCCTGCGGTAGTGGCTTTCCAGCTCTCTTTGTGCCAGTGGATTTAACAGACCTTTTAGAAAGTTTCCCTTGCTGCCATTTTTAGGGGATTTCCTAAGAGGGAGAAAAATATGTCTAACAGGTTAATTCAGAATGTTTGATCCTACTTTTAAAAAGTAAATGTTAAATGAGATACTGGACATGGTTTCATTTTAAATTTTGAGTAAGGTTGGGGTGCCTAGGTGGCTCAGTTGGTTGAGCGTCCGACTTCGGCTCAGGTCATGATCTCGCACTCTGGGAGTTCGAGCCCCGCGTCCGGCTCTGTGCAGACAGCTCAGAGCCTGCAGCCTGTTTCCAGTTCTGTGTCTCCCTCTCTCTCTGCCCCTCCCTTGCTCATGCTCTGTCTCTCTCACTCTCAAAAATGAGTAAATGTTAAAAAAAATTTTGTTTTAATATTTTGAGTAAGGAAGTATTTCAGTGTATATAATTTGAGTCAGGTTAGGTTAGCAACTGAGAATTAAATATTAAGAAAAAAAATAGGCTTAATTCCACTGATATCTTAGGAGTCAGTGTTATGATTGTATTATAGCCCATCGGGGATTACATTAAATCAATCCCAATGAATTTTTCATGTTTTGTATGTCATGAAAATTCTTCTCAAAATTAATTTACAAGTGAATCCTCACCTTTCATACAAGGAAGACATTGTATCCAGACAAATTTATGTTTTTTAAAAAATGTTTATTTGTTTATTTTGAGAGAGTGAGCAAGCAGTGGAGGGTCAGAGAGAGGGAGCAAATCCCAAACAGGCTCTGTGCTATCAGCACAGAGCCCGACCTGGGAGTCCGTCCCATGAACCATGAGATCGCGACCTGAACTGAAATCAAGAGTCGGGTGCTTAACTGACTGAGCCCCCCGGGGGGCCACAGACAGATTTATGTTTTTAAACATAGACGGTCATAGCAAAACTTACAAATTAAATACATATGCACATCTGTTCGAATAAATCATTTCCATGGAGACAGAAAATAGGAAAATCTTTTTCTAACTTTTAATTTCTGCACCAGCAATTCAGGGGTTATAATATCTAAGCCTTCCACCAAACCACAGAGACTCTCTGCTCTTTTTATTCATAAATTTTAAAGCAATATAAGATTTCCTTATGAAATTTTCCCTTGGTGCTCTAAACTTACATCTATGCTGGACTGGCTTCTTCCCACCTCGACCTTTCTCTGGCTGTTTAGTTCAATTTTCAACCGTATCTCTCAGCTGTTACTTTTGTCTCGTCCTTGGTGTTCACTGTTGTTCTTCCTATAAGAGTCACTAGATTGGCAGCTTGTCAGAAGACCCATTTGTGATTCCGTATGTTATGCTTCCTAGTGCCCCTGACGGGGAACATTTAGAGAATTCTAAAATGAGGGCTATCTCTTGTTTTGTTGGCTTAAAGTGGAAGTGGTAATTTGGATTTGCTTTGCCTACGCTGGTCATGATTGTACATTCAGATAAATGAATTTTAAGGCATAAAAGCTCTGCTTCCATTTCACAGGACGTGTGTTGCCTATGGGGGAAAACATATCTCATGGTCTCTAAGGACTAAACAGAAGGAAAGCTTTCTAATCTTGGAATCGGATTTTTCTGAGGGGATGCATATTCACATCAATTAGAAAGAAAACCATTAGGGAATTATTATGAAGACCATGTAAGCTGATAATACGTGTAAAAAATCAAAACAAAGGAAAATTTCAATAATAGTTGTGGATAAGCCCTTAATTTATATCCCTTAACACTTTTCCCATTTCCTCATTAACCTTTTTTCTCTGCCTGTTAGTAATATTTCTGCTCAAATAATTTGTGTTCCCTCCTCAGAAGAATGTTCCAATAGATGGAGTGCATAATTACACTGTTAAAAATGGATGTATTACTGGAATTTGGATTGCTTGAGGAGGCAGGATGCCACCACAGTGCTATTTTGATGATGTACCATGATTCTAGTATATCTTGAATTGTTTTGCTTCAAATAATTATTAATTTTTTAATGTTTATTTATTTTTGAGAGAGCGTGCATAAGCATGGGTGGGAGAGGGGCAGAGAAAGAGAGGGAGACACAGAATCTGAGGCAGGCTCCAGGCTCTAAGCTGTCAGCACAGAACCCGACACTGGGCTTGAACCCATGAGTGGTGAGATCATGACCTGAGCTGAAGTCAGACACTTAACTGACTGAGCCACCCAGGCGTCCCTCAATAATGATTTCTTACACATCTTTTATTTTTTTCTTTCACCTCAAGATCTAAGTAAATGAAGTTAAGGCCCTTCTTACAAGTGCAACAGAAATATATAGATAGCAGATATAAATACCATCTACTGATCTGCTCTATAGAATTTTCTTTTAAGGAAACTATAGTGCTCTATGCAACATAATCTGAAGGAGAAGGACTCAGTAGTGAAAGAAACAAGGTGAAGATATCTCGAAATCATACAGATCAATTTTAGTTGTACTTCAGAAAGTACATCTTTTGCTAGTTAAGCTAATGGGAATCCTTCAATTTAAAAGAAGTGGCATGAACAGATAACTCAAGGCGGTATTAGAGAAGTCACAGAGATGAACAAGGCTATGAGAGAAGTAGTCATCCCTGGCAGCGAGATTATCTGAAGACAAGAGATTCTGATCTATTTGGATAGAAGTTGTATTACTTTAGATTTTTGGTGAGGGTAGCGGGCAACAAAGCAGATTCTCACCAGCTAAGGCAAAAATAACTTACTGAAAGTACACTGGGGTATTTCTCAAAGAAGAGTTAAACAGTCTACTCTAGGGATAGTAATACAGTTTGTCTACGGGCCAGAAATATTAGATCCTCTGCTTGCCTCCTGTTTCTGTAAACCATCTTTCCCATGGAGACCATGCCTGCCTGGCATCCGCAGGGTATACATTTATGGTTTCAAGCATTAGGGACCAAGTCTCCATTTTCTTTCCTCCCTAAGACCCAAATTCCTGCGAATGGGACTTCCTGGCCTTTAGGAATGAGGTGTCCAACTTGGACCACAGGTGATGAACTGTGGCCAGAAGGAAGAGTCATGTTGCAATAGGACTGCCCTGCTGTGACTGCACTGTGGTGCGAGGGGGGACAAAAGAGGGAGGAGCAGTTTCTAGAATAAGCATTAGGGCCCAGGCAATGACCAGAGTTTTCCACTGCAGAAATATATCTCTAAATCGTTTGATTCATGTGATTTAATTTGAAGAGAAGATTTGATGGTTTTGGACATAAAAATCCCACAAAGCTACCATCATATTCTGGTAAGATGGCAGTACCTGAAGGTTTACCAAGGTTTATTTTAACTTCTTAGATTTAAAAAGAGTAGTTTATTAATATTAACTTTATAAATTTTCTCTAATGAATTATTCATTTCGAATTGCAGCTGGAAGGCATTGATAAATCTAATGCAGTTCCCTCATTCTACAGAGGAGAAATCTAAGAGGATAAATAACTTGACCAAGGTCACATGGTAAATAAATGAAAATATCTGGGCTGGAATCCAAGTGTTACTTCTTATCCAGTGCGGATATCTTGATCTTATTATTGGCTTAGAAATGGTTTCTATTTTGCTAAAAATATTTAAGGATGATGTCTTCTTATTTGTACAATCTCTGAATAAAAGTGTATATATAAATTCTGGATCTTTCTGTGTCCAGTGGCAGCAAGACTTAACAGCAGCTTAGAACTTTAGCTCAGAAATTGAAAACTGTCAGTTCTACATAGTGCTGTCTCCTGAGTCAAAGGCCACTTCTGCACAGAGATGCCTTGCAAATAGGTCTGCAGGAAAAGCCAGGATTTAGGAAGCAGTTTTGGATTTCATTAGCTCCAAGATGGCTCTGCAATGCTAGATCATGGTATGTGACAATGTAGTGTGGCCACGATGGTCTGACCAGTCAGGATTTCAAAGCAGCAGTGCCAATTAGGGCTCTACGTGTAGGGGACAGACAATAAATGCATAAACATATAAACAAGATAATTCCAGATAGCAGTAACTGCCATGAAGAGAATACAGTGAGAAATGTGACAGAGAGGTGGGAGGCTACTGAAGACTGGGGAATCAAAGACATTCTCTCTGAATTAATGAATGATTCAATCAAAGGGAAATTATCAAAATAAAAGCCACATATCGATAATTTCAATTATAAAACCATACAGTCACAGCAATAAAAGCCCCAAATGATATTTGATAAAATTCAATATTCAGACTTAAACACCTTAAAAGTGAGATGTAGGCTTGCTCTTTCTTGACATAAAAAAGGAAAAATTGAGAATTTTAGGGGTGCCTGGGTGGCTCAGTCGGTAAGCAGCCGACTTCGGCTCAGGCCATGATCTCACGGTCTGTGAGTTCAAGCCCCGCGTCAGGCTCTGTGCTGACAGCTCAGAGCCTGGAGCCTGTTTCGGATTCTGTGTCTCTCTCTCTCTGACCCTCCCCCATTCATGCTCTGTCTCTCTCTGTCTCAAAAATAAATAAACGTTAAAAAAAATTTAAAAAAAAAAAAGAATTTTACATTGGGGCCCTTGGGTGGCTCAGTCGGTTAAGCAGCTGACTCTTGATTTTGGCTCAGGTCATGATCTCATGGTTTGTGAGACTGAGTACCACATCCAGTTTTCACTGACAGCATGGAGCCTGCTTGGGATTCTCTCTCTCCCTCTCTCTCTGTCCCTCTCCTGCTCATGCTCTCTCTCTCACTCAAAATAACTAAACATTAAAAAAAGAATTTAATATTGAGTCAATTTTATAATGTAGAGCAAATCTAGCAATATTTTCCTTTAAGAAATTGTCTTCAGTATTTGCCAATATAATGTTAAAAATTTATTTTATCATATATATATATATATATATATATATATATATATATATGTATATATATATATATAATGTCTGTGCCAAATGTGGGACTCAAACTCATGACCCAAAGATCAAGAGTCATCTGCTCTCCCAACTGAGCCAGCCAGGAGCCCCTCAAAGTTATTTTTTTTTAAGTTTACTTATTTGTTTTGAGAGAGAGAGAGAGACAGAGAGAGGGTGAGTGGGGGAGTGGCAGAGAGAGAGGGAGAGAGAGAGAAAATCCCAGGCAGGCACCGCACTGTCAGTGCAGAGCCTGATGTGGGGCTTGAACTCACGAACCATGAGATCATGACCTGAGTCAAAGTCAGATACTTAACCAACTGAACTACCCAGGTACCCCAAAATTATTTTTATTATGGAAGGATCTCCAAAAGAAATGAAAACTAAATATAGGTGGGGTGGGGGAGGAGAAATAGACAGAAATGTTATTTGAAGAAATAAAAGACCCAAATTAAGGCATTCTCACCCTCCTCAGAACAATTTGAAATGTCTAACGCATTTAATGAGATGGGAAAACACAAGATAAATCTATAAACACACATATCTTTCCTAAAAATCAGTAAAAACCAACTAGAAAAGATAACTAAAAATATCTTATTGACAATGGCAGTAAATGATAAAATATATGGATATTAATGTGGAAAATGTAAGACACATAAAATAAATTATAAAAAAAACTTTAACAAAAGAATTCAAAAAACCAAATGAATACAGAGACATACCGTGACTGTGGATAGTAGAGATGGCACTTCCCAAATAAATATGTAAATTTAACATATTCCCATTAAAAACTAAAGAATAGGGGCGCCTGGGTGGCTTGGTCGGTTAAGCGTCCGACTTCGGGACTTCGGCTCAGGTCATGATCTCACGGCCCGTGAGTTCGAGCCCCGCGTCGGGCTCTGTGCTGACCGCTCAGAGCCTGCAGCCTGTTTCAGATTCTGTGTCTCCCTCTGTCTCTGCCCCTCCCCTGTTCATGCTCTGTCTCTCTCTGTCTCAAAAATAAATAAATGTTGAAAAAAAATTTTTTTAAAAACTAAAGAATATTTTAGAGAGTTCAATAAAATGACTCCACAACTGTTTTGGCAAAACAAATGAACAGAATTATCAAATATAGTTGACCCTTGAACAACACAGGTTTGAACTGGGTGGGTCCACTTACACATGGATTTTTAAAAATAAATACAGTACATAGATTGTACCCCTAAAACTAATATTACACTGTATGTTAACTAAATGGAATTTAAGTAAAAACTTAAAAAAAATTAAATGCAGTACAGTGCTATAACTGTATTTTCTCTTCCTTATGATTTTCTTAACATTTTCTTTTCTCTAGCTTACTTTATTGTGAGAATACAGTATATAATACATACAACATACAAAATACATGTTAATTGAGTGTTTATGTTATGAGTAAGGCTTCCAGTCAACAGTAGACTACTAGTAGTTAAGTTTCTGGGAAGCCAAAGTTACATGTGGATTTTCAACTGTGCAGGGGTTCAGTGCCCCTAATCCCTACATTGGTCAAAGGTCAACTATATTACCTTCTCTCTCTATAAAAAAAGGAACAATGAGGAGGAACAATATTTGGTAGATACTAGAATTTTAAAGGAAATGAATGGAAATGATATGATATGAGTTCATAAATGAAATTAAGGGTAACCAAAAGGAATAGAAAACCTAGCTTATATATATGCTTAATACATAAACCCAGTCTTCTCAAATGATGGAGAAAGGAGATGATTTAAGAACTCATAAGAATAATAGATATTAATATGAAGAAAAATCAACTTAGGCCTTCACCTCAAACTGCATTTTTATCCCTTCCTCAAGAGGCTGCCTATCAGGATTTTACCATTTTCGAAAGCTAGCATTATTGAAAAGTTTCCAGTTTTTTTCTTGTAGAGATGGAGTCATCTATTCATTTTTGGGGAAGATTTTCTTAGTTTTGAGAAAAGCATCAGAATAAACCCTTTTAATTACATAAATGTAGAACAAGGACACGACTGTTGCTTTTGGAGGAGACGGAAGTCTCCAGTAAGCTGAAAAGTTTAATTTTGAAGCATAAATTGTTTGTATTGACTGGTGTATGTCCTTTTGAAACCAAGGGGGAAAAATATGTCCCTGTGTCTTAGGCTGTTCACGTTGCTATAACCAAACACCAGACCAGGTAGCTATAAACAAGACAAATTTATTTCTTACAGTTTTGGAGGTTGGAAGTCCAAGATCAGGGTGTCAGCCTGTCTGATGAGGGCCCTCTTCCTGGTGGCAGACTTCCCATTGTATATTCACATGGTGGAAAGGCCCAGGAGTATCTCTGGAGCCTCTTTTATAAGGTACTAATCCCATTCATGAGGGCTCCACCTTTTTTTTTTTTAATTTTTATATAATTTTTTTTAATTCACTTCTGAGAGACAGAGACAGAGCATGGGCATGGGGGGGGGGGGTGGTGGCAGGGAAGGAGACAGAGAGGGAGAGACACAGAATCCGAAACAGGCTCCAGGCTCTGAGCTGTCAGCACAGAGCCCGATGTGGGGCTTGAACCCACGGACTGTCAGATCATGACCTGAGCTGAAGTCGGACGCTTAACTGACTAAGCCACCCAGGCACCTCAATGAGGGCTCCACCTTTTAATTTATGTACTTTCCCAAAGGTCCCACCTGCTCCATACCATCACATTGGGTGTTAGGACTTCAACATATGAATTTTGGTGGGGAGGAATGCAAATATTCAAACAATAGCACCTTAGAATGTGGATTTAGGCTGACCTGTCCTTGCAAGTACTTTTTTTTTTTTTGGATAGCTAGATAGCTAGATAGCTAGTTTGCATGCATGTGTGTGTGTGTGTGTGTGTGTGTGTGTGTGTGTGTGTGTGTTTTGGCTAACTGATTGCTTATAGGAGACTGTGATACTGGACCTTTGGGTAGGCCTGATCTTTTTATACTAGAGATAAAAAGTGTGAAAGGGAATCAGCAAGATTGAACTTGGTACAGTAACACTTGGGTTAGACCATTGGTGCCTTTCACATAGTGTTATTTAAGATGGAAAAACTCCGATCTGGGAAACACACTGCTGACCTTTATCACTGCCTTGTGTGAGCCATGGGAACCAGATTACACTCTGAATGAATGGGTGTTTCCACTGTCAATTGTATAATTTATTTTACTCACTGAATCTTCACAAGCATATGAAGCAGGGCATGGATTTTGAGAGGAGACATCTCTCTGTGAATATCTCTGGCTGTGTCTCTCTTTTTCCTGTATATGCAAGTACACACCCACCCACATGCATACAATGATGAACACGTACTCAGTCACACTCCCATTGCCGCTATATGGGTTGTTAGGGCCAGTATTCCAGTGCTTGGAGACGCCTGGAGATTTTCTGTTGTGGGTGGAGGTAAGCTGGCCACTGCCGTACTGGGTGTTCTGAAATTAATACATCCTAGAAGTGGTTGTAACCTACACTGTATTGTGCTGTTACTGCGTCCCTCAATCTACAGTACATTTTTCCTGTTTTCCTCTTGTCTTAACTGTGTCTTGGTGAATTGAGGGAGAAATCAGTGCCGGTCCTGGGAGAGACACTGGGTGGGGACAATGGCATTCTGGAGAACCTGGTCATCAGATGGTTGGACCCTCTGGACTCCAAGAGGAAGGAAACGTGATCTTATTAAGCAATCGTAGTTTTGTGTAGTCTGTGAACTTGCCCCTTCACTTATTCATACATTCCACAAGTATTTTTCAGTTGTTCACCCTGTGCTGGGACTGGGCTAGGCATATAGATACAATGATGACTAAGTGAGTCTCTACCTTTTAGGAGAAAACTCCAGGAAGTTAAATACTAACAAGTCAAATTGTAAGAAAATAAGAAAAATAGGAGAGGAAACAGAAATGAAAAAAATAGAAGATAGATCTATATGACTATAGAAACATTTCAAATCTCTATAAGATGAAAATTAATAAAGGAAGCTAAAGAGGAAAACAAACTAAGAGAGTTGTGCTAAATATGACAGATAAGCTAATAACATTTTAAATATGTCAGTCTTTAGTCAAAGCTAAAGTATAACACCAAATCCCTAAGAGCAAAAAGGACACTAGGAGCATTCAAACAAGGGAAAACTTAAAAAATACCTTCAGTAATGGGGCGCCTGGGTGGCTCAGTCGGTTAAGCACCAACTTCGGCTCAGGTCATGATCTCGTGGTTCGTGAGTTCGAGCCCTGCATCAGGCTCTGTGCTGACAGCTCAGAGCCCAGAGCCTGCTTCAGATTCTGTCTCCCTCTCTCTCTGCTCCTTTCCTACTTGTGCTCTGTCTCTCTCTGTCTCTCAAAAATAAACACCAAGAATTTTTTTTTAATTAAAAAACAACAACAATAAGGTACTATCTCACATTTAATGAACTTAAAAGTATAAGGAAAATCATAAAACTATAAAAAGGCTGTAGAAAAATAAAAAGAAATTATGTCGGCCTAAATCGATGGAATAACAGGAATTCTTAAAAAGTGACTTAGCATGAAATATTAAGAGCATAAAAATATAAATGCCTTTGCAACTTCAGATTCATCCCAAGACAAAATGTCACCATTGGTAGTTATTACCACCTAGAATGTTATTTTGTGCCAGGGACGTTTCTAAGTGTTTCATATATATTAACTCATTTAGTCTTCACAGTAGCCATATAAAGTACATACTTTGATTATTCGTCATTTTAGAGATGAGGAAACTGAAGGATGCCCCAGGTTAAAAAAAATTTGCTTAGGATCACATGGCTGGCTAATGGCAGAGTTGAGATTTGAAGCTCCAGGGTTTGGACTCATCATCAGGGCAACATGATGCTTCAATGGAAGAAAAAAGTTCTATACACAAAGATGCTTGCAGCATTATCATGTATAATATAAAAAAGTTGGGGGAAAATTACCTATTCCACAAGGGAAATGATTAAACATATTATAGTATATTCATTCAATCGATAATTGTTCAACCAGAGCTGTGCAGAAGTTTTGTTCTCCCAGGGGGCAATGGAACGAGCCACCAACTTCACAAAAGTATTACTTGTCCTTCTGCAAACCTTCTCACTGTCCCTATATCTTAGAGCCATTCGTAAGGATCAGGAGGCCAAGTCCTAATTGGCCACTCTGTTATTTTCTGCTGCAGAAGCCCATGCCTCCACATATTATGTCATTAGAGGGACTAAGTGTGGCTGGAGTGAAAGTCCTTTAGGAGTATAAATTACCATCTGTCCTGGATACTTAAGCTACATTTAATGAATTCATACATTTCTTTGACCTCCTATTCACACCCTTGTTACCTTACCCAAGTAAAGCACTTTCTTACTATTATTAACATAGTTATCAACATATTTCTTACCTTAAAGGGCTATGAAGATCTAAGTAGGGTTTTGTGTTATAAATGTTAGGAAAAAAATTTCAAAGTAGTAAAAGTAATTTTTATTTACACAGTAACAAAATTGAAACAAGAGAAGAAAAACACATAAATTATTTTAGTGCGGTTCTTCATATTTTTTCCTATTAATTACAAAAATAATAGATCCCATTTGTTAGATGTCTACTCTGTGCCAGGAACTATGCGAAGCTCTCTACATAATTTACTGCTTTTAATCCTCTCAATAGCCACGCAAAGTCGGTGTTATTTATTATCGCCATTTTACAGATGAGAACACAGAAGCTTGCGGAAGTTGAGTAACTTGCCCCAGGTTACCCAATTCATAAATGGAAGAGCCAGGACTTAAACCCAGATCTGTCTGAAACCAAAGATCAAGATGTTAATCATAGTGATGCTGTCTTTTCTTCCTCTTTTCTAAAAATTTATGTATTTTTTTTACAAATATATTTCACAAAAAGGAATATTATGTACAATCAGCATTGATGACAGTAGGGAATGGAATTTTGGAATTATGTAAATATGTACCAATTTAAATCACAACTCTTTTTCCAGAAGCACCCCCTTTTTTCCCTTCTACTAGCTCAACCACATAAAGTACCCAAACACAGCAGTATTGCTCATACCAAAGACTTCGCTGTCCAACTCCGTCTGGCACCTGTTCAACAATGGTAAACTGGACCATTTTTGATATCATGAGTAGATTCCAGTATTTCTCTTACTTTTTCTTCCTTCTTTTATCTCGTTTTTTAACTTGAGACTAAAAAAGTTCTTACAAATGTAGGAAAGGCTGATGATCCTGAAGTCATGTAACAAGTCCCCATCACACTGCTTTTAAACCTGTTCCGTCAAACAGCAAGTCACTTTGGTAAACACACTTTCATAAGCCAACCACTCTGTCAGTCTCTCACTCCTGAAACTCAGCCAGTCAAGGACAGACTCACTCCAACAGCACACCTCTGAGGGGTACCCAACCAACAAAAGCCTCCCCAGAATAGGCATGTTTCTACAGATGATGGCAACTCACTTACGCCTCTGAGAGTCTACCCATTCCTGACCCTCTTACCTAAGACCGGCAATCTGTTCCGCTTGAATAGACTAACTGGCATCTCTTACCATAAGAAGCAAATAATTTAGCCTTTTCATTTCATGTGTTGAGTGATGGTCTCATTGGACATTTTTGGAGGTTTCACCGAGATTGTTTTAAAGACCCTCATTTGGTGGCATTCTGGGGAAACCTGGATTCCAGCATTCCAGGTGCATTCACTGGCATCTTGTGCCAAAATTCTCCTTACTCTTCAGATGTGTTTTCAAGTGAGTCAGTCTCAATAACAATATGATCTCTGGCTAGTTTTATTGAGTTCATATTCCTAAACGTTTTTTGTTAGTCTAGGATTTGTAACCAAAAAGCTCTTTGTGTTGGCCTAGATCTTTGTGCTGAGCAATCACACCATTTGGTTCATAGGTAAACTATTCGGTGACTGATTAGACCTACCTCTTCGTACAAGATCCCTAGGCCTTTGTTTTGGAGGTATGCCATTTGAGGAATGTTTTTGCCATTAACCTGTGTATTCCGCTGCTTACCTTGTTTTTGCTGCTGCTCGTCTATATGTACAGATTATTCTTTCATGTGTTTTTGTTTTGTCCTGGCTTGGTTTCTTTCTTTTGAATGTGTAAGGCAACAGATTGAAACATAAGCCTGAAACGTTTCTGGCTCAAGGCAGGCCAGTGTTGACGGCTGATGACTGGAGGTCTGATAGATCAGAAATCCATTTGCGCAAAAAGGTTTGTCAACCATTGTGTAGGGTCCTCCACCAAACCTTCATGAGGGTGCCCACTTTCTCATTAATTTGTGAAAGAAGCTCACTTTGTTTTGTCCATACTCAAGACTCAGGGATTGTCAGGTTATTGAGCGGATAGTTCCTTTCTAGTTTCTGCCTGCTTGGGGAACCCAGAGCCCTTCAAAAGCCCCAAAGCGCTAATGCATTCTATCCCCTTTAAGAAGTGCTACAACTCTGGGGCACCCGGGTGGCTCCAACTGTTAAGGGGCCAACTTCAGCTCAGGTCATGATCTCACAGTTCGTGAGTCTGAGGCTCATGTCGGGCTCTGTGTTGACAGTTTGGAGCCTGGAGCCTGCTTCGGATTCTGCGTCTCCCTCTCTCTCTGTTCCACCCCTGCTTGCACTCTGTCTCTCTCTCAAAAATAAAGAAAGATTAAAAAAATTTTTTTTAATTAAAAAAAAAGAAGTGCTGCAATTTTAACGTTTGTACTTTTCTGAGGAAGTGTCCAAATCTCTATTACTATCTTTAAGAGAAACACTAAAAATAATAGGAGACAAAATACCAAATAATCAGTAGTCAGTTTCTTTAACTGATATGCAAGGGCCCTCCAAAAATTCTAACTCAAGACAGTTCCTCTCAAAGACTTTTTTAATCTTTTGAAAACTGTTCACTTTGCATTTTGTTTTTTACTCAGCTTTACTTGACCTTCTAAATGAGCGATTCTTTTTTCAGGGTTTTATTTGGGGAACAATGATATTGTAAAATTTCTAGACCAGAAGGTTGAATTTGAATTCTTGTCTAGAGCCAACTTAGGGGACATACTTAAGGATTTTCCTAAACCTTCACAATACACGCATAATTTTGTTACAGATTTTAATATTTTGTTGTATTCTTAATTTCCTGTACTGCAGATCTGTTCAGCTAACACTTAGCCTCTCAGATAGGAAAAATCCTTAAGGGGACTTAAATTTAAGGATTTAAATTTAAGGATTTAAGCAGAAAGATAGGAAAGAAAAGATTTAAAGCACTCAGTTACATAACCTCTTAAAAACTTGCCTTAAGGCAAGATAAGACAATTTCAGAGACAATTATTTTAAGAGAAAGATTGTGAAAAGGTTCAAATTGTAAATAAAACCAGGATGAAAAATAGACTTTAGTAAATATTCTAGAAGCTGGAGTAAAACCACAGCTAAAGTGGAGATGTGTCTTCTCTTGTAAATGGGATCAAATCTGAAAAAGAAAATTTGATGATAAAAAAGAAATTGAAATGTAAAATTGTCAAGTTAGAAAATATTCAGTGTGTGGCTGGATATTTCCAGAGCCTTTGGAGGTACAGAAGCTGAAACTCAAAAGACTGTTTGTCTCTCTAGTTAAAAAAAATAACTAAAAAATTCTGTCCTCTAAAAATTGGGAACCTATGGATAAGGATACCTGTGGATATTTAAATAGAATGGTAATTGAAAGAACTGATGTTCCATGCTGGCTAAGAAACAGGAGGACAATTATCCGCGCGTGTCCCTTGATGCTGCTATGAGTGTGACATTAAGCCCCGACACCCCCCTCTTCTCCTTCTCAACTTTCGGGGGAGCAAATGTGGCTTCCTTGTTGCTATGGGAGTCACTAACTCTACTATTAATCTCTTCACTATAGAACATCAGATCCCTCAGAGCAAAATTTTAAAGGTGTTTAAAAACTGAGAAAGACTTTCAGTAAGAAGAAATAGCGAAATTTCATCTTACAGTAAAAATGACCGGTCGTGCCAGATGGTAGAAGAAGATAATAAAAGACACATTTGAAGGTACACGGTACATCGAGGAAGGTGTCAGGAAAAACAAGACTTTTTTTGCCTTGGTTTCATGGAAGCACTAAAATAATGAAAATTTCTAAAAATCCGAAGTCATTTCCCAGGTCCCGACGTGTAGCGGACACTTTGAAATCATTATCGGGACATTCCTTTCCTCCCTGTGAAACAATTCCTGCAAATTTCATGGCTAGGGATTCACTTTGCAAGTGGAACTGCCTACGTAAAATGTACTGCGAAAAGATAACGTTTTTCAAATCTCGGAAATTTTCTCACATCCAATAAAATTATATCTTACGTGGCTAATAATATATCTATATTATGTATGATTCAAGAAATCACTGAAGAAATAACTATGGTCCAGAATGCCAATGGGCAAAAGATTCCATGAACACAGGCAGAGTAATTAGAACAGAGTCCTTAAAAGTCTTCCCGGATTATATACACTCTTCATTTTTTTGTACAAACATGAGAAAGGTAGGCCATGATCTAAAGGTCTTAACTCACCCACATGGCACACGGTGAAGACCTACTGCCTATGAAAGCTGATCCCTTAATTCAGTAGCCAAAGCTTAGCTTAGTTGCCTCAGAACAATTATGGGCCTTAACTAAATACGTTAAAACATCTTCAGATCTTGTACCGTGATAACCTGGATATCTCATACTATATATAGTAAGTCCTTATCGCTAATGAAAAACACTCAGCATTTTTATGCTAGTCAATTCACTAATTATAAGATGTGAATGTTTTTTTCTCCTATTATCAGCCACCAGTGGAATACTCTTATTTCAGCACCTCTATTACCTTTATCCAATAGAGGATAATTAATTTCATGCTTAGAATAGAATATTTGAACCCTCCACTACTAACTGCTGACTTAGTATTCTTCGTTGCTCTAATAGTAAATGCTGACACTATTATTTGTTGATGGTCTAAAAAAGAAAGCCAGCAAACAGACCAATGGACTAGAACGGACACCTCAGAAACAAACTTTCAGATATATGGTCAAACGATACTCAACTACGTTGCTAACACTACTTAATAGGGGAAGTACAGCCTCTTCAGCAAATGGTGTTGGGAAAACTGACTACCCATATTGCAAAAGAATGAAGCCTAATGCCACATACAGAAATTAACACAAAATGAGTTGATGATTTTACTGTAAGAGCTAAAACCATAAAACTCTTAGAAGAAAACACAGGGAAGAAACCTTATGACATTGGATTTGGCAATAGTTTCTCAGATATGATGCAAAAAAAAAAAAAAAAAGCACAGGCAACGAAAGAAAAATAGACAAAAGAGTAACAAAAAAACCTAAAAACTTCTATGAATCAAAGAGCACAGAGTAAAAAGGTAGAAAAGTTTTGCAAGTTGTATATCTGATAAGGAGTTAATATCCAGAATATGTAAAGAACTCCAATTCAACAAGAAAAAATCAAATAACCTCGTGAAAAGACGGGCAGTTGGTTAAGTGTTTGACTCTTAATTTCAGCTCAGGTCATGATCTCACAGTTGTGGGAATGATCCCTGGGTCGGGCTCCGCACTGAGTGTGGGGTCTGCTTGGGACTCTCTCTCTCCCTCTCCCTCTGTCCCTCCCCCCTTCTCTCAAAATAAATTAATAAACTTAAAAAAATTGGAAAGGACTCAGACATTTCTCCAAAGATGATACACAAATGGCCAACAAGCACATGAAATAATTTTACAATCAGCACAGAGAAATGCAAATCAAAACCACAACATGATATTACCTTACATCCATTATGATAATATATATGATACTAAATATATATAATTTATATAAATATGTAATGACAAGTATTGGTGAGAAGGTGGAGAAATTGAAACTTGCGTATTGTTGGTGGACTGTAAAATGGTACAAGTGCTAAGGAAAATAATATAAAGATTTCCCAAAAAATTAAAAATAGCATTACCATATGATCCCGCAGTTTCACTCCTGGGTATATATCCAAAAGAATTGCAGGCGGGATCTCACAGAGATAGTTGTATCTTCATTTCCATAGCAGCAGTATTCACAATAGCCAAAATGTAGAAGCAACCCAGGGGTCTGCTGAGGGATGAACGAATAAACAAAATGCAGCGTGTACACACAATGGAATATTATTCGGCCTTAAAAAAGAAGTACATACAATGGAATATTATTCAGCATGCTACCACACGCTACGACATGGATGAGCTTTGCAGATCTACACTAAATGACATAGGCCAGTCACAAAAAGACAAATACTGTATGATTTCACGTATGATTCAAATTTACACAGAAAGTAGCATGGTGTTTACTAGAGGCTGTGGGGAGAGGGGTGTGGGGAATTGTTCAATGGGACAGAGTTTCAGATTTGCACCACGAGAAAGTTCTAAAGATCTGTTTCACAACAATGTGGATGTACTTAACACCACTGAACTATATATTTAAAAATGGTTAAGATGATAAAAGTCTAGGTTATGCATTTGTTACCACAAAGAATAAGTAGATCATGCTGTCTTGTAAAATCCCATTCCTTACCAGTTGTTCAAATTGTGCAAATGACTAAAGTGTGGTCTTTTCTAAGGCATTTCAAATTACTAAAATAATTAGTATATAAATTAATAGCTGGTATTCTTTTTGGTGCGACTGGGTGGCTCAGTCGGTTAAGCATCCGACTTTGGCTCAGGTCATGATATTGCTGTCCGTGAGTTCGAGCCCCATGTCAGGCTCTGTGCTGACAGCTCAGAGCCTGGAGCCTGCTTCGGATTCTGTGTCTCCCTCTCTCTGCCCATCCCCTGCTCATGCTCTGTCTCTCTCTTTCTCTCAGAAATAAAATAAAACATTTAAAAATAAAATAAATTTAAAAAAAATGAAAAAAATTGCTATAAAAAAGAGATTTTAAGATCTTAGGTACTTTTTTTTAAAAAAGCAAATAAACAATAAATACATTACTTATGAGATGGCTTCTTGATATCTGAAATAACTGCTGTGATAAAAGTCGAGACTCACAGTAAAAGAAGTACTCTAGAAGCTACTACAGCATGCCATAGATCTTTAAAAATACTACTGAAATATTTTAGCAAAATAGCACACTATTGTGCTTTGGGAAAGTTCAAGAATTCTATGATGGATACACAAAACCTGGATCCTGAAATTCTTTTAACATTTATTTTTGAGAGAGAGAGCGAGACAGAGCATGAGTGGGGAAGGGGCAGAGACACACGGGGACACAGAATCCAAAGCAGGCTCCAGGCTCTGAGCTGTCAGCACAGAGCCTGATGCAGAGCTTGAACTCATGGTCTGTGAGATCATGACCTGAGCTGAAGTCCAATGCTTAATTGACTGAGCCAGTCAGGTGCCCCTGGATCCTGAAATTCTTAAAAGGAACACTAGGAATGATCTGTTATGGGATCCATGAAAATAAGACCTGGCAAAAACTTGACCAGTAATGATACTCTTTGCATATAATACATAAATGAACGAAAATGTCCTTGCACCAGGGAAATTACAAAATGCAAATAATAATGGTTTATCACACAATAGTTAGAGACCATATATTTGCAGCTCCATCAAAACTGAAGTGTCTCATGTACAGCTTTTTGCTCTTTTCCTGTAAAGGAATCAGGCATTTCAATGCCGATCTGGGACCAAGGTGAATTATTCTGTTGAATTATGAGTAGTCTCCAAGATAGATTCTAATGATTCTTGCCTTTTGGTATTCATGCCGTTTTACACAGCACCTCTCCACATTTTATCAGGATAGATCTGTGTGGCCAATAGAATGTAGTAATAGGGTATGTCACTTCCAAGTTTAGGTTAAAAAAGACACTGTGATTTCTGCCTTACCCTCATATCATTCACTCTAGGGGAAGTTAGCTGCCATGTTGTGTGCAACCCTATGGAGAGGTCCACGTGGCAAGGAACTCAGACATCCTGCCAATAGCCAGTGAGAGACTGAAGCATCCAGTCAACAACTGTGTGAATGAGCCCTCTGGGGAGCAGACGCTACCCCCCCCCATTCAAGACTTCAGAGACCTGCAGCCTTGGCTGACATCATGACTGCAACCTCAAGAGAAATACTGAACCAGAGCCACCTGGCTAAGCTGCTCCCAGATTCTTGTCCCTCAGAACCCATGTGAGATACTCAGTATTCTTTTCAACCTACCCGGGTTTAAGATAATTTTTTACGGACAACAGATAATACAATTCCCTAACATCCTAAATGGACTAGATCTCCTTTCAGAGAGCACAAAATTATAAACCTTTTAGGGGAAAGAGAACCCTTCTGGATAACGATCCTACCCATAGTAGTTAAACTAGGAGAGGCATTCATCAAAAATCTGTACCATTGCTTTGGCTGACACTGTAAACAATGCAGCTTAAACTCTGGTGTACAACAGATCAGTTATAATTCCTTAAGCCAAGTAGTTATAGATAAAATGGCCTTGGATTTATTTATTTATTTATCTATTTATTTATTTATTTTTATTTTTGCCAATCGGAGGATTCTGAACCATTGCTAACACTATGTATTGTACCTACACATTACAAGTGAATTGGGATAATCTATATGTAAGCTAAAAGAAAAGGCGACTTAGCTATAAAAAAAGACTCACAGAACCTTTGAGACTCGTTTCATTACCAGGTCTGGGAGGTTTGGGATCAGGGTTCTAAAGTATCTTCTACTTCCTTGCATTATACTTACTTATCTTGCTGTTGTTCAATGCGTGCTTCCCAGTCTTAAGTGCTTTTGTGCAGCCACTGTCCTGATGGATGAGTCAACAATGATTTAAAGATAGAAACAAAACAAAACAGACACAAGCAAACAAAAAACAAGCCCAGAAAGAATCAGGCCAATAGACTTGTAAACTCGATGAAACCTCCCTTCAAGGAAAATCAACAGTGGTAAAGATCTGCACAACCCTTGAAGGTCTCTCCTGCAGCTTTAAAAAAAAAGATTTTTTTTTTTTTTTTAACTCTTACTCATTTTTGAGAGACAGAGCATGAGCAGTGGAGGGGCAGAGAGAGGGAGACACGGAATCTGAGGCAGGCTCCAGGCTCTGAGCTGTCAGCACCAGACCCTGGCGCGCGGCTCAAACCCACAAACCATGATATCATCACCTGAGCCGAAGTCTGACACTTAACTCACTGAGCCACCCGGGTGCCCCCCTTCCTGCAGCTTTGATTGGATAAGGACCAAAAGAAAAAAATGGAAATAAAGAAGTTCCCATGAACTTAGAAAAAGCCTGATTTTTGCTGTAGCAAAGGCAACAAATAGCCATGAGAACCAATTTTAAACCCTTTCAATTGATCAAGATTACTGCCTCAGTAAGCCCCTCGTGTAAGTTAGCCAATCAGGGGCAGATTCGCTCCAATAAACGCCTCTCTGAGGGCCAACTAATCAACCACAGTCTCACCTGAGTAACCATGGGCTACAGATGATGTCAATCCACTTACACCTCTGAAAGTCTGTCAATTCCTGGCACTCCATGCTTTCCCCACACAAAGACCTTTTATAAGGTCAGCAGTTTGCTCTGCTTGGAAAGACTGTGCCTGACTAGCACAGCTCCCCTTGCTATAGTAATCAATAAATCAAGCTTTGTAACTTTTTATTTCAGACATTGAATGGTGGTCTCATCACTGTTTGACAAACTTTCCTGATTCTTTTTATCGTTTTTTAAGCTTCTTCCCATTTAATAGTCCTAATAGTGACAGCAATGATGATGATGACAACAATGACAAGTTTAACCCCCACTCACCATGGACCATGCACTGTGCTAAGGGCTTTATGTACACTATCGTCAGCGTTGAGACCTTCCAGGGACATTTGGCTACCAACACTTTTCAGATTTTCAGGTGGCATTCAGACCTGAAGAAGTTACTCTCCCTGGCTTATTCAGAGTGTCAGTCATTTGCTTGTTGGCTTTCAAATCCGCTTCTCACCCTTGCCCTTCACTGCTCAATCACGGGAGGCTGACTCCTACAGACTGAGTTTTCCAGGCTCTTCTGTCTGCAGGCTTCCAGTTCAGTTCCACTAATGGGAATGTGTAGGGAAAGATGAACGGCAGGGAGAGAGTAAGGGAGAAGGCAGAGTACCTCTCTCCTTTCTGCTGGTGGTGGCTCTGGAAATAACTGTATTTCCTTTTGTTGTTCTGGCCCCTTTGAACACGCCATACTTCTTGGTGGTCACCACTCATATTATTCTATTTGAAATACCTAGAGTGCTTTCTGATTTCCTGAACCCTTAATGATATAATCAGGAAGAACTGTTGGTACAAACTGTACCATGTAGACTTGAGAGATTTGAGATTTAGTTCCAAGTCTGCTTTTTTAAGTTTATTTATTTTGAGAGAGAGAGAGAGAGAGAGAGCGCACACAAGCAGGGCAGGGGAAGGGCTGAGAGAGAGGGAGAGAGAGAATCCCAAGCAGGCTCCGTGCTGAGAGTGAGGCTCAAACCCACGAACCGTGAGATCAGGACCTGAGCTGAAACCAAGAATCAGACACTCAACCGACTGAGCCACTGAGGGCCCCCTCCAACCCTGCTTCTAAATCACTTGTGACTTCAAAACAATCACAGTTTGGTGCCTCAGTTTTGCTAGATATGATGGAATTGTTGATATTTAAGGTCTCCCCACCCTGCCCACCTTCTGTAATACTGGGCTCGGCAAGAATTGGTTGAACGTTTGTAACAGTTATAACCTTTCCCTTCTCCCACATAATAGTGCTTAGAAACTGCCTTAAAGGCCATGTTTACATTTATAAATATAGCTGCCCCCCACCAACCAAATGAAACATATAAAATCACCATTTTTTATGAACAGGGCAAGCTACATAACTTGAGCAGCCCAGTCAAAATGAAAATGCAGAGTCCTTGCTGAAAAAGCAGGAAAACAGCGCCATTAAGAGTATTAGAAATAAAGCTTTTCCTTTTAAAATATTTTACTTATAAAATACAACAGAGGTAATAGTGATTTATGAGTAACAATACAACTTACAAAGTGTGAAAAATATTTTTGGTGTCATAATTCTGTATAATATAGTAAGTAAATAAGACTATTAATGTGATATCTTGATTAATCACTATTCTGTGGCTTGCTTTTCTTCAAATTTATGTACTAGATCATTAAAATATATACTTTTAGCAATTTTATTTTTAGTTGACGCAATTGAAAAAGACATTAGTTGCTCTTGAAACATGAAAGATTGCAAATAATTTTTGATAATTTAAAATTTTGACAAGGATCTTTCTGCTGATGCAATTGTTATCAAAGCTGTTAAGAGTATTTCATAGGCTGTGACAACATTCGGGATACATGTCTGATAAATTATTTTGAAATAAAAATTTTAGTACACGTAGAGCTGATAATTCTCACGGAACAACTTTTCTAAAAATATTTCATTCTTCATACAAATCAGTTTTGTGTAAGTTAAAATTTAATTTTAAATGTAAATTTATGCAATGGTATTTTAATGTTTCCTCCGACATTTCCTGTAACTTGTGGAGGTTATACAAGAAATCAAATGTGCCTTCATGATTTGTATAGAATTCAAAACCCTGGTTTATGCATTCTATCAATGAATTTTCAGCTACAAGGAAAAAATAATGTAAAAAAATTATTATTCCACATTAGTAATTGGTAAGATGAATGTAGCATTCAGAATGTAGCAAATGTCTTTAAATTTATTTTCTCTTTCTTTAAATTTCTGTCTTTAAATTTATTTTCTGTTTCTAAGTCTGTGGATATGTGCTTTGCAACGTTGAAGCAGTTTTAAAAACTGAGATACTAAAGTCTTCAAAGGATTACGAACGCGTGACATGTTTTCTTGCAGTGTCGATGTGGAAACTTTTATTTTGTAATAATTTACTGACCAAGTTTACTGCCCGCATTCCAGCAGTTCCTGTCCGGTCGGTTGTCGTCTGGCCAGACTTAATATTTGTGCAGACGCCGCAGCCAGGCTCCCGGGACTGATGGGCAAGCCAGCCTCCCACCCTGGGTCCCCGCGGTGCCGGCCTCGAGAGCCCCTCCTGCCTCCGGTGGCTGCAGCCTTCGCTGCTGTCGCCACTGCTTCTGTGCAGCGACCATCACTGCTGCCAGTTCGGTACCGTGTACTGGCCAAGCCGACTCGGTCGGGTGAAGAAAATAATTTTGTGTGCCTAAGGCCTTGAAAAGATGAGCAAAATACTAGAGAAAAGGGTCCAGGGATATTTATCTTCTTTATGAGATTACCTAAGAAATGTTTGCAGCCTCACATTTGAGGCTACGGATGCTGGTGAAAAACCTTAGTAGTGCCAGGAGACCCGTGATTGTTTCCAAGATGTTGCAATGACATAATTGATGTTCGAGATGACCGATAATCTTCTGGAAGTGATCATGCTCGAGAACTGGTGTGTTTGGAGCCACATGTATCCAAAGGTGCATTTTTGGATAAAAAGTCGAGCTGAATGAGTTTATGTTGACCTAAATGTGTACTTCCTTCAGGCTGTGGTGTCCTTTATCTAGAAATATCTGACCTCCTTGAAGAAACAGGCGTTTACTGATATGCAGGCATGCCATGTGGAGTACTTCTTGAAGCCTCTACACACGATTCATTCACCTTAGGTGTGAAATAAGTTGTAGCACTTTTTCCAGGGGTAAGTTAGAAGCATGCTTTCTTATGGAAAATTTCGAATCTATACAAAAGTGGAGGGAATAGTATAATGAACCTCTCCTTATGTAACTATTACTCAGCTTCAATAATTTCACTACCGAGTTTTATCTGTACCTCCACCCACGTTCCTCAGTCCTAGATTCTTTTGAAACAAATCCCAGACATTATATCATTTTATCTGCAAATATTTCAATACGCATGGTTAAAAGTTTGGGTACCCTTCTTTCACCTAAAAATCTAGCCACAATTCTTAACATTATGAAATAGTTATTTCAGTTTCCCTATCTCAAATTTTTTTCAGAATTTGTTCGAATCTCTATCCAAACAAAGTCCATGTACTACTCCCTGGCTGGTATGCCTCGTAAGCCTCTTAATATAGAATCGCCCCACTTCCCCTTTTGTCCTTTGCAACTGATTTATTGAAGAAGTTGGGTCTTTTTGTCTTGTAGAATTATCTGTGGTCTGGATTTTGGTAGTTGCTTCCTTAGGTGTTGTTTAACATGTTCTGCTGTTCCTTGTATTCTTGTAACCTGGTATTTGAGTATAGAGGTTTGAGAGATTTAGGTTTGATTATTTGGTATGTGGCTGCTTCATAAGTGGTCTTGGGTACTTCCAAATGGGCACAGTAATGTCTCTTTTTTGCATGATGTTAACAGTCATTAATAACATTTTTTCAGGCCCATTATTTCATGAGGGGTTATAAAATGGTTACATTTACATTATATCATTCTTTACTTATTTCTCTATACAAAAGATGATTCTTGTAGTCTGAGATACAATATGTGTAAAATAGAAAATTTGTGCTTGATTCTTTCCCTGTATTTTGCAGTTTTCAAAATAATGAATTGTTTAGCCAGCATCCTTCCAAAGTGACCAGTGAGTAAAGCATCATTTTGAATTTCTGGATTCAAACTTATTTGATGTGTTTCCATCCTTGCCGATGATGCTGAAATGTCCCATCTTTGGCCAGTGGGAGCATCTTCGGGTTGACTCTGAGTCCTTTTGACAGGACCCTATTACTCTCTTATGACTTCCTTGCTTGTGGTACGATGTGATAGTCCAGCTTCATTTGGCACATTTTCTGCCCTACACCAGGAATCAGCCATTTCTACAAGAAGCTCTGTGCTTTTAAGTGAAAATGGTATTCCTGAACTACAATCAGGTTTCTAGTCTTTTTCAGTGGACAGAACTAGGAAAAAACTTTTTTTAAGATAACATACATGGTGACTTCATGCTGATACTTACAATTCAAACTCAGGATTACAGAGTTTTTATTTAACACTGTCAATCTCACATCACCTCTATCTCCTTTCTCCCATGCCACAATTGATTGGTTCCCAGTGATACCAACATCATTACCCATCCGTTCTGTCCCACAAAACATACTTAATACAATAATGGTATCACCACTATACCAAAAATATGTTTACTGAAAACAATTTTACAATTGTTTGTATAGGTCTTTTTCGTCTCTAGGCTTTATCCTACTAGGGTTGCACAATCAAATTATTTGTTGTAAAGTCACTTGAAATAATTAAAAAAAATTTTTTTTAATGTTGATTCATTTTTTAAGAGAGATAGTGTGAGCGGGGGAGGGGTAGAGACCAAGAAGCCACAGAATCTGAAGCAGGCTCCAGGCTCTGAGCTGTCAGCACAGAGCCCCATGTGGGACTCGAACCCACAAACCATGAGATCATGACCTGAGCCGAACTTGGATGTTTAACCCACTGAGCCACCCAGGTGCCCCTCACTTGAAATAATTTTTGATTAAGTTTTAACTTTTGTCTTTGTTTTTAGGAGTTTTTAAATTTAATACTGTTTTATAATTACAGAAAATACAGGGCCTCAAATTCTAATATACAAAATAAAATATACTTGGATTAGTGTAACTTTTGCTTCTGTCTCTATTTTCTCCCTCTCCCATAGATAATTTTTTAAAAAAATGTTTATTTATTTATTTTGAGAGAGAGGCAGAGGGAGAGTGCATGCGAGTGTGAGTGGGAGAAGGGCAGAGAGAGGGAGAGAGAAAATCCCAAGCAGGCTCAGCACGGTCAGTGAAGAGCCAGACATGGGCCTTGATCTCATGAACCTGTGAGATCATGACCTGAGCCGAAATCCAGAGTTGGATGTTTAAATGACTGAGCCACCCTGGTGCCCCTCCCATAGATCATTTTTTAAAAATGTTAGTTTGGGGTTTATTATTCCAGTTTTTCCTAGTTATAGTGTTTTAAAAGATATGTATCTTATCTATCTATCTATCTATCTACCTATCATTTATCTATCATGTATCATCATCTGTCATCTACCTGTGTATAGCTTGGTCAAGGTCATTAGGAAAATTTTTAAGTAGCTGTGACAACCTGAAGCTGTAGAACCTGGGGGTGAGAGGGAAAAAGGAGGACTGCAGACAGGTGTCGGGCTCAGACAGTCATAGCAACAGTGGTTATGATGTGGAGATTAAAGAAAGTCTGCTCTTGCTTGAGTAGACAAAGGAAAATGCTATAACTACCTGGAAGAATATTTGGAAAAATAGGATGACAGTGAGAAGCAAGGCAGAGTAGATGTTCCTTCATTCAATATTTATGGAGGGTCTCGGGTTTTCTGGGAATAGTCTTGCAGGTAAGACCAACCAAGTTTCAAGGAAGGTCCAGTTCCTTAATCAGGATACACAGTTGTTTGTGATCATGTGGGCTCCCTGATATTATTCATATTATAAGGATACTGACAAAAGTCCATTGTATTTGGTGAAAAGCACTTGTACATAGTCCATTTCAATTCAATACATTTCAGCCAAAATAGATCAACTAATATATTTAAGATACTTCATAAGTTACTGTGGGGATACAGACATGCAATCGATAATGCCCTGCCCTTCAAGACTTTCTTTTTTTTTAACTTAAAAAAATTTTTTAAGAGTATGCCAAAATTTTTAATTTTTAAAATTAAAAAAATATATAATTTATTGTCTAATTTGTTTCCATACAACACCCAGTGCCCATCCCAGCAAGTGCCCTCCTCAATGCCCATCACCCATTTTTCCCTCTCCCCTCCCATCCACTCTCAGTTTTTTCTCTGTATTTAAGAGTTTCTTGTGGTTTGCCTCCCTCCCTCTCTGTAACTTTTTCTTCCCCCTTACCCTCCCCTATGGTCTTCTGTTAAGTTTCTCAAGATCCACATATGGGTGAAAACATATGGTATCTTTCTCTGCCTGACTTATTTCACTTAGCATAATACTCTCCAGTTCCATCCACATTGCTGCAAATGGCCAGGTTTCATTCTTCCTCATTGCCAAGTAGTATTTCATTGTATATATAAACCACATCTTCTTTATCCATTTGTCAGTTGATGGACATTTAGGCTCTTTCCATAATTTGGCTATTGTTGAGAGTGCTGGTATAAACATTGGGGTACATGTGTCCCTATGCATCAGCACTCCTGTATCCCTTGGGTAAATTCCTAGCAGCGCTATTGCTGGGTCATAGGGTAGGTCTATTTTTAATTTTCTGAGGAACCTCCACACTGTTTTCCAGAGCAGCTGCACCAGTTTGCATTCCCACCAGCAGTGCAAGAGGGGTTTCACAGATGACATGATACTCTACATGGAAAACCCAACAGACTCCACCAAAAGTCTGCTAGAACTGATACAAGAATCCAGCAAAGTCGCAGGGTACAAAATTAATGTCCAGAAATAGGTTGCATTTTTATACACCAATAATAAAACAACAGAAAGAGAAATAAAGAAATTGATCCCACTTACAATTGCACCAACAACCATAAAATACCTAGGAATAAATCTAACCAAAGATGTAAAAGATCTGTATGCTGAAAACTATAGAAAGCTTATGAAGGAAATTGAAGAAGATACAAAGAAATGGAAAAACATTCCATGCTCAAGGATTGGAAGAATATTGTTAAAATGTTAATACTACCCAAAGCAATCTACACATTCAATGCAATCCCAATCAAAATTGCACCAGCATTGTTCTTGAAGCTAGAACAAGCAATCCTAAAATTTGTATGGAACCAAACAAGACCCCGAATAGCCAAAGTAATATTGAAGAAGAAAACCAAAGCGGGAGGCATCACAATCCAGACTTTAGCCTCTAGTACAAGGCTGTAATCATCAAGACAGTATGGTATTGGCATAAAAACAGACACATAGACCAATAGAATGGAATAGAGACCCCAGAATTGGGCCCACAAATGTATGGCCAACTAATCTTTGACAAGGCAGGAAAGAGTATCCAATGGAAAAAAGACAGTCTCTTTAACAAATGGTGCTGGAAGAACTGGACAGCAACATGTAGAAGAATGAAACTAGACCATTTTCTTACACCATTCACAAAAATAAACTCAAAATGGATAAAGGACCTGAATGTGAGACAGGAAACCATCAAAACCCTAGAGTAGAAAGCAGGAAAAAACCTCTTTGACTTCAGCTGCAGCAATTTCTTACTCGACACATCCCCAAAGGCAAGAAAATTAAAAGCAAAAATGAACCATTGGGACCTCATGAAGATAAAAAGCTTCTGCACTGCAAAGGAAACAATCAACAAAACTAAAAGGCAACCGATGGAATGGGAAAAGATGTTTGCAAATGACATATCAGATAAAGGGCTAGTATCTAAAATCTATAAAGAACTCACCAAACTCCACACCCGAAAAACAAATAATCCAGCAAAGAAGTGGGCAGAAGACATGAATCGATACTTTTCTAAAGAAGACATCCAGATGGCCAACAGACACATGAAAAGATGCTCAACATCACTCTTCATCAGGGAAATACAAATCAAAACCACGCTGAGATACCACCTCATGCCAGTCAGAGTGGCTAAAATGAACAAATCAGGAGACTACAGATGCTGGTGAGGATGTGGAGAAAAAAATTTTTTTAATGTTTATTTATTTTTGAGAGGGAAAGAGAGACAGAGTGTAAGTGGGGGAGGGGAAGAGAAAGAGGGAAGCACAGAACTCAAAACAGGCTCTGCTTCTGGGGCTTGAATCCAAGAACCGTGAGATAATGACCTTAGTCGGATGCTTAGCCGACTAAGCCACCCAGGCGCCCCTGCCCTTGAAGACTTTCAAAGCCAATGAGGAGAAAAGAAAAGAGACACAGACTTCCTAAAAATATAATTGTGGCAGATAAGTAGTGATGTGGAAATAAGGCTGAAGTGTTTAGGAAACCCAGTAGAAGAACGGTTGGCTTTGAGTTGGGGATAGCTGCGAATGCTTCAGTTCAACTCTAAAGTTCTGTGGTTTCTTATTTCATTAGTTGGCTCTGAGTATGAATTCAGCAGAAGGGGAGGCAAGGAGAAAGGGCTTCCCAAGAAGAAAGGGACCGGTGACCAGTGAGAGAGTGGGTGCATTTGTGGGGCTCATTTGCTCATGGCTGAATCAGTTTTAAAACCAGAACTTGGACAAAAACAATTCGATCTGTTTAGAAATGTTTGATGATTTGACAGAACCGACCAGGACAGTCTAAGTGCGACATTTTAAACAAGGAGAGTGTATTTTGTCTCATAGAGTTACATTATCCAGAGGTAGCAATTAAAACTTTTGGAAAACCAAAGCCTGTCTGTGAAAAATGCAAAAATGAAGAGCCCTCTTTAAAGATCCTGTTATTTCACAAAAATTTCAGTTGCTCTTTTCACAGTGGAATTGTCAGGCGAAATGGGGAAAAAATTGTTCTCAATGGTTATAAGGCACCATCTATTATAGCACTGCTTTTATTTTTGCTACGTGACTTGTCAGGTCTGGGAAGGAGTAAAATGTGGTTGTGGATACTGTGGTACGAGAGAGATATTGCAGATCTTCCTTAGCTTGTGATGGGGTTCCATCCTGATAAACCCAAGGTAAGTTGAAAATGCACTTACTACATCTAACCTACGGAACATCATAACTTAGCTTGGCCTGCCTTACTAACAGGCAGAGCACTTACGTTAGCCTACAGTTAGGCAAATCATCTAACACAAGGCCTACTTTATAATCAAGTATTGAGTATCTCATGTAATTCACTGAATACTGCACTGAAAGTGAGAAACAGAGTGGCTGTCACTGTGCTCTCGGGCTGACAGAGCTGCGGCCACCTAGCATCACGGGAGAGTTTCCCTGCCTGTTGCCAGCCAGGGGAAAGATCAAAACTCAGAAATCAAAGTACAGTTTCTACTGAATGCGTATTGCTTTCACACCATTATGAAGTCAAAAAATTGTAAGCTCAACCAGTGTAAGTTGGGAACCATCTGCACTGCATTTCATAGAACTTAAGATGTCACTGACTGTAAGACGTACTGTTATTTTATGTACCATTAAAAAAGAAGACAAAAGCCCCTGTTGATTAAACTGTGACACAATATAAGGTTCATTCCAGTTTCAGACTGTTAAAATGTGAAAATGAATGTGCATTTTAGAGTCGATTGCATAGGGCCTTTATTGAGTGTCTACTGTATACCAGGTTCTATTCCCGCCTTGACAAACATTTTCTCAATTATTTCTTTTTTTTAAGTTTATTTATTTATTAAGAGAGAGAGAGAGTGTGCACACACACATACACAAGTCGGGGAGGGGGAAAGAGAGACAGAGAGAGAGAGAGAATCTCAAGGAGAATCAACACCATCAGTGCAGAGCCCGATGTGGGGCTCAAACCCACAGACTGCAAGATCATGACCTGAGCCGAAGTCAGACACTTAACTGACAGAGCCATTCAGGGACCCTTCTCAATTAATCCTTATAAAAACCTACTGACTCAGGTATCCTTGCCCTTATGTTATAAAGAAAACAAGGCACAGTGACACTAATGACACGGGCTAAAGGTCACAGAGCTTGTAAGTGGAACAAACTCCTCATTCCTACTTGTTTTCAGATGTTTGTTCTTAATCTGTGACTCTCCAGTCAAGCTATGTCTGGACAAATTGTGACACTCCTGGGTGTTTTCAGCAGGTCACCTGTTTTCAGCTTGGGCACTTTTCATTTATGGCAAAGCCTTATAGGGACTTCATGGTGAGGCAATGCCTCATCCTTCCCTAACTCAGAAGGCTTAGCCATGAGGCACATTGAGTCTTCTTGAGCCGGGGGAGAGAGTAAAGGAAGGGCAGGGTTGGCCTGGACCCCAAGGAGTTAGCTGTTGGCCAACATGCAACATCGAAAAAGCCAAAGCAAACAATTCAGAACTGATATAACCAGGAATCCTTGCCCAGAGAGATGCTGTAATTGGTAAGGCAGCATAACAGGAGTTTCTGGTTGGTGGCAGTATTAAAAATCTGGTAAGGGGCCATGCATGGGTTCAAGATGGCCCATCTACTTGCCTTGGAATCCAAAGGAAAAGTTCTCAACCTGTGAGAAGTTAGGGTACTGAAACTCAGGACGAGATTCTAACCTCAGCAGGGAAATGGGGAGGTAGGAAAGTCTGGAAGAACCTCAGTTCTACAACCTGGAAAATATGGTGGAAGCAGGAGACAACTATAGCAATATAGGGTTTGTGGATGCTCGGGGTTTGAGAACAAGCCCACCAATTCCACACACCAATTCCATGTACTGGTCCTCCTCTCACTGTTGACTGGACAGGGTCTGGCCTGGTTGGGTGATCTTAGGGACTGAGGCTAAGCAGGAAAGGCTGGAGAAGGAAGGCCATCACATTCCTCACTTACGAGGGAAATCAGGTGAGGTTGGACCAGGCAACAGTGAGACTCAGGTTGGACAATTCCATTCTTGCTACTTTTCTGTTAACACTTTGTGAGCCTTCCCTTTTGAGTTTAAGTCCCACTAAGGCTTTTACTAGTTGTGTGGCAAATCACTTAACCCCTCTTATTCTCAGTTTCCTTTATAGTAAAATAGAAATATTTAATTCAGAGATTGGTTGTGAGGATTAAGAAAGACTAAGTGATTACAAAGTTGGTCTAGGTATGAGTTAGCTCCTCTTCCTTTCAGCTCTCTAGGCCATGTATTAAATGCCATCTGTACAATTAAGACTTATCTACCCTCTGGGGTGCCTGGGTGGTGCAGTCGGTTAAGCGTCCGACTTCAGCCAGGTCACGATCTCGCGGTCCTGAGTTCGAGCCCCGCGTCAGGCTCTGGGCTGATGGCTCGGAGCCTGGAGCCTGGAGCCTGTTTCCGATTCTGTGTCTCCCTCTCTCTCTGCCCCTCCCCCGTTCATGCTCTGTCTCTCTCGGTCCCAAAAATAAATAAAAAAACGTTGAAAAAAAAATTAAAAAAAAAAAAAGACTTATCTACCCTCCTCCTACCTTAACACAGCAATAATGATAATCATTTATACATGGTCTACAGTTTCCAAAAAATTGTTCTATGCATTACCCTATTCCTTTAGCTGATTTCTTCCAACAATCCATTGAAATACCTGGCAAAACACTCTTTTTAAAATTTCTGTTAAATAGTAACACTTAATAGTAACAAAAATATTTTTTAAATTCCCTTCTGCAGAAAGGAAAGACAGAAACTGGACATATTGGTGGGAAAGGCTAAGCTTGTCTAAACTTGCCTGTGTAAAGCAGAGGGGAGATGTCAGGGAACAGACGATGGAAGACAGTTTGAATTGTGCCCTGGGTGCTATGATTCTAGGAAGGTAAGAGTCACTAACTTTTATTATTTTTTAAGTTATGTTTTAATATTTATTTATTTTTGAGAGAGAGAGAGAGAGAGAGAGAGAGAGACAGAGTACAAGTCGGAGAGGGGCAGAGAGAGAGAGGGAGACACAGAATCTGAAGCAGGCTCCAGGCTCTGAGCCATCAGTGCAGAGCCTGATGCAGGGCTTGAACCCACGAACCACAAGATCAGGACCTGAGCTGAAGTCAGACACTTAACCAACTGAGCCACCCAGGCGCCCCTAGGGTCACTAACTTTTAAATGATTGCTTGAGTAATATTAATAAAAATCTTTTTGTGTATATGTTCAAATGCCAAGGGATTCTTGCCTATTTAAAAAGTCGTTCTCCTTGGTTTCTAGATAGGGACTTTACCTTATAGGTCTAATATCCCTAAAAGAGTGTCTGGCCAAGAGGTATTATTATGTTCAATAGCCATAGAATACTAAAATGCCTTTTAATCAGACATTTCTTTATTGCTTGTAAAGGGCTCTGGGCTATTTCCATTCTAAACGATGGAATACACTTATATAAAGCAAAGTATACTTAACAGATAATCGGGTTGAGAGCAGAACTCTGAGGAAATGAGACATCTGACAGGTAAACATTTGTCTTTGGGGTGAGACTTCCCTTTGTTTGAGAATGGACCAGTTGAATGAATCCTTTTAGTAATGTATTTGTAAGGCAAATACCTATCCATTTTTTCTTAGGGAAGCCCAGAAAGTAGTGTAATAACCCCAAACGCAAAACCTTCAGGGTAACTTACTAAATGTTGTTTAATAATGTAAATGTAGTATATTTGCGAGATAAAAAATTCCTAAATCACGGGGCGCCTGGGTGGCGCAGTGGGTTAAGCGTCTGACTTCAGCCAGGTCACGATCTCGCAGTCCGTGAGTTCGAGCCCCGCGTCGGGCTCTGGGCTGATGGCTCAGAGCCTGGGGCCTGTTTCGGATTCTGTGTCTCCCTCTCTCTCTGCCCCTCCCCCGTTCATGCTCTGTCTCTCTCTGTCCCAAAAATGAATAAACGTTGAAAAAAAGAATTCCTAAATCTGAAGTTGTACTGTCCTTTGCCTAGAAATGATGCCTTGGTGAAGTTATGTGTATTTTTATCCAAGCAGTGCCCATTCAAGACTGGGAACCACCAGGAAGGTCATGCAGGCCTGGACCTTCTTTCACCTGAAGGCCAAGGGAAGTCTATGATGTGGGTGTAGATCAGGAAGAAGCAGCATTAGATGGACTGGACCACTGGTGTCCTACCCAAGAGTTAAGATGGATAACCTTGATTTGGGGCAACGTTTGAGGATTCACATGATTGTCCCAGAGATGAGGGCCTCAGCACCCTGAGTGGGCACCTGCCATCTTGAGGTGGGAAAGAGAAGGAGTTTAGCCTGGGAAGAGAGGCTTTGCATCTTCCCTGGGGGCAAAAAGGGGATTGAGCTTGGATGCTGGAATATGGAGGTACCCGAAAATTCCTGCGGAAAGGGTGCAGCTGGCTCCTCCCCACATCGGGAAAAGACCTGTGGGGGCTAGCAAGGGATAGTCAACTTATGTTTGGGCTGTGACTTTCAGGGCAACCATCTGTAGCCCTAGTTGTGGGCTATCTTTTGGGGTAAGTAAAACCTTGGTTTGTGAGTCTAATTCATTCTGGAAACATGCTTGTAATCCAAAGGACTTGTATATCAAAGTGAATTTCAATAACCAGTGTCTCACTTGTGATCATGTGACCTACGGTGTCAGGTACTATTCTTATTTCAAGACATTGCTCATTTATCAAATTAAAAGTTATTAGAAGGTTTGCTCATCTTGTGCAACACTTGTAAAACAAGTTGCTCGTAACCCAAGGTTTTACTGTATTTCTGTTCTCCCTCATCTTTCAGCGAAGCCTTATTTAAAGGGACAGCTTCTTTGAGATGTGCTTTGAAACATTGATGGAGGCAGCTCTGTCCACACTTAGGGAGGAAGTAAAACCTGAAAGCAGAAACTGCCCGGGGCGGGGGGGGGTGGGGTGGGGGTGGGAGGATGGTTAGGTGTGAACAGATAACCTGTGCACAAAGTAGAGCAATAATCTAGAGAGAGTGTTTGGCTGGGGGAGCCTGAGGATTTGTGGAATATGTCTTTATTCCTCAAGTTTTCACTGCTACCCCTGAGGGATAGCCCAGTGAAAGATGAGACTTTCTGCTTTTATAGGCATGTGTGTCAGAGTTATTTGGGCATAAGAGAAATTTGACCCCAAAGAGCTGAGAATTTAGGAGAGTGTCTGAGTTGTACAGTCTTTTTTTATTTTTAAGTAGGCTCCACACCAGCATAGAACTCAGTGCAGGGCTTGAACTCATGACTCTGAGATCAAGACCTGAGCTGAGATCAAGAGTCAGACCTTAACTGACAGAGCCACCCAGGTACCCCTGAGTTGTATAGTCTTAAACACTCAACTCAGGTATCTTCATAAGGCTTGCTCAGCCTGGTGTGTGAGTTCAGCATCTTTCTTACTGTTCCTTCAACACCCTGGGTGCTATTACACAAATAATAATAACATTTATTGACTGCTTACAGTGTGCCAAACAGTGACTTAAGTGCTTAAATGGTTTATCTCATTCAGTACTTTGGTATTCCCATTTTTCAGGTGAGGAAACTCAAACTTGGAGAAGTTATATGATTTGCTTGAAGTCCCACAGCTAGGCGTTCAGAGTCAGGATGTGAATCCCAAAGGCCTGTTCCAGAATCCGTGCACGTAGGAATTAAAATGTACTCATTTTACTTCTCCCTTTGTTCACTTTTTAAAAATGTGAATTTCCTTAGGATAGTATCTGTATTTTTTAAATCTGTCTCCCTATCTTTTAGCATAGTGCTAGATACATAACAAATGTTTGGCAAATGTTAATGGAAGGATGAATGAATGATAGTGCCTAAGGAGCCAAAGTTTAAGAAAATACCCTGACGGTCTTCTTACAGTGTATGAATGAATAAAATAATGTACTCACCTCTGCTCATGACACATAATAATCACTCAGTAAATGTTAGCTATTATTATCATTACTGGAAATAAAAATACATTTAAGAGAACACTTATTTTTGCACAGGAATGCGTCAGACATCTTATTTTTTTCATAATCTCCTTTACTTTAATTGCTTATTTCTATACAATTAAAAAAAATTTTTTTTAACGTCTATTTATTTTTGAGACAGAGACAGAGCATGAACGGGGGAGGGTCAGAGAGAGAGGGAGACACAGAATCGGAAGCAGGCTCCAGGCTCTGAGCCATCAGCCCAGAGCCCGACGCAGGGCTCAAACTCAGGGACCGTGAGATCGTGACCTGAGCCGAAGTCGGACGCTCAACCGACTGAGCCACCCAGGCGCCCCTCTATACAATTTTAGAAAGAGGTGAGGATTTAGTTTCTCTGTGGTATTTTTTTTAATGTTTTATTTTTGAGAGAGAGACAGAGAGACAGAGAGGCAGAGCACAAGTGGGGGAGGGGCAGAGAGAGGGAGACACAAAATCTGAAGCAGGCTCCAGACTTTGAGCTGTCGGTACAGAGCCCGACGCAGGGCTCTAACTCACAAGCCATGAGATCATGACTGTAGCCAAAGTGGGACACTCAACAGACTGAGCCACCCAGGCACCCCTAGAGTATTTTGAATGTATAGGAGTTAAATACCATTTTCAATAGAATTTTCCTTTGAAATGTGAGTGGTGTTTGCTTGAAATATGAATATAGTTAAGCAGGATACAGGGCTGCTGCAAGTTCAATGTAAGCAATCTGCAGTGCAACAACGTGAGAATATAGATGACATTGAATGTAAAAGGGTTTCTTATCATAGGCTTCCAGCCATCACAGCCTGAGGACAAAAGCCAACCGCCAGATTAGAGGAATATTATGATTTTAGTATAATACAAAACTCAAGCTTTCTCACTTTTGGCTTTATAGTCAACCCATTCCCATTGTTCTTGCTATAAAAGTATCTAAATTGATTTCACTTTAAAAATTTTCTAAATAGAGGGGCGCCTGGGTGGCGCAGTCGGTTAAGCCTCTGACTTCAGCCAGGTCACGATCTCGCGGCCCGTGAGTTCGAGCCCCGCGTCGGGCTCTGGGCTGATGGCTCAGAGCCTGGAGCCTGTTTCCGATTCTGTGTCTCCCTCTCTCTCTGCCCCTCCCCCGTTCATGCTCTGTCTCTCTCTGTCCCAGAAATAAATAAATGTTGAAAAAAAAAATTTTCTAAATAGAAAATTTTCCAATGGTGCCAATTTACCTAAGGCATTTGGAATATCCTGTTGTGGGTGTCTTTGAGGAGATAGGTAGAGTGAAAGAGTTTATTACTTTTATTGTTGTTGTTGTTATAATTATATTAATCATTTATCCATTTGTGGCAGAATCTGCTCATGGCACACCCCAATATCTATTCTGTCTCCTCCTCAGTAACAGAACCCTGCATTTAGATGGGAACAATATACCCAGCTAAAAGAGCCTTCCTTGCAACTAGGTGTCAGTGTGATTATGTGATGAAATTCTGCTCAGTGATATAGAAGTGGAAGTGTCGTGAGTTATTTCTGGAAAATCTCATTAAGAGGGAGGAAGGAGACCCCATTTGCCCCCTCTTCCTTCTTCCTGTAGCCTGGAATGCAAATACAAACACTGGAGCTCCAGCAGCTGTTTTGGGCTGTGAGTGGCTTTGCAAATGGAAGCCATGAATGGCAAAGCAGCTACAAAAAAAGAGACTGGGTCCCTAACAATGTACAGCCTCCATAGTAGTCTTGAATGGTCAATTTCTGGTCATTACATGAAAGAGATGAAAACTTTTTCCTTATTTCTGCTGTCAGTTTGCATCTTCGTTATACGCAGCCAAGCCCAATTCTAAGAAGTATTCTAAGAAAGTAACAGAAACTTTTCAAGAAAACTCTATCTATCCGTGTATTAAGGTACTTCCATTGTGTGGCGTTTTGTTGCTGTTCATCTCCAGCTTTTTGGTCCCATCTTCCCTCCTTCGATAATCTTTTAGGTTCCCTGTTAAGATGAGAGTTGCTTTGAGGCTCTTTTTTTGTTTTGTTTTGTTTTCTTTTGTTTCACTACACTCCTATTTTCGGTATCTTTGTATGGGTATTACAATTTCCTTAGTTCTCCTCTGTCTCTTCTCTGAAGTCCTCATGAGGCCCCAGCGTCAAATTACACTTCCATCAATGAACATAGAAGTTTCTCATTAATTCAGAGGGTAGGAACTCACAAAAACAATTGTTCTAAGTGATTTTTTTTTATTTAATAGGATTTGTGGAAACTAATTTTTAGTGCGTCTATGATGATAAATTAGCAAACACCAATTGAATGCAGGCAGTCGTCAATTTAATCAAGCATTTGATAGTCTCCCATGAGAAGCAGAGAATAGAAAAAACTCCAACTAAGCTTTGACTCCCAGCTCTGACAGTTAATAGCTATGTGAACTTGGAAAAATATCTCAACTTCTTGAGCCTCAATTCCTTATCTATAAAGTAAGTAGTGACCAAGAGGAAAAGTGCTCATGCACACGTAAAAAGAACATGTCTCCGTCAGCTTTATAATGTACTTTGCCAATGTAAAGGATTTCGGGTCAGTGGAAAACAATCTGGGCTCAGAACTAAGTGTGCACTTGCTAGCTGTGTAACTTTGGCCAAATTGGTTAACATCTAACTAACAGGAGTTAAATACCATTTTTTCCTATTGTTAGGAGCCTCAGTTTTCTTATTTGTATAATGAGAAAAATGATAGTAGTGCCTGACAGGGCTACTGTGAGGATGATGTGAAATAACATATGTGAAAACTCTCAGACAGTACCTGGTGCTAGAAAATGGTAAATATTAGTATTCTTGTGGTTGTTACTGCTATTACTACTTTCTTGGGGATAAATGGTCAACCGTGTCTTGTTGCATTTAAAGTAGCTAAGTGGATGGGTGATCGAACCACACTGTAAAAAGAATATCCATTAAAAGCTGTATGTCAACCTAAAGGAACATGTTAGGTACAGTATAGTGGGCTCAGCCAATATTTTTACTGACACCATGCATGAAAGTAAAGTCTTCTTATTACATGTGATGGTAACACAAAGTTGGGAGGGCTAGAACAATGGAAAGGACATGGGGATTGAAGACTGAGGACTTGGCTTTGAGTGCCCAAATTCAATCATGTAATGACTCAGTTTCCTCATCTGCAAAATAATAATAACACTGGTAAAAGGACCAGGCAGATGCCTTTTGTGAGTATTTTTTCCTGAAAGATCTCACATAGTCCATGACTCATTCTGAAAAATGATCATGCGCTTGCTTGTTTATGACCCTAAAGTAGTTCCAATAAGTGACGATAGTATAAGCATAGTTCACCAGCTTCAAAAGTAAGCAATTATCAACAATCAGTACATTTGAACTATTTCAGATTTTATGCACAAAGTTTTCCCTTATTTATTTTTCAAAGTCACGTACTTGAAATTTGTATAAAATAGAAGCAAATGAATTAACCCGGGCTGCTACCCAAAAGAGGACTGCAGTTTGGGGATTCTGAGGCCAGCTTGGATCATGAGGAAGGCTTAAGAAGAGCAGTTTGGTCCAAACCTAATAATTCTTCCTGCAGAGATCAGCCTAGAAGGAGCACTGACAGTAAGAACCCTTCATTGCCTAGCCCTGTGGCTGAGACAACAGTGCTTTGCTGGTGTTGGAAGAAAAAGGCTAGAGCTGAAGAGATAAGCTAAATTTACATACGAAATTAGGTGACGATGATTTTATAGCTCTAATGGATACTTGTTACTCTCCTGTTTGTCCTTCAGACTACAAGAAGTTTCTTTCCACGAGTATCGACCAACACTGGCTACATCGAATACATGTTTCCAGCTCACCTGACCCCTGACACCTCAGGGTTGTATGTCTTCACCACAGCCACTGTGATGAAGGACTTTCTGTGGGGTCTTGCCTTCTGTTACCCAAGACGAATGCCCAGGATCTCCGGTCCCTCTTACCTTTCCAGATTTGTAGGAAGTCCTATGTAGTTTCCCTACTGGTTGCTGAAGGGGCCACAACCTTGGTGTTTAGAGGCATAAACTCCTCATGGAACAAACTTTGATTAGTACAAAGTGAAGCCAGTGGATAAATTCCTTCTCCATTTTTTTCCCCACCACCAGAGACTGTTCTGAGTCATGGTTTTTCCATTTAATCTGTCCAGACATGTCCTGCATGGTCACACTGCAACACCAGTCAGGCAATTGCTTGTTATGGAACAGTAGCCAGCGTGGTCAGTGCATTACCTTGCTTTTCCTTCCCATACTCCTCTGACTCACTTGTCTTTTCTTTCACTCTCGCTTCTCAGTGATTGAACTTGCCAAGGAAGCCTTGCTTCAGAATCAATTTTTTTTCCTAGGGAACTCAGACTAATGCGCTAACTCTAGGCAGTGACTTGAGAGAGTTACTGAGCCCATACCTTCTAGGAACTTACAGTTCAGGTCAAGAGACTGATACAGAAAGCATGAACCACAGTACAAAGCTGTGCACAATAACAACATACAATCTCATCTTTGAGATCTTCCCAAACTTGGGTAGTTGTCTCCAGTTATGGTTATTATTATTATTTTTTGTGCTAATTGAAATGTCTGGATTTGTTTTGCTTGAATTTTTGCTTGAATTTGCTTACAACATTACAAGTAGGCCTCTGAGATCAGAGTTCCTCCTCACCTTATGTAGAGGCCAGCATTTTCCTTGGGGTTTCAATCACAGATTTTGAATGTGTTCATGTTGCTGTAGGGACTTTGCTTTGGAAAATGCACCATTCAGTTTTTCTTTAATAATAGCATTTTATCATAGTTCCCTTTTCCTAAAATCAAATTACTGTCAGAATTTTTTTTTTCCTTCTCTCTCCAGTCAGATAATTGAATGCAATGATGTTGTTTATCCATAGATACTGTCTAGACTAATTTTTTGCCGGCTTTTTTGAAACTGATTTAGCAGACTCTGCAGCCTAGCTAGCTATCCACATGGTGCTATAATGGGTGGTTTGGACTTAGGCTTTAATATTTCTGAACATTATTGTCTCTAAGTGGAGACAAAAACATGACTGTATTTGAAAAATACCAGAAATTTGCTTTAGTTGCCTAAAGGTAGAAGGTAAAACCTGTTGTTGGGGCAATCTCTTTGTTTTGGTGGGATTACCTTGGTGAGGTGTCTTGTTCACGTGGGCATAAATTAAGTCTGTGGGTTAAATATTGCTGCTTAACAAATTATCCCAAACTTGAAGCAATGATGCCAATTTTTACTTCCTAACATTTTTGAGGGTCAGGAATTTTGGAGCAGCTAAGTTGAGTGTTTCTGCCTCAGAATCTCTTGGGAGTTTTCAGTGAAGAGATTGGCCAGAGTTGTCATCCTCAGAAGGTTTGACTGGGGCGGGAAGATTTACTTTAAAGGTAGCATGCTCAGATGGCTGGCAAGTCAAAGCTGGCTGTTGGCGGGAGACCTGAGTTCCTTACCACTTGCATTTTTCCATGGGGCTGCTTTGATGTCGTCATGACAGGGTAGCTGGTTTCCCCAGAGTGAGTAATCCAAGAGAAAACATTGAAGCGGCACTGTTTTCCTTTTTTTTTTTTTAATGAAGCAGCACTGAAAGTCACACACTGTCATTTACAATAGAATACATTCTATTGGTGACACAGACCAACTCTAATAGACTGTGGGAGGGGACTGTACAGAGCATGCGCACCAGAAGAGAATTAGTAAGGGGCCATCTTGGAGACTGACTGACACATTAAGTAGTGCTGGTTATTTTTCTTGAAAGTCTTTTAACTGTGGTGTAGCCCAAAAGAAAATATATCAGACAAGGTATACTTGCTTTAATAATAATATTCTAAAAGGGTGACTTCATTGGGAATCAGCATGCAACTCTGCAAAGATTCATTTGATGTCAAGTGATTTTCTGCCTTCTCTGCTGCAACCACCACAAGATGACCAAAAAAAAAAAAAAAAAAAAAAAAAAAAAAAGAGATGGCCCTTGGAAGGAGTTATGTGGGGTAAAACCCTAAGTTCTCTTCAGTTAACACCTTAGTAACTCAAAGTTCCTGTGACTCACCCTTTGGCAAAGTTCCCCACAGAAATGGCTGTGATTCTTACAAGGAGGCCTGGCTTCACACGTGCCCACAAACCAGCCTATTGGGAATAAGCTTCACAGGACCCTGCTTTATTCTCCTTATTCCCCACAAGCTTCTTGCAGGCTCTATCTGCAGCTTCCACTTTGGGATTCTGGTCCAAGGGCAGGGGGTGGCGGGGTGGGGGGGAGGAACGGCCCTTTCTCTACCTGTTATATCCCAATGCATTGCCAGGGCCCTGTGGCCCCACAGCCTGTACCCTGACCATCACAGAGTCTTTCATGAAAACAGGTCCTCTTTGCCTCAGAGTAATTCTCCTCCAAGATCACACAAGGACAAGCAGCAGTTTTATTCTTCTGCTCTCTTCATCTTGAATATAACTAACCTTTCACCTTGTATTTACAGGCTGCTACTTTCTCCCCATGATTTACATAGTCTGCTGGGTTCTCCCCGTATTGCCAAATGTCTTCCAAAAAATCAGCTGTCAGAGCTAAGCAAATCTGTCAACACATGATGTGTGGCATAGCACAAGGTTGTGATAAAAACTGATCTCAAGTATTAAAATTTAAGCTGTCCTCTTCTAGCTAAGCTTTAAACAAGTGCTAAACATCCTTCCCAAGGTTGTTTTGACTTTTGCTAGATCCTCTGCACTTTGAGCATTCTTGTGATGCCCCACATATGGCACCATTTACAGCAAGCACTTAACGTATTATCTAGATGTTTTATGTGTCAGTACTAAATTAACTGGGCTTCATGTCTTGGCTATATCAAATCTCCTGGGCCAGGGCCCTGGGAATCCCACATATCTTCTGAGAATTCTGTCTCCTAAGTACTTTCTGCATCCATCGCTTCTTCCTTTTCTCCTCCGCCACGGACTCTGTTCAACTCCTCAACATGTCTTTCATGGATCACTCCAATCAATATGTAAACGTGTCTATCCCTGTTTTAATTCATTCTCATCTCTGCTGGTAGGATAATCTTTCTAAATACAAATGCTAGTGTATCTTCCTCCTGGGTACATATCTCTCCAGGGTGCCTGGGTGACTCAATTGATTGAGTGTCCAACTCTTGACTTCAGCTTAGGTCGTGATCCCAGGGTTGTGGGATTGAGCCCTGTGTCGGGCTCTGAGCTAAGCATGGAGCCTGCTTGGGATTCTCCCTCCCTCTCTTTCTCTCTTGCTCTCTCTCCCTCTCTCTGCCCCTCTCCCCCACTCAGGCTATCTCTCTCTAAAAATAAAATAAAATAAAATAAAATAAAATAAAATAAAATAAAATAAAATAAAATAAAAGTTTCTCCATGGGTCTCCTCACAGGTTCTAGGATCACATTCAGGTTATAAGTCAGCCCACAGATTTTTGCCTTTCTCTCTGACCTCATTTCCACCATCCCTCCTCCTGTGCTGTTGGCCGTCATTCAACTTGCAATTATCTTAAATGTATACTGTTTGATGCCCTGTGCTTTTGCAAGTATCATTCCTCCTATGTTATGTGTATTTCCTATTCATACTTCAAGACCCAGGCAGGTGTTATCTCCCGTAAGACCCCTTTCTGTTCTGGATTAGATGCCCCTCCCATGTTCCACATGAGATTCCACATGTCTTTCTCCATGTGAGATGCAGTATGCATTGTGCTTTAAGTTATAGACTCTGGAGCCAGAGTAAGTGGGTTTCATCACATTTGTTTCCTTTTTTTTTTCAATTCTTTTTTTTTTTCAAATTTACATCCAAATTAGTTAGTATATGTTGTAATAGTGATATCAGGAGTAGGTAGATTCCTTAATGCCCCTTACCCATTTAGCCCATCCCCCCTCCCACAACCCCTCCAGTAACCCTCTGCTTTCTGTATTTAAGAGTCTCTTATGTTTTGTCCCCCTCCCTGTTTTTATATTATTTTTGCTTCTCTTCCCTTATGTTAATCTGTTCTGTGTTTTAAAGTCCTCATATGGGTGAAGTCATATATTTGTCTTTCTCTGACTGATTTCACTTAGCATAATACCCTTCAGTTCCATCCACGTAGTTGCAAATGGCAAGATTTCATTCTTTTTGATTGCTGAGTAATACTCCATATATATACACCACATCTTCTTTATCCATTCATCCATCGATGGACATTTGGGCTCTTTTCATACTTTGGCTATTGTTGATAGCGCTGCTATCAACATTGGGGTGCATATGCCCCTTGAAACAGCATATCTGTATCCCTTGTAATGCCTGGGGATACAGGCATGTATCCTAGTAGTGCAATTGCTGGGTTGTAGGGTAGTTCTATTTTTAGTTTTTTGAGGAATCTCTATACTGTTTTCCAGAGTGGCTGCACCAGCTTGCATTCCCACCAGGAATGCAAAAGAGATCCTCTTTCTCTGCAGCCTTGCCAACATCTGTTGTTGCCTGAGTTGTTAATATTAGCCATTCTGACTGGTGTGAGGTAGTCTCTCATTGTGGCTTTGATTTGTATTTCCCTGATGATGAGTGATGTGGAGCATTTTCTCATGTGTCGGTTGGCCACCTGGATGTGTTCTTTGGAGAAGCGTCTATTCATGTCTTTTGCCCATTTCTTCACTGGATTATTTGTTTTTTGGGTGTTGAGTTTGATAAGTTCTTTATAGATTTTGGATACTAAGCCTTTATCTGATATGTCACTTGCAAATATCTTCTCCAATTCTGTCAGTTGCCTTTTAGTTTTGCTGATTGTTTCCTTCGCTGTGCAGAAGATTTTTATTTTGATGAGGTCCCAATAGTTCAATTTTGCTTTTGTTTCCCTTGCCTCCAGAGACGTGCTGAGTAAGAAGTTGCTGCGGCCAAGGCTAAAGAGGTTTTTTCCTGCTTTCTCCTTAAGGATTTTGATGGCTTCAGTCTTACATTTAGGTCTTTCATCCCTTTTGAGCTTATTTTTGTGTATGGTTTAAAAAAGCGGTCCAGGTTCATTCTTCTGCATGTTGCTGTCCAGTTTTCCCAGCACCACTTGCTGAAGAGACTGTCTTTATTCCATTGGATATTCTTTCCTGCTTTGTCAAAGATTAGTTGGCCATACATTTGTGGGTCCATTTCTGGGTTCTTTATTCTGTTCCATTGGTCTGAGTGTCTGTTTTTGTGTCAGTACCATACTCATCACATTTCTTTTCTTACTAGGTATGTGACCTCTGGCAAGTTTTTTTAGCCTATTTAATGCCTCAGTTTCCCTGACTAAAATGGTAACAGTGCCTCTCTCATGTTGTCTTGGCTTTTTGTATTGAGTTGACATAGATGGTGTATTTAGAATAATGCCTAGTTCACAGCTTAGACTTATTGTTGTCAGCTGTTCCCAATAATTTTAGTTTTGGATTATTCCATAAGATTTTAAGTTTTTAATGGGATGGACCTCGCCTTTGTTTTCTCAGCATCTATTGCAAAGAAGGTATTTCTGTGAACATATAAATGAACTATAAGTGCCACATGCAAGGTATTACACTTAATGGTATTTTTCTATCCTCTGGTAATTTCCAACACATTTAGTTCCTATGGGAACAAGCTAGCGATGTGCACAGCAAGACTTTAAATAATTATAGGGACAATATATGTTTGTATGAGATTACACTATTCAATTCCAAAACAAGGTTTCTAAACTCAGAGAAGGATAATCTAAGTTTTCTAGAAATTTATCATTTGGGTAATTTGTATTACAAAACCAGCACTATTCTTTCTTGGGGGTGGGAGACATCTTTTATGATACTGTATATCACTAGCTGGAAATTACCACAGAATTGGTAGGTTGGCAATGTTGTTGGCTTAGTGGGAAATGCTTTTCCTATCTTCTTTGAATATCTTACTATTTTTGTATTTTAAGTAGTGTTTCAAAATCACATCATGTGTCCAATAGACTAACAACAGGCAAGCTTTTGCCATCTGCATTACACATTTCTAAGAAAGGGCTGCTACATTGCATGAGATTTCATTGCACAGAAACACCTTCTGGTAAATACACAAGGCATTCATCATCCTCCATTTATAGTTTATTATGTTTTTATTTAATAAGTGTACAATCATTTTGAGACTAACCACATTGCGTAGCAGCCAGTTATCTTCTGGATGTCTACATTAGAATTAGATTTGACTATGAATGATAGAAAACCAAAATAATACTGGCTGAAACAAATTAGAAATTGATTTCACTCTCACATAAACACAGGCAGTGCTAGGCTGCCCAGGAGTTCAATCATCAGAGACCAAAGCTCTTTCACTTTTCTGCTCTATTATCCTTAATATACAGGTTTCAGCTCCTAGTTTGAGGTGGCTGCTCCAGCCCCGGCTTCCACATCCTCAGTCCAGTCAGCAGGAGAGAGGAAAAGGGAAAAGAGCACTTTGATGATACTTAAGGTAACTTTTGAGAGGTTGTGTATACACTCCCATTCATCGGCACTTGGTCACATGGACGCATTCGCCAAAGGAAGGGTTGGAAATGTAGCCTTTGTACAGGGTGGCTATGAGCTCAGCTAAAAATTGGGGTCCTATTTCGGAGAAGAAGGGGTAAATATATATTGAGGACTACCAGAAGTGTGTACTACTTTTTGTCTTACTGTCATTTAACTGTCTCAGGTAACTAGGGCGCAAGACTGAAAAACTGGTAAAATGGTCCTATTGATGGCAAAATTATGCCTTGAGATATTTTTGACCCTTTTTAATGTGTTAGCTAGTTTGAGACTATTTTCAAATTTTAGAAGCCATGTTGACACTATGAATTGGCTCCAAAATTAAGAATATATAGAGGGGTGCCTGGGTGGTTCAGTCGGTTAAGCATTTGACTCTTGATTTCAGGCTCTCCACTGACAGCACTCTGCCCCTCCCTAGCTGACTTTCTCTCTTTCAAAATAAACAAATAAACAGTACATATATACATATAATACATACATGTATATGTATATATACATATATGTATAATGTTGTTGCAAATAACTTTCTCATAAAGGAACAATAAAAATATTAAGTGGCATATGACACAAAATGAACACGTAGACAAATTGGATTTATCAAACTTAGTAACTTCTGTGTGTCAAAGGACACTCTTAACACACCGAGGAGACAACCCATGGAATGGGAGAAAAATATTTACAAATCATATATCTGGAGTAACGGATTAATATCCAGATATGTAAATAACTCCTTCAACTCAACAACAACAAAACCAATTTAAAAATAGACAAAAGACATTCATCCAAGGAAAAAGTACAAACGGTCAGTGAACACATGAAAAGATGCTCAACATCTCTAATCATTGAGGAAACACAAATCAAAACCACATTATATCTATTAGGATGGCTATTATATATCATACATATATATCATATATGTATATAACATACGATATATATCTCATATATATATATATATATATATACACACATGTATAACATAAAACAGAAAATAACAAAGGTTAATGAGGATGTGGAGACATTGGAACTTTTGTGCATTGCTGGTGAGACAGTAAAATGGAACAGTCACTGTGGAAAATGATATGGTGGTTTCTCAAAAAATTAGAATTACCATATGATCCAGCAATTCCACATCTGGATATATGCCTGAAAGAATTGAAAGCACGGACTTGAAGAGATATTTGTATACCCATGTTCATAGTGGCATTATTTTCAATAGCTAAAAGGTAGAAGCAACCCCAGTGACCACCAATCAATGAATGAATAAATGAAATGTGATAAATTCATATACTGAATATCATTCAGCCTTAAAAAGAAAGGAAATTCTGACATGTGTTACAATATGGACGAATCTTGAAGGCTTTATGCTAAGTGAAATAACCCAGTCACAAAAGGACCAATACTGTTGAACGCAACTGAAACAAGTGCTTAGAATAGTCACATTCTAAGACAGAAAAGACAGAAAGCAGAATCACACTTAGAAAGGGTTGGGGAGGGGCGCCTGAGTGGCTCAGTCGGCTCGGGTCATGATCTCGCGGTCCGTGAGTTCGAGCCCCACGTCGGGCTCTGTGCTGACGGCTCAGAGCCTGGAGCCTGTTTCAGATTCTGTGTCTCCCTCTCTCTCTGACCCTCCCCCGTTCATGCCCTGTCTCTCTCAGTCTCAAAAATAAATAGACGTTAAAAAAATTAAAAAAAAAAAGGGTTGGGGAGGGGGAAATGTGGAATTATTATTTAATGTTTATAAAGTTTCAGTTTGGGAAGATGAAAAGTACTAGAGACGGATGGTGGTGATGGCCACATAACAATGTGGATGGACTTAGTGTGGCTGTACACACTTAAAAGTGATTAAAATGGCAATTTTATGTTATATATATTTTTTGCCACAATAAAGATGGTTAAAGATTTTTGAAAATATGGGTATTTTTACGTACATGCCTTTATATAATGCGACTTAAAACCAGTGTCAGAGAGTTTTTGCCAAGCATCTTGACCTTCTTTTGAAATTATTTTAAAATATTTCAAAAACACACAGAGGCAAAGAGAATAACACATACAGAACACTTTTGTTCCCTTAACCCATCTTTAAAACACCTCAGTTTAGAAGACTGTTTCTGTGAGCGATTATTCCCTTGCCCCAGTTGTTGAGTACCATTTGTAGGTACTATCCTTACTGGAATGATTTGAAAAGCCAACGATGAACTTTTCATATTTGTGAGTTTTTTTTATACAGACAAGCGCATCCCAAGTAAAGCCAGAGAAAACCTGCCTTATCACAACCTGCAAGAGAAGCAGCACTGTACAGATCACAGGTGGAGACTTTTTCTACAAAGAGCCAGACAATAAATATTTTAGGCTTTGTGGGGCACATTAGGCTTGTTGAATAATCTTGTGTTTTTTTTTTTCTTTTAAAATATCCCTATACATTTTTAAAAACCTTCTTAGCTTGTGAGGACATACCAAAAAGAGCTGCTTCCAGACTTGGCCCAATGGCTGTAATTTGCTGACCCGAGGTAGACCTTTGAGGTCCTTCTGGGTCCAACCCAGAGCAGAGTGGCAGATGTGGGCAGCTATATAATCATGGTCAGCTAATCTTTAGTGAGGTCAGCAACCTCCTTCTGGGCCTAACTCAAACCGGGTAGTTTCAAGTCTGATGATATAAATGCATGTGTATAAAATACCCACTTAAATTTTTTTTAAACCATTTTTTTATTGTGGTAAAATCTAAGTGTGGTATTTCATGTAAGTGGAATCCAACGGACCTGGCGGGAACTCTGAGAAGGAAGCATTTAGAAGTGAGCAACCTGGGAGAAACAGAGTGGGTGTTAACAGTGAGATACCGAGAATAGTCTCACTATTCCCATCCTAGCTTTACATACAAGAAATCCCCTTTCCTTGACGAAATTTAAGTGATATGTTCCTTGTAACCAGAAGAACCTGAGTTACTCTCATTTACTGCAAATGTAAATTGGTACAAACACTTTGGAAGACAGTCTGGGAATATCTAGTAATGTCGAATATAAGCAAATCAATGGCCCAGCAATTCCATGGTTGGGTATTTTACCTAGAGAAATTCTCGTACGTGTGTACCAGAAGATATGTACACAAGAATGCTCACAGCAGATAATACGTGCCCACAGTAGACTCTTGTTAACCTGGTCAGCTCTGCCACTTACACAGCAGTGTGACCACAGACAAGTTGCTGGTTTCTCTGTCTCTGTGCCCCATTTTCCTCATCTGTAGAACAGGATAATTATTAGCGATCACAAGGTTCTAGGGATTCAGGAAGTTGACTTAAATAAAATGCTGGGCACAGAGCAAAATACACCGTGGTATATTCATATTACTGAATATTATACAACCTAGCAGTGAAAAGAATGGGTTGGAGCTATACATATATCAACAGGTATATATCTTAGAAACAAGTTGAAAAGAAAGAGGCAGGCACAGAAGAACACAGATAGTATACCCCCATGTTATGAAACAAGCAAAGTTAAGCTTATAATGTAGAGACGTTTACAAAAGCACACAGAAAAGCAAGGGAACGGGAAGGAAACAAAACTCAGGATAGTGGACAGGGAGATGGGAAACACCTCCAGTGACATTTGTAAAGTTCTTAAAGTTTATAAATTGAGTATAGTTTCCTGGGTATTGTTCTTATTACAGCACAAATGTAGAACAGTAAATCCTAGAGAACCAAATCTGAATGTGAAGGTCAATTACACATAAAGATAAAATTTACACGGATGTGAACCGAACTTGTTGAAAGTCAAGAAATAAGAATTAAAGCAAAGGAAATCGTTAACATGCTGTATAGAGACTTCATTAAGGAACTGACTTTGTTGTAGTTGGCTCTAGAAAATACTTTTTTGATAAAAATTTATCAATGCCGGTATACTTCTGAGTAAAACGTTTGTTTTCATAAATTGAGTCCATGTGAGCTGGGGGGGGGGAGGTCAGAAGAACTAGTTTAAATCATCCCATACATAGTTAACGATACCTTAACAATACAATAAACGTTGAATTTATATAATGAGATTTACAGAGTCACAGGAAAAATAAGAGTTCTGGGTGGGACTTGGGCAGGGAGCAGGTTTTGGGAAATCCTAAATAATCAAATTGTTCAAAGGTAAAATAGTGAGAGAGTAATTCTTCTCTGGAGATAAGAGGGATGGGGGAAATAACCAGGAAATATTGCCATGTTATAAAAAAGAAGAGCGAATTCTATAGTGAAGTGATCATTTGGGGAGTAAGTTTGATTTACTTTCCCCAAGATTTAATTAAGCAGGCATGTAAAGTTTAGGAGTGGACATATCTTTGGACAGCTTCACTTCCAAAAGTCACCGCATACTTAGCTAGCTTCTCAGGTAACAGCAAGTACACTGCCTTCTGGATATCTTCAAGGGTGAGGGTACAGCGATTTCGGAAACACATCACACTGCAGGCTTCCATAGAAATGCGCTCAAAGATGTCGTTGATCAGGGTGTTCATGATGTCCAAGGTGTGAGATGATATGCCCCTCTGGGGAATCACTTCCTTTAGGACCCTGTTTACGTAGAGTGAATAATTTCTATGGCCAAAGTCGGTGCTGGAATGTAATTTCTTTCTGGAGATTGGGCTTTGATGTCCTCTGGAGCACTTGTTCTTTTTGCTGGTGGATCTGGCCATTGCAGATGTTGGTCTCCTTATCAGTTACGAGTGGAGAGGAGAAGGGCCCAAGAGCTGGGGAGAGCTCTCCTATTTATATTGATATGCCACAATCACACTTTTGGGGCTGCTTTTTGATTGGAGGTTACTCTTCCTATGTCACAATCACCTAGCAACAGCCTGATTTGTTGTTAAGGGAAAATCTTGTTCTTGGCCAACCTAAAGCTTTCCTAAGAGGACAGAGTGTTGGAGAAGGATTGGGGTTGGCTTCAGGGCAGAAAAGAGTGCTCATTTTTCCTACGTTTTTTCTTGGCAGTTTACAAGCATAACACAATATTTTCAGAATTGGACAAATCTCATCAAACCAGGGAGTTGGTAGCAGGGAAATAAAGGAAAAAGAACCGTGAGCCTTTTATGGGAGAATCTCTGTAAAAGTTTCATTAAGTCATTTTATAAGCAAATGAACAATAGCCATTAAAAACCTGGAAGTGATCATTGTATAATAAAAATATGTATAGCTAATCTGCTTTTAGAAATTAATTTAAAAATGAATCCTAACTAAAATGTATCTGACTCCCAACTCCTTATGAGCAACTAAGTACAAAAGAATTAAACAAAAACGTCCCTATTTTACAATTTAAAGTATTATATGTGAAAATGTGCATTCAATTTTTATAATGATGTTAATAACATTCTTGAAAATTTCACACATTTAAGTACATGCTGTGGTCTTTACCTGATACTGTAGTTCTTCTGTCATTGTTAACCAAAAGTGTAGGGGTCACTCTTGTTCATGTGTTCTGCTGATATTTGTGCTTAAAAAAAAAAATCTCACCTTCTTAATCAAATTCATTCCTGGATAAAACAAAAAATAAACAGAAGCAACTATAAAAATTGCAACTCACAGGTATTTCAATAGTTCACAACCGCACAACCATTAATGCTACTATAAAAAATCCTTCACTATAAGCTTCCTCACAGATAAGATAGACTACGCTATGTGTAATTTCTGGAATGCTATCTGTAATTCCTCACCTTTTTCTGTCATTCAAGAAAGTAGATCTGAAATGAGGTGAGTGGGAATAACGTTATTATAGGCAAAATTAAAAAAAGAATTTAATGTTTATTTATTTTTGAGAGACAGAGACAGAGCACGAGCTGGGGAGGGGCAGAGAGAGAGGGAGACACAGAATCAGAAGCAGGCTCCAGGCTCTGAGCTGTGAGCACAGAGCCCCACGCGGGGCTCGAACTCATGGAGTGCCAGATCATGACCTGAGCTGAAGTCGGACGCTCGACCTACTGAGCCGCCCAGGCATTTAGAGGGAACATTTTTTTTTTTAATTTTTTTTCAACGTTTTTTATTTATTTTTGGGACAGAGAGAGACAGAGCATGAACGGGGGAGGGGCAGAGAGAGAGGGAGACACAGAATCGGAAACAGGCTCCAGGCTCCGAGCCATCAGCCCAGAGCCCGATGCGGGGCTCGAACTCACGGACCGCGAGATCGTGACCTGGCTGAAGTCGGACGCTTAACAGACTGCGCCACCCAGGCGCCCCTAGAGGGAACATTTTGAACAGGTTCTAATTTCTGAAAACAGTGTCATGTCTGTACTTGATTTATTACCAGCAACACACCTCACGCTATGTGTCACACTGAGTAGGAGGCTGCTGCTTCCACGCATGCTTTGTGGTGATGGATCTCTCGTCAGCTCTTGCTCATTTTGCTTTCGGGATTTCCCTAGATATAATTACTTAGTTAGCTTAATGACAGCATAACTTACTTGCTAACATTTAGAAGAAGCTATCAGGTGGAGCGTGTTCACTCCCTATTCTTCATGAACCCGTGCTGAAGAGCTCTTACTAGCATAGCGCTCCTGGCCCCTCTGCCCCTCACTTCCTCCTCCCTGGGACAACTCTCCTTGGAATCATTGAGTGGGGGAGATGGCAGGCAAGCCTATCTCAGCCCCTTCTGGACTCTTGCTGGTTGTGACTGCGGGCAGCGCTGCTCCTGGGGCGAGATCACTCGTACTAGCTGGCTGTAGCTGAGGAGGTCATTTTGCTTAATTCAGAGGTGCTATAAAAGAAAGCTTACTGTTTCCCCATTCAGAAGGGCTATCCTCCAGAAAAGTTCATCAGTAATAAAGGTGACATTTTAATCCCTAGGACCCTCACTCGGTTCTGCGCCTGCATGAAGAGAAGGAAGGGTGTATTACAGAAGCTAAAAGAAAAAGTCTTTCAAACCAAAACAGGAAGCTGTCTGCTAACATACTGGTCCATCAGAAAGTTCAGAAAATGGGGAATACTGATTCTATAAAATTTCTGGCTACTTTAGGGTTAACCCGAATTCCCTTTTAAAATTTAATGAATCATTCTAAAATATGTATGAGCTCACCACCGATGGGCGAGTTTTTCTTTTCCTTCTCCGTTCCTCCTCCTCCAGACAGTCTGGAACAAGGGACAGACACCTTTTTAGCAGAATGACCTTCAGGAGATGCCTGGTGGATGATCAATTTGGACAATGGAGCAAATCTGATTATCTTGCATCTATCTCTGGGAACGAGCACTGGAAAATCCTCATTCTGTCGCCTTCTCCTCTGCCCTCACCCTCAAGGTCTGCACTTAGAACAAAGCCTGATGTCCTTTTGGCAGGAGACCTGGGAGAGTGAAAGGGGTGATGACCAATGTACTGGAGGTCTAGGGTCTGTGGTCTCTGAGCTGCTCAAGTGCAGCTGAAATCCAAAGTTAGGAACCATTTTGTGAATTTTTCCAGGCTCCTGTTTTGTGCTAGATCACAGTGTCTGTTTGGGGCATGGGCTGTATGTCTTCCATGAACGAGCCATGTGGACTTCTGGGGTTACAACTGCTTATTCTTTCACTTATGATTGATGGTCTAGTAATGACTCAAGGTCATCATCAAGACTTGCAGTGATTATTTCACAACAGCTGTGGCAGAGGTGACATTAATTCAAAATGGAAAACATGCAAGACAGGTGTGAGTGTATTCTGGAAACATTTTACATCCACTGTATTAGTTTCCTATTGCTGCTGTAACAAACCACCACAAATTTAGCAGCTTAAGATAACAACACAAATTATCTTACTATTCTGGTGGTGGTATCAGTCTGAACAGGCCTCACTGGGCTACAGTCAAGGTATCAACAGGGTTGTGTTCCTTCTAAAAGCTCTAAGGGAAAAATCTGTTTTCTTGCCCTTTCCAGCTTCTGCAGACGTGTTTCTTGGCTTTTCCTCTAACTTCAAAGCCAGTAACAGATGGTCAAGTTATTCTCATGCTGTATCAGTGACACAGATAACTGAGACTCCTGACTCCCTCTTTCACTCATAAGGACCCTTGTGATTACATTGGGTCCACCTGGATAATCTAGGATATTCTCCACATCTCAAGACCCTTAATTTCATCTGCACATTCCATTCTGCTAGGTAAGGTAACATATTCAAAGGTTGGGGTTTGGGGATATGCGCAGCTTTGAGAGGCATTATTAAGGCATTATTATGCCCACCATATAGCCACCATAAACAGAATGAGAATGTCAAAGAAGATTTGGGTCACCAACTGCACAGAAATTGGAGATGAATGATAATGTCCTTAGTAGATCGCCAAAAATATATTTTAAAAATACTTTCCATATATGGGCTAGCTTTCATGTAATTTACTTTTTTTCTAAAAATGGAAAGTTGTCTTCTATTTTTGCTTTGTGTGCTTTGCCTCTACCTTATAGTCCCCAAAGTATGCTAAATAAAATCAATTTTATCCTTGGAAGCCGGAGGCTGACAGTACAGGGAGAGAGATTTTTCTTTCCACTGTCATTCTCAAATTTCCTTCTCAATCTCTTCCCTCCTGCCTGCTCTCTCACAAGGATCTCTGGATGACAACCACATGCTAAGCACTGCATAAGTTACACTGTGGGGACACAGAGATGAAGAAGATACAGTTCCTACTCTTAAGGAATTCAGAGCTTATTGAGGTAGACAGACATGAAAGTAAGAAGTTACTATGAACAGGGACATAAAGGCTATGACAGAGCATACACAGGGCATAGTAGGAACATAGGGTGGTACCTAGATCACTAAGCCTCCCAGGGAAGCCTTCTTGGAGGAGGTGATGTTTTAGTTGAATCTTGACGGATAATAGAAGTTATTCAGGCAGATAAGGGTGGGGATAAAGGGGTGCAGAGGAGAATCCAGGTTTCAGTTAAGGCTGTTTATTCTCAAGCTTGGATGCACACTGAAGTCACCTAGGGAGATTATGACAAACATGCCAATCGTTCCAGGGCTAGACCCCAGACTGACTGAATCAGCCTCTGCAGTGGGTGAAGTTCAGGCATTTTTTCTTTTAAGTTCTTTTAATGTGCAGCCAGGATTGAAAGTCATTGGTTGAGCTAAGATAGAGCAAAATATTTGAAGGTGTTGGGAAGTGTTTTGTAGACACTGGAATGGGAGTTATAAGGGAAAGGGTTAAGAGGGAGGGGAGCAAAAAGAAGGGGAGCTCAGTTTTCCCAATACCATTCACTGAAGAGACTATCTTTTCCCCATTGTATATTTTCGTCTCCTTTCCAATAGGTTAATCGGCCACAATGGTTCATTTTTGGGCTTCCAATTCCATTTCATTGATTGGTGTACTCTTTTGTGTGCCAGTAACATACTGTTTTGATTACTATGGCTTTGGAGTATATTTTAGAATCTGGGATTGTGATACATCCAGCTTTGTTCTTCTTTCTCAAGCTCTGGCTGTTCAAGGTCTTTGTGGTTCCATACAGATTTTTTGATTTTTTTGCTCTAGTTCTGTGAAAGGTACTATCAGTATTTTGATAGGGATTGCATTGAATCTGTAGATTGCTTTGGAAGTGTGGGCATTTTAACCATATTAATTCTTTCAACCCATGAACACTGGCCAGCTACACGCAAAAGAAAGACATTGGACCACTATCTTATACCATGCACAAAAATAAAATCAAAATAGATTAAAGATCTAAATGTAAGATCTGACAGAATAAAACTCCTAAACGAAAATAGACAGTAGTCTCTCAGAAATCAATCTTAGCAATATTTTTCTGGATAAGTGACCCTAGGCAAGGGAAACAAAAGCAACACAAAACAATTAGGACTACATCAAACTAAAAAGCTTTTGCACAGTGAAAGGAAGTTGTCAATAAAATGAAAAGGAAACTTACCGAATGGGAGAAGATATTTGCAAGTGATGTATCTGATAGTACATCATATCCAAAATACATAAAGAACTCATACAACTCAATCTGATAATACATTCATATCCAAAATACATAAAGAACTCATACAACTCAATCTGATAATACATTCATATCCAAAATACATAAAGAACTCATACAACTCAATCTGATAATACATTCATACCCAAAATACATAAAGAACTCATACAACTCAATCTGATAATACATTCATATCCAAAATACATAAAGAATTCCTACAACTCAATACCCCAAAACACAAATCATCCCAATAAAAAAAGGGCAGAGAACCTAGAAAGACATTTTCCCAAAGAAGACATACGGAGGGCTAGCAGACACATAAAAAGGTGCTCATTATCACTGACTATCAGGGAAATGCTAATCAAAACCAAAATGAGGTACCACCTCACACCGGTCAGAATGGCTAGTATCAAAAAGACAAGAAACAACAAGTGTTGGTGAGGATGTGGAGACAAGTCAACCCTTGTGCCCTGTTGATGGGAATGTAAATTGGTACAGTCACTGTGGAAAACAGTACAGAGGCTCCTCAAAAAACTAAAATAAAAGTACCATATAATCCAGCAATTCCACTTCTAAGTATTTACCTGAGGAAAACAAGAACACTAATTCAAAAATATATATGCATCCTGATTTTTATTGCAACAAGGCTTATAAGAGCCAAGATATGGAAGCCACCTAAATGTCCTTTGGTAGAGGAACAGATAAAGACGAGGTGGTATGCATATACAATGGAATACTACTTAGCCACGAAAAGAAAGAGATCTTGTCATTTGCAACAACACGGTTGGACTGGAGTGTATTATAAGTGAAATCAGTCAGAGAAAGACAAATATATGATTTGACTTATATGTGGAATCTAAAAAACAAAACCAACCAACAAATAAAAAACCAAACCAAAACAGAAACAGGCTCTTAAATACAGAGAACTGGTGGTCGCCAGAAGGGAGGTGGCTGGGGGGTGGGTAAAACAGATGAAGAGGATTCAAAAGTACAAAGCTCCCATTCCATCTACAGAGATGAGTAGTACCTCATAGGGAATATAGTCAATACTACTGTAATACCATTGTATGGACACAGATGGTGACTATACTTATTGTGGTGAACATTTTGTAATGCGTAGAATTGTCAAATCACTATGTTGTATATACCTGAAACTAATACAACATCGTGTAGTAACCATAAAAAAGGGGGGACCAGTTTGGAGGAAGAGAGTAGAGAATATGGGTGAGTAGAGAGGTGAATGGAGGAACAGATGGGTGATGGAGAGTGTCTCTGAGGGTGACCCATGTTCTCTTGTCATGGAACTCCAGGTTCAGAGCCATGAAGACAGGCAGACTTTGAGGCAAACATGTTTCAGTGCATTTAAACTGAGGCTAACTTTGCCAAAAAGCTCTTTCAGTGCTCATAAGGAACAGAGCAGGGGAGAACAGAGCAGGGGAACGAGGCTGAGGCCCACTTTGTTGTGGTGTCTTACCCGTGTTACATTTCCATTCGAAGGGGAGTAAAGCAAACTTTCCATGTTCCCCTTGACTGATTTGTTGACAATTCTCTGGCCTAGGTCATTTCTCTTTGCTTTTATTCTACTTTTGCTTTTGCTGGTTTCCTGAGGCTGACACTCCTAACCTCACCAGTGCAGAGCCCTTGCCCTCCCATAGCGGAGTCACCTGTGTCCTGCTTTGGCTAATCTGAAAGCTGGGTCATTGTTCTCAGGTGACCTGAGGAAGAGTAATTAGATTAGCTTTGTGCAGAGTAAGAGCATAAAGGAATTAGCCTTGAAAGTAAGTAGAAGAAGGTTGTCAATTCCTGATGAAGTTCCTGATGAGTCTGATGTTCTTTAGCAAAAAACAGAAAATGTATTGGGACAACAGAGATAAGAAAAACTTTAATTCTGTTTTGAGTTCTGGTTCGCACATTACAGTAAAACATCAATTAAGTAAAAAGTAATGAAACACCTCCTGAATCAATAGATTATCGTTGTAAAATGGATTTTCCTCTAACGGTAGTAAGAGTGCTCTTGCCAAACATGCAGAATAGGAATAAAAGTTGCTCAAGGTCACCTGGCCAGGAACTTGGGGAGCCAGGAGAGGTCTGACAGACATCCAGGCTGGGGCTCTTAACCACCAAGCACATGGCCTCTCATTAGTTGGCCAAGGAGGGAGGCTGTTTCATGCAAGAGAAAAGGGATAAGCAACACCATGGAGGCATGGATCCAGAGCTCTATCCAAGAATGAGAGAAAACTGGTTTGCTCAGGTGGAGGGTTATGTCTAAGAGTGCTGAAAGAGACAGAAAGGTGGGCTTCATTTGTACAATGTCTTACAGTCTAAAGTGTTAAAATTATTCTGTAAGTATTTGAGAGTCACTGAGAATTTGAAACATGGCATAACTGATTCAAAGTGACATTTGGGGAGAGGTGATCTGGTGCCAGGTGCAGGAGAGATTAGAACAAGGGAGAGGAGAGAGCCCAGCATTGTCATTGCTCAATGGCCCAAGAGTCGGACAATAGAGGTCTGAACTGGGAGTAGTGGGAATGGGAAGAAAGCTATTTTTGAGAGAGTTGGTAAGGTTTGATGATTGATTTACTACTCGGAAGAAAGGAGAAGGAAGCCTCTGCTATCATGCTGACCTTTACTGAGCAACGACTATGTATCTAGACACAGTTCAAAGTACTTCCCAGATACTAACTCAGTGAGTTCTCACAACAACCCTATGGTATGGATCCCGTCATCATCGGCATCTCCTTGGCACAGGCGAGGAAACAAAGACACAGAGCAGGGATGTAAGTTGCGTCCTATCACACAGCTGGTGAGTAGCCGGGATGGGATTCAAACCCAAGCACCTGGCTGTAGGCCCCGTGCTTCTCACTCTCAAGCATCCTGCGTCTCTTGTCTCTTATACGTATGGTGCTCTACATGCTGTGTGCTTTTGACCACTGCATTTACTTTCCACCTGCAGGAGAGTCGGGCAAGCAGGCAGGACACCAGCACCTCCTGCCTCACAGCTGTAAATTGGGCTGTTGCCAACAGATAAGTGGAAGAACCAAGGCTGGAACCCAGATGTTCTGACTCCACTTCCAGGGCTCTGGCCAAAGCCTCATCTCTAGATTACTATCAGGAGAAAAAAAAAAAAAAAGTAAAGTTCATTAACCAAAATAGTACATTTGGAGCAATGGAGATGTAATTTTAGAATTTAGGATGAAAAATGTGATATTAAGCACTCTCAGGAAGTTTCTTTTCTCACCTTACATTCATTAGAGGCCCTGAGGCTGTGGTGTACATAAAGAAGGAATCATTCCTTTCCTCAACAAGGGGGAGGATTCTGACAGCCGTCATAAAGCTTTACATTCTAGACAGGTCAGAATGAAAAAACACACCTTCTCCTAGAGGGAAACAATGATTGATTCTAAATTGGGAAAAAGGGATTTTAGGAAGGGAAACAATACTCAGAGAATCCTAATAAGGTTTTAAAACCACATCTCTTCTTCACTTGTCCTGTGACGCCCTTTCAAGCTGGTTCCCAGACAAAGAAGCCAGAAAGACACATCTCAAGCAGCACAAAATTAGAGGCTGATAAACACAGCAAGAAAATTATGTTCACTGCAAAACAGCTGAAGAAGAAAGCAGGACCTGCAACGTTTCTTTGTTTAAGTACATAAAATTGTTTCCCATCCTAAATGATGCAATAAAGTCTTGCTTGGTTATACTCAGAGAAAAAAATCCCCAGTGTTCTTAAAATTAATCAAATCCCAATACTCCAGCCCACTGTCTCTCCCGAGCCCAGTGAAAGAATACAAGTCTTTCAACAACTCAGACTGAAGACATTCACACCAGCACCAGTTTCCAATGCTTTTGTCACTGAGTTTTATTTTAGGACCAGCCTTGGGTGTAATACAGTCTCTCCTTAATCTCTTTAGGCAAGGCTGTGTCACTACAGAATGGAGGAGGAATGATGGCATTAGTGAGGAATGATGGAGGAATGATGGCGTTAGTGAGGCCACCCTGCCCTGGAGTATGCTGGAAGCTGTCCTCTGAGGACATGATCTCTCCATTCCGTTGTGTCCTGAAATCCTAATATGTGACTCACACCTGCAGAGCACTTTATACTTTCCAATGTATCAGGAATTTAGGAATTCAAAGAATAATATTCTTTAGCGGGCCTGCTCAGTTTCCCTGATGAGGTATCTCTTCTCTCTCGTAGGATAATGGATGGTTTTTCCACAAGGCGGGTTGAGAGGACATCTTGCTCATGTGGGCTTGTCTCGGGACCAGAGAATATTGTTACCACGTGTCTCTGGTCAATGGAACACACCTTAGCAGTACTACTGTTTCTCAGCTGTGCAGATGAGGAAGGTTGTGATATAACTGAGGAACCTGAAATAATAATGTCCTTCCCTGAGTGGTGCTTCCAACAGACCTGCAAATTCAGGAAACGTCTTGCCTTCATGGCATTTTATCTTCACTGTTGAGAATCTAATCATCTTGAGGAAGTTGAGGCCACCAAATGGAAAGAAGTTTTAAACGCCGTCTCCTTCCATTTCCCCAACAACCGTTGACGTAAGCAGGGTAGCCCAACTGCTTAACAGATGAAATTTCATTTGGAGACATTATGCCCCTTGCTACAAAGGCAGATACCTAGGAGTCTGGTAAAGCCGAGTCTAGAAATTTCCACTGATTATGCTACTGCAACAAAGCACGTGCCCATGCTGCAGCCTTAGTGGATTTAGCAGGGTTCCTTGGACAGTCTCTTCCTGGAGTTGAGCAGGTCCTTGTTTCTTGTAAGAATCTGTGAAGTACCTACCCGCCCCCCCCCCCCCCAATACTGTTCACATGAGTCTGGCTGTATTTTCTGCTGAACATTCTTTGTAATGACCGTGAGTCTAGGAACACAACTCAAAGAGACATGGGCAGGGGGAATCCTATGGGCCAGGGTGGGCTGTGCAGCACCCCCTACATTTATTTCCAGGTGCTGGTGGAGGCTTGTGTCAAGAAATATGGAATTATTCTTTCCCCCCTTTCTAGACCAAGACCTTCATGTGATGGACTACTGCAATCCAAGAATGGTAACCATTAACAAGCAGGGTTTAAAAACTCAGCTGCTTTTGGTACAAGTAAAAGAATATTTTTAAGGAACTTGGGATTAGGGAAGGGGTTACAATCAGGAGGAAAAGCACAAATCATAAAGGAAAAGGTTGACCTTTCTGCCTATATTAGACTTAAGGACTAAGTCTATGATAAATGAGACCGTAAACAAGATTAAATGACAAGCCACACACTTGGAGAAGATATTTGTTAAGTATGTAACTAATATAAAAATAAGTATTCAGAATATGTAAAAAAAAAAAAAAAAGGCTTCCTGTAAACCAGGTTTTAAAATAATAGCCTGTTGGATAGATGGGCAAATGGTATGATCAGGCGATTCATAGAAGAAATTCCCAAAAGGTAATGAGCATATAAAAAGATGATGCCCATCTCTGCAATAGGGCAATGCAAAGTAAAATTACAAAATTTATTTCACACCCACTGACTCACAGAAATGAATTACCCTGATAGCACTAATGTTAGCAAGAATGTAAGGAAAGAGTTATTATTACTATTTATATTGTAAGTGGGAGTATAAATTGCTAGGGTCACCTTGGGCGGCAACTTTGGCAATACTGGGTATATTTGAAGATGTTTATGTCCCGTAATACAGCACCCACTGTGGTGTAGCTACTCTAGAGAAACACATGCACACGTGTGTCAGGAGACAAGGACATGGACATTCAGGGAGCAATGCTTGTACAGAACAAAAGTGGAAACAAGCTGTCCCTTGGTAGGGAAATGGCTGAATAAACTATGGTTTTTCATATGGTGGAATAATCGGAAGTAATTATAACAAATGAACTGGGGTCTACCTGCATAAAACTTAAATATTGTTGAGAAAAAAATCAAGGTGCAAAATGATATGCAAGGTACGATATCCCTCATGTAAAAATTGAAGCTTAAAACAATAGCACAGATTGTTTATAGATTTAGGCATATGCGGCACAAATATGAAAAATACATGGGAATGATTCCAGCTGCCCTGTAGTACTTACCTCCTGTGGGGAGAGAGAAAGGGATGGAGAAGTTTCAGAGGGAGGCTTTAGCTGTATCAGTAATGTTTTATTTAATTATTTTTGAAAAGACAAGTCTAATGCAAATATGGCAATATGGGTGCCTGTTATGTTATTTTCTTTAATTTTGTTTTTCTTCAACATATTTAAAATTGTAAAAAAAACTCAGGTGAGATGTGTTGGCTTTATGTCTGAAGATGCCTTGTGCCAAGACAAAATCTAATTGGCTCACTAGTACTTAACCATGGGTACTTTAGAGCAGTCAGTAAAAATTCCTAGCGGGTGCACAAACACAGAAACCCAAAGCTCTGAGGGTATCTTCATGATGGGATGTTAGAAGCCAGATGTTAAGACATTTATCTAATGTTGCTTCATATTACACATGTATTGTCTTCCCTGCTAATTGTAAATGATTTGATAAAAAAGAATGTTTCTGTATTCCCTATTGCTTTTATCACAGTGCCTTTAAAAAATATTGGTCCAGAAATGATGTATTCAACAAAATGAACTAGTAAAAGAATAAATGGATATTCTTTTGGAATACAATGACTATTTTAGACTTGGTCACAGTTTGCTTGTGTCTCAGAGCAGCTTCATTTACAATAACAATTATGGGGTTTATCTTTCCCTATTCCATATATTACCAGTGGTAATAGCAGCTGAGGTAACTATTTTATCCCTTGTAAATCTCCAACATAAGCGCCTATTTTTCTTAATGATGTGATTGTTGATTTCTTTAGAAACCACGAGCAATGTCTGGGGCACCTGGGTGGCTCAGCCGGTTGATCGTCCAACTCTTGACTTCGGCTCACATCATGGTCTCATGGTTTGTGGGGTTCGAGCCCTCAGAATAAATAAACATTTTTTAAAAAAGAAAAAGAAACCACTAGCATGTCAGAGCCAGAATAATTCTACATGGAGACATAAGATAAAGTTCTAGAAGGAAAAGATACTATAAGGATCTCAATTTTCTCAGCTCAAATGTAAGCAGAAAATAAATCTGGATTCATGGTGCTCATGAATTAATAGAAAAATAATTTCCTGGAGACTAGCAGAAAGTGCTCTTTGCAGGGGTTGTGACCACTCGTTTTGGAGCAACTCCTGTTGGTGTGAGTGGTGGCCAGGGTTCAGACACGGTGACCATGAACAATGAGGTCATCTCAATTTTTTTTAATTGAATAAAAATCATCAAAATTGATGAATAATTCATGTAAACAAATAGGAACAAATTATTGAGTATCTACTATGTGCTAAGCACAATGCTAAATGCTCATTGTTCTATTCTAGCCTCTCAACAGCTCTGTGAGGAATATACTTGTGATTTCATGGTTATCTGTATAATTGTGTTTTATTCACTTGCATTCTAATACACTTCCTTGAATGAGAGAAAAATAGAGTGGTGCTCCAGATTTTCTGTTAGAAGTTACCCAGAAGTTCAGGCACTCATGTGGGAGTATGGTGGCCTTGTGAATAGCACCTATGGATATCTTGGTGGGGAAAAAAGAATTGAGAAGGGCTAGGCTATAGTGTAAAATTTAACCCTGTTTGAATTTCCTACCACTGGGGAAAATACTGGGTAGTGCATTCATATATATTTTTATTTTTAAAATTATGTGTTTCATTTAAGGTACATTAGAAAAAACTGTGATCAGTATATAAAGCCATAATTTCTTATTACATAGGATCATTAGAAGCCAAAACCCAGAGGTGATTGACTTAAAGACAATGTAAAGACAAATGTTAAGTAATGAATATGAATATTGAGTAAGGAACAGGAACAGATATTATGAAGATAAGGCAAAATCTTATTTATTTAGAGAAAGCATGTGAGCAGGGGGAGAGGCAGAGAGAGAGAGAGAGAGAGAGAGAGAGACAGAGAGACAGAGAGACAGAGAGACAGAGAATCTCAAGCAGGCTCCATACTCAGCGTGGAACCTGACATGGGGTCAGTCCCACAATCCTGGGATCATGAGCTGAGTCGAAATCAAGAGTCGGACACTCAACCAACTGAGTGTCCAGGCACCCCAAGAAAAGACAAAATCTTGAAGATGATATGCGAGCAGTTGGCACTGGGGGAATGGGGTCCTTGCCGGGCCTGAGGTCTAGAGGTAAGGCCAGAGGTATGTGCTGGTCTGTGTCAATTATTGTTGGAGCAGTGCTCACTCACTTTCTGGGACTTTAGCAGTCTTCTTGCAACTTCAGTTATTCCAGATTGGAGTGTTCAAGAATGCAATAAAGTTGTCTGAATCAGAAAACCGAGCCCCTGATGTGTCAGTTCTCCCCTTCAGGATGGGCAGTCATAAAGACTTAGGCAGAATTACTGGGATCTCTGCCCTGCAGCCTTTTTATGGGTGAAAGTCAAGGGCTCTTTTCAGCCAACTTTCTGTGGAGGAGGCAGGAATCAATCCATTTCTCTTTGCTGTTGCTGTTGTTTCCATGACCCTTATTTTATTTTATTGTAGTGATTTTCTTTACTTCTCAGAGTCGAAAGTTATTTGGAGGCTCTTTATCAAGTACTATCTGTGTGCCAGGCACAGTGTGGACCAGGGGTACAGAGTGAAATACAGACTCTTGCCCTTGAAGATCTATGGGAAACATTTTTAAGGAGAACTTGAGATGCTGGTCAGCGAAGCAGACTAGATTTAAAAGCTGATTCAGGACAGATAAACTCAGAAAATAGCAAAGACTTCTAAGAGACTCTCCTTATATTATACGATGATAAAGAAGGAACTGGAGTGCAGAAAACCTAACACAGAATCATGGTTGCATATGGATGGAGGTATCGGTGAGAGCTCAGGTATCCAGGTTTGCCCTTAAGCCAATACTAAAAGACAGTGGCTACCCTTATTAATTCTTAACACTTTCAGAGATGGAGTTTCCACATTTTCTCACAATTCTTATACCCAGATATTTTCTAACGTCTATCCTAAATCCCTCCTATTGAAAGTTAAGCCCCTCCTTGCGTGGAGACCAGCTGTCGGCTGTTTCTTTCAGTTTCATGAAAGATTGGAAGGAACTTCTGAGTCTGCCCTCCCTGCCCCCAAATCTGTATTCCATTCCAAATTCTCAGCTATTCTAAGCACCTCTGACCACGATTTCTGTCATTCTGGTTCTTCCTTCTTGTAATTTTTTTAAGCCCCGAATAGCTATGCATCATCTTCAGTGTTTCCTTCTAATTATATAAACACACATCTTTTTTGGTTTACTGTTCCTTAACTCATATTTCAAATTTGTAAGTTCTTACAACCTCCCTTCTTGCATTTTTTACTTCTTCACATGTTCCTTCTTCTACAAATTCAAAATTTAAATGTTATTTAAAGTTCAAGCATTTTTTTTTCCTTTGACGTGGATTTAATTTTCTTCTCAGGGAATCAGTATTGTCCCTTTTGCATGTAGGCATCTGAGCAAGAAAAGTGAGCCCAGTGATATCAAGCCGGTTTTTCTGGGTCCTGAGGGCTGGAGTCACACTATTCAGTGTATGAGAACACAAGGGAGAAAATTATCACTCTAGTATTTTGAGTGCTTTTCTGGGCTATGATTTCCAGAATGTGGATCTTTAGGGGCACCTTAATGCTGCTGCTAGCAAGGAAGGAGAGGATGGAAAATAAATATACTCAAGGGCCTAGAGGCTATTACTGATGCTAGAGGCAAGTAGTCAGGCAACAAGAAGTAAATACAACAAAACAGTAGGAAAAAGATATTTACCTTTGGTCCCTTGAGCAACACGAGTCAGGAGCTAAGGGAAGATTGTCCCAAGGCTTCTGCATGCAGCAGCCTTAACAGGTGGCTTATAGAACCTTCTAGCCATATAGTGATTGACTCTGAGCAGCTGCAGCTTGCAGACCTGAAAATAGCCTGAAAATGAGTTTTCTCTGTCCCAAGAGCTACATAAGGCAGAGCTGGTGAGAGAAACGACAGCTGGACATCAGTGATATTTGAACAGCTCTTTACAAAATGCTTTCCGTGCCCATTGTTGGAAGGGGACCTCACAACAACCCCAGGAGGGACAAAGGGCAGATATTACTAATACTCTGTTACATAGAAAGTGAGCTCAAGGGGCTTAAATAAATTGCCCAAGCCATGTACTTACTTGTAATGTTATCCCATGCTTCCCAGGGCACAAGAGCCTGAGGGGAGAACTGGATCCTAATAGTAGTCTCTAGTATTAATTTAATCTTTACTCACCAACTTTTGGGGATTCCAGGTTTCCTAAAATTTAGTAATACTAATACTACTACTAATAACAGCAATTATAATAAAAGCACAGCCAACATTATTTTAACACTTACCACATGCTTTTTATTTTATTTTTAAGAATTTTTTATTATTTTTAAGTAATCTCTACACCTAACACTGAGCTTGAATTTTCAACGCGATCAAGAATCGTGTGCCCTACTGACGTAGCCAGCCAGGCACCCCAACCACATGCTTTTTAAACCTCATAGCAATCCTAACACCTAACAGATACTATTATCCATATTTAACAAATGAAAAAATGCAGTCTGGAGATGGTTAGTAATTTGTCCAAGATAACGCAGCTAATAAGTGAGAAGTGGCTGTTGTAAGCTTATAACCAAAGATTTTATAATCCCAAAGTCACATATTTGCATCAGGAAAAATTCAGGGACTAATTTAAGGAGTCCCCAGGAATGTCCTCTGATCCTCAGAAGCACAGCCCTACTGGCTACAAAAGCATTTCCTCTCCCAGATGGTGGCCCCATGGGGCTGCTCTCTTGGCCCTGGCTGGTATGGGTCTCTGTCCATGGTGGTTCTGGCTGCCTCATCCCTGTCCCCATTTCTCCAGCAGCCACTCCAGTGAAGGGGGCCCAGTGTGAACTATTCCTCATGCAGCATGGCTTCATGCTCTGGTTTCTTACAGAGATTTCAGCAATAAAGCCCTTTATCTCTCTTCTCAAGAACTTGGGCATGGACCCAGAGAGGCAAAGGGCTCTGACTAGCATGCCCTTTGCTCTGGTCAAAATTGTTCTTCTCTTTGAACAGCTGCTTCTCATCTTTACACAGATCATGTCCTCCAAATCTCCCATGCTTAGCACACACTTTTGCGTTTCATGAAAATAGGGCCCTGTGGGACAGTCACACATAGCCAAGTAGGCAGATCTCTTACAATTAGTATACCTTTTAGACCCTTAAACTTGAAGCCCAATTACATCCATTATTATGACCATTCTTGTTATTTATGTATCAGATTATCTCCTATTAAGTTGTGTTTATGATTTTTTTTGGAAGCTCATCCTTGCATTCAAACATACAGCAGAGTGCTTGATATGTAGTTTATATGTATAAATGAATGAATAGATGTGGGTAAACAAAACTAAGGGGCTCCTCCTAGTGCTGATTTTAGATTAGGTTACTACCAGAATCCTTAAATCAGCCCAACTCATTTGTACCTCAGGATATTTGCACTTGTTCCCTTTCTCCAGAATGTTCTTCTGTAGAGTTTCACATGGCATCCTCTCACTTCATTCACATCCAATGTAACCTGCTCAGAGAGGCTTTCCCTGACAACCCAAGCTAAAATTGAAGCTCTCTAACCCCTTACCCCGATTTCATTTTTCTCAATGGAACTATTTTTTGTTGGTGTAGAGTCTGTTTTATCTACCAAGTTCCATGAAGGTTGAGACCTTTGTTTTGTTCCCTACTTTATCTTCATAGCCTTGAAAAGTCGCTGACAGATAGAAGGAACTCAGTAAATATTTATTGAATAGGTGAAAGGCACCTCACAAGGAGGTGCTCACAAGGGGTGTGCGTCCAGGTGCGGAGGCTTCCTTCGTGTTTATTAGGCACCATCTAGAGAAGACGTTCAAAGCTCAACAGTCTGGTAACATCTCAAAGGTTCACTTCTCAAATAAGTTAATTGTTTATTGATCTCTTCCTGTTGCTCCTTGAAAATGTGCATCACGATCTATAAAACTCTTAGTGCAAAGTCCATTATTTCCTGGTGTTTACAGCTGGACAATTTCATGATGAATGACGATTTATATTAAAATCTGGTTTACCTGCCATCTTGGAGGAAAAAGTAGACGTTTGTGTAATGGAAGTTTATTTTTAAATACTTTAACTTAAAAAAAAGCTATTTTGCTGATATTACGATATTTACCTATTTTTTGGACCTTTGTTTCTGGCCCAAATGGGGTAATAATGATTAGATTTACCTTCTTACCTGAAATAACTCACAAGTGGAACAAAATACATGAAAGAATGGTTATCAAGATACTAGACATTAGATAATGAAAAACAGTTATCTCTGAGAGATGATACAGAAGCAACATGAGTCCTATAATCAGCCCAACTTAGCGTCTTAAGATAGTTTCTAGGTTATGTATGGTGCAGGGAGGGGAACCCAGACCAGAGGTGAGCAGACTCCCTGAATATAAGGGTCTGAAGCCAGAAGTCCAGGAAGGCCAGATGGTTAAGAATTCAAGGGACAGAGTACCAGAAAAGCGGGAGATGCACACAGAAATTTAGAGGTCTGCTCAGGGTCTCCTTGAGGATTAGTGGAGTACTGGCCCACTCATGCAGATGTACAAACCAATTGTAATGGAGGGAAGAACCACTCAAAACAGGTAGAGGCAGCAATTTCTCTGGCTCACCCAGCATAGGGAATCGTGCCTGTTTTCACCAGTAGGGGTAGAAAACGTAATTCCTGGGGCATCAGATGAAGTACTCAGAGGCGTTTTCTCTCAGTAGCAGAACAAAATTAGTTCTGTTCTAAATATTGGTTTGGTCCTGCCTAATAAAACCTTAAAGTAAGACCTGAAGTGTACAAGTAACTGGACTACATTCCAGAGCAAAGCTAACCAACATGGTAAATACTTGGCATCTGGTAACAAGAGCATCAAAGAAGGAGGGAAATACAACTCATAAGGTTAAAAAATTTATCAAGGGGGTGGGAGGGAGGAGAGGGTGGGTGATGGGTACTGAGGAGGGCACCTTGTGGGATGAGCACTGGGTGTTGTATGGAAACCAATTTGACAATAAATTTCATATATTGAAAATAAAATACAATAAAATACCCATAAAAAATTTATCAAAAGAAATGGACCAAAAATGGCACAAATAATGGAATTGGTAGAAAAGGACATTAAAATAGCAATAGCTATATGCTATATATTCAAAAGGCTAAATGAAAGATTGAACATATTAAGTAGAAACATGAAATATATTTAAAAAGACCCAAATTGAAATTCTAGAGGTGAAAAAACCAATAATATGAAAAATATACTAGATCATATTAATGGCAGATTAGCTACTACAGAAATAGTGAATTTGAAGCCATAACAAGAAGAAGAAATTAAAAAAGAAACTACAAAGCATTTTGAACTGAAGAAAATGAAAATATGACATATCGAAATCTGTGGGATGCAGTTTAAGCAGGATTTAAAAGGAAATATATAGCACTAATTAACTATGTTAGAACAGAAGAAAGGTCTCATATCAATGACCTTAATGTCCACCTTAAGAATCTTGTAAAACAAGAGTAAACGAATGACAAGAATAAAAAGAGAAAAATAATAGAGAAAAATGAATGAAGCAAAAACCTGATTGGCATCAATAAAATTGATAACCGTGCGGCCAGAGTGATCAGGATTGAGAGAGGCGACATCACTACAGATTGTAGAAACAGTAAAAGGATAAGGGAAAAGCATGAATAGGTTTTTGGCAGTAAAGTCAACAATAGATTACATGGACAAATTTCTTAAAAGACACAAATTATCAAAGTTCCCTCAAGAAAACAATAGATAGCCTAAATATCCCTATAAGCCACTAAAATCAGGTCTGTAGTATATAAATCTCAGAAAGAAAACTCCAGGCCCAGATAACCTCACTGGTAAATTCTACCCAACATTTAAGACAAAAACAGTCCAAACCTACACAAACTCTTCCAGAACATTGAAAAGGAGAGAATATTTCCACTCATTTCATGGGACCAGCATTACTCTGACATCAAAATCTAGCAAAAGTATTACAAGAAAAAAAAAATCACAAACCTAAGGTCTGGCTCCTGACCAGAATTCCAGATCTTCCAGCTCTGACCATAGGTAATTACAAAGGCTTTACCTCACAGGAATTATGGAAACAAGCTGCCACCTCCACAGGACACCGCAGTCCCTGAAGGAAGTTGCAGTCAAGGACTCAGACTCCCCTCGCTGACCAAACTCTTAATCATAGATGCGTTCCTAACCCAGGTGCCTCCACTTACGGCCTCTTTATTGGGGTCCTTTGGCCAAGGCCTTCTTCAGGTATCTCTGCCAACATCACTCTTTTTACTGGGATGGAAAGAGGAAGGGGAAGACTTAAGGACTTTTTTCTCCACTCTGACTTAGTACTCAGTACTTTTCCACTCCTGGCCCTTCCCTCCTCCCTCAACCCCACTCTCTGGGTCCATAAAATGGCAGCAGTCTTTTGGATGGGACTCCCTCAGCAGTGAGACCATTCTCTCAGTTTGTGCTGATAAATCTGACCCTCACCGGCCATGTTCCTGGGGAAAAAAGTGGAACACTGAAGAAGCTGGCATTTTCTCCTGTTTAGCCGTTTGCTAACAGTAATTGATTACAGGCTTGACTATGACTTTCATTCTGGCTTTTCTTAGTTGACACCTGGCAGCTAAGCTCCCTCCAGCTCAGTTCAGCTCTTAAAACTAATATCCTTCATGAACATAGATGCAGATTCTTAACAGAATTTTAGCAAATCAAACGCTGCAATATAAAAAATGATTATACACCATATCAGGAATGCAAAGCAAGTTTAACATTTGAACACCAATATAATCAATATATTTTACTACAATAACAACCTTAAAATTAACCATATAAGGGGCACCCAGATGCAAACTACTCCCAGATGCAAACTAGTTATTTTTGTTGTTGTTGCTTTTATTCAGGAATGGACATTGAATTTTGTCCAAGCTTTTTCTGCATCTTTTGATAGAGGGAGACACAGAATCCAGAATCCAAAGCAGGCTCCAGGCTCTGAACTGTCAGCACAGAGCCCGATGTGGGGCTAGAAGCCACAGACTGTCAGATCATGACCTGAGTCGAACTCGAACGCCCACCTGACTGAGCCACCCAGGTGCCCCTGCGGTAACCAGGTGAGTGTTTGACTCTCTCTGTCTCTGCCCCTACCCCACTCTTTCTCTCTTTCAAAAATAAACATTTTTTAAAAATTAAAAAAGTAACCATACAATCATTTCAAAAGATGCAGAAAAAGCTTTGACAAAGTTCAATGTCCATTCCTGATTAAAAACAGTAACAATAACAACAACAATAAAAATAGCCTGTTAGCAAACTAGGTATAGAAGAGGAACTTCCTCAACCAATTAAGGACATTTATGAACAATATAGAACTAATATCATACTTAAATGCAAAAATACAAAATTCTTTCTAAGATAAGCAACAAAGTTGTTATCTTACTTCTATACAACTGGATCACACTTCTCTACAAGTGGATGTTCCAGTCAGTGCAATAAGGCAAGAATAAGAAATAAAAAGCATCTAGATTAAAAAAGAAGAAGTAAAATTGCCTTTATTCACAATCATGTCTCATGGAAAATCCTTTGGATTGTACATTTATTCACATTTCCACGTCTTATGGAAGATCCTATGGACTGTACAAAAAAGCTGTTAAAACTAGTAAGTGAGCTTGCAAGGTTGCAGGTTACAAGATCAACATATAAATAGAACTGTATTTCTATATACCAGCAGCAAGCAATGTGAAACTGAATTTTAAAAATACCATTTACAACAGCATCAAAAGTATGGGTGAGACCCTGCATTGAAAACTACAAAATATTGATGAGAAGGATTAAAGACGACCTAAACCATGGAGAGATACACTGTCTTCATGGATTGGAAGGCTCACAATTTTAAAGATTTCAGTTCTTCCCAAATTGACTCATAGATTCAATGCAACCCAAATCTAGATTCCCATAGGTTTTAAATATAAATTGATAAGCTGGTTCTAAAATTCATATGAAAATGCAAAGGGACTAGAATAGCCAAACAACTTCCAAAAGAATTAAGCTGGAGGCTAATGCTACCTGATTTTAAGACTTACTATACAGCTACAGTAATCAGGTCAATAGTGGTATTGGCATAAAAATGGACAAATAAATCAATGGAATATAATAGAGAGTCCAGAAATTGACCCATAGATATAGAGTCAACTGACTTTTGAGAAGGTAGCAAAGACATTTCAATGGAGAAAGGAACTCCTTTTTAAAAAAAAAATTTTATGTTTATTTATTTCTGGGAGACAGAAAGAGACAGTGTGAGCCAGGGAGGGGCAGAGAGAGAGGGAGACACAGAATCAGAAGCAGCCTCCAGGCTGTGAGCTGTCAGCACAGAGCCCGATGTGGGACTCGAACCCATGAACCATGAGATCATGACCTGAGCCAAGGTCTGACGCTCAGCCTACTGAGCCACCCATGCACCCCCAGAAAGGTACTTCTTTTAACAAATGATTTTGTCACAATAGAATATAAAAAATAAAGCCGTGACATCCTATATAAAAATTTATTCAATTAATTGGATCAAAATGGACAACAGACATTAATGTAAAACCTAAAACTAAAAAAAACTTCTAGAAGAAAACATCGGACAAAAATCTTTCTGGCCTTAAAATAGGCAAAGACTTCTTAGAGGCAACATCAAAAACATGATTCATAAGATAGCAAATAAAAATGTACTGGATTAGAATTAAGAGCTTCTGCTCTTCAAAAGACAATGTTAAGAGAATGAAAAGACAAACCAATTATTGGGAGGAAATAATTGCAAATTATATATCTGACAAAGGATTTGTATGTATCAAGAATGTACAGATGGTCCCAGACTTAGGATGGCTTGACTTTCAATGTTTCCACTTTATGATGGTATGAAGAGATATGTATTCAGCTGAAACTATACTTTGAATTTTGAGTTTTGATTTTTTGCTTGCTAGTGATGATACTCCCTCATGATGCTGGGAAGTGCAGTGAGCTACAGCTCTGTCAACCACATGATCACCAGGGTCAACAACTGATAAACTTACAACCAGTCTGTACCCAGACAACCATCCTATTTTTCACTTTCAGTATAGTATTTAATAAATTACATGAAATTCAATACTTTACTTTAAAATAGTCTTTGTGTTTAATGATTTTCTCAACTGAAGGCCAATATAAGTGTTCTGAGAATGTTTAAGGCAGCTGGGCTAAGAAAGCTTAGCAAAATCCGTTTTAAATGCATTTTCAATTTAACAGTATTTTCAACTTAGGATGGGTTTATCAGAACATAACCGCATTCTAAGTTGAGGAAGATCTATATAAAGAACTCTCTTAATAATAAGAAAAACTTAATAATAAGAAAACAAACAACTGGGTTAAAAAATGAGTAAAAGACTTGGACACTCGTTTCACCAAAAAAGATATATGGATGACAAATAAGCACATGACAATGTGCTCAACACCGTTAGTCTTAGGAAAATACAAATTAAAATTACATTGAGATACCATTACATTGTTTATTAGAATGTGTAAATATAAAATGACTGATTCTACCATGTGTTGGTGTGAATGTGGAACAACCAGAACTCTAATGCACAGCTTGTAGAAATGTAAAATGGTACAACCACTAAAAAAAAACCCAGAAAACCCCCCAAAAGTTTGGTGGTTACTTAAACAACACCTACTGTATGATCCAGTCATCCCAATCTTAGCTATTAACACAAGAGAAGTAAAATCTTATGTTCATACAAAGACTTATACCCAAATTGTTCTTAGAGCTTTATTTTTAATAACTCTAACTGGAAACAACTTAAATATCCAACGATAGGTGAAAAGACAAAGAAACTGTGATATATTCATATAATGGAATTCTATTTGGCAATTTTATTTTATTTTATTTTTATTTATTATTTATATTTTTTATTTAATTCAGCAATTTTAAAAGACTGAACTAATGATATACACAGTATATATGAATTTCAAAATAATCATGCTGAGTGAAAGATGACAAACAAAAACGGTATGTAAGGTATGATTTCATTGATATAAAATTGTAGAAAATGCAAACTAATCTACAGAAATAGAAGATAGATCTGTAGTTGTTTTGGGATTGGTCATGGGGACAGAGATACAAGAAAGGGGCGTTCTAAGGGGGCATGCGTAATTGTTCAGAATTAAAGAGTATTTTCATTATCTTAGTTGTGACGGTTTCACAGATATATACTTACGTCCAAACTCCCAAGTGTATACTTTAAATATGTATATAAATTATACCTCAATGAAGATGTTAAAAATATACAATTTTTTTAATGAAAACCTTTCAAAAAAGAATTTCCTTTATCTTGCATTTCTTAAAAGAGTTAAATGAATATGATTAATACCTTCTGATTGACTCTGGGGTCATCATTATGAATGTGAATTATTATTAGACAGCCTCAAAAATGAACTCAAACAGGGGTGTCTGGGTGGCTCAGTCGGTTAAGTGTACAACTCTTGGTTTTGGCTCAGGTCATGATCTCACAGTTTCATGAGTTAGAGCCCCTCATCTGGCTCTGTGCTGACAGTGCAGAGCCTGCTTGGGATTCTCTCTCTTTCCCTCTCTCTGCCCCTCCCCAAACTGTGCTGTCTCTGTCTCTCTCAAAAATAAATATAAAATAAACTTATATATATATTATATTTATATATATAAACATATAATATATATATTATATATAATTCCATATATATATATTCCATGACCTCCTGTCAACAGTGCATCCTCTTCTGAATTGAAACGTTATTGAATGCACTATTGGCCTCAGGTGTGTTGCCAAAGTCTTCTACAGAAAAGAGCTCAGAAGCCATCTCAGCAGAAGATCTCATTCTTCACTTCCCAGTACTGAGAAGCTCTCGCTCACTCAGCTTCCTTGGGTTATCCCCAGCCTTCCTTCTCCCTCATTTTAAAGGTGAATCTCAGGGTGCCTGGGTGGCTCAGTCAGGTAAGCGCCTGACTTTGGCTTAGGGCATGATCTCACGGTCCGTGAATTCGAGCCCCACGTCGGGCTCTGTGCTGACAGCTCAGAGCCTGGAACCTGCTTCGGATTCTGTGTCTCCCTCTCTCTCTGCCCCTCCCCTGCTCATGCTCTGTCTCTCTCTGTCTCAAAAATAAATAAAACATTAAAAAAATAAATAATTAAAGGTGAATCTCAGCTGGTGGGCCATGTATTGCCTTTCAAAGACTTGGCCAGCACACATTCTCTGTTTCGTAAGTGAATGAATAAAAAAACAATTAAATAATTCTATAATCTGAGATATGCTATCTTCTTTTCTGTTGCTGTATTCAAGTTGCTGAGCTTCTGATGCTATTTTTTAGAGAGCTGCTGTGTGGGATCTCATTGCTGCTCATGGTGATGGGGACATTAAAGACCAGGGCTCTGGTGTTAGTCATTACACTGTAAGCGCCCAGGTCACAGAGGTGAAAGGAACAGTCTCATGATTACTGTGGAAAATGACATGAACTTTGTTTTGTTGTCAGCTCAAGGCATATGAAAATTGGAGTAATTTTTGTTTGCCAAGCAGAGAGCTAGATATTTTCATACTACTTTTTCTTCTCTTCATTATCCTAAAAGTTTTAAGTTATTTCTGGCTCCTCTTTTATCATTTATTTTGAATGCAGTAAGGCTTTCTCTACAGGTTTGTTGACAGCTTCTCATTGAACTTTTCTGGGAGCAAGCATGTTAATAGCATATTTAATGTCAGTATAAGCCATTGATTTGGGTTTGTGATATTTGCTGGAACATTGTGTCCTGAATAAAACATAAAAACATACTAAAATGTAACCTCAGAAACAGAATACTTAAATAGTCATGAATGAGAAAGCATAATCCAATTATTTTTTCCCCTGGAGTATACAGAATGTAGAAATTTAAATCTATTGGATTAGGACTTGATTTTAAGAAGTATTATGTTTCAGAAAAATTCCTTTTAAGAACAAATAGAGAAGATAAATGAAGACATCTGAAAAGTTTCTTTCTAAAACAGCTATAAAAGGTGTAACATATATGACAGTAAAAGTCATTTACTGGCATTTGTCATTGAAATGTTGGTCTTTAGAAATGAATTGCTTTAATATAGGTAAATTGTGTATTGCTGCTCTTCTAATAAAAATACACTGAAAAAAATAAATCCTCTGAAGTTGATGGCTTATTTAATCTTTTTTTGCATCATTGAAAATTATGATTCTGTTATTGTAGTCATTCATTTAACTTGAGGATATGTGTTGAGAAATCTTAATTTGGTGGGAAGATGGTGGAGTAGGAGGACCCTGAGCTCTCTCTGTCCCACATTTACAACTAGGTATCATCCACATCCAAGTCAATAAACCTGAGAGCAATCTGAGGACTGGCAGAGCAAACTCCAAACTAAATATACAGGAGAAGCTGCATCTGAAAGATTAGGAAAGTCAGAAAGGTGGAGGTAAGCCACCGGCAGGAGGGAGGGAGCTGCGTCCATGGAGAGGGCAGGAAAACAGGCCCTTGCATCAGGGAGCTGACATGGGAGAGACTAATCCCTATAACATTTGGCTTTAACCAGAGGGACTGAATTCTGTGAGTTTGTAAAACCAGTGGGACTTGGCACCAGGAGGTTTAAAAGTCAGCTGACTCAGCACTGGGTGAGCCAGGATGGTGAATGATAGCTGGGTCACCACTCGCTAAGAGACAGCAGCCTATGCAGAGAGGCAATGTAAAAATGACAGTTTATACAACACCGGGGGTGGGGGTGGGGAAACGGAGACAGATCTAGTCATACTGATTTAGGAGCTTGTTGGGGGACTTCTCCATGAGGGAGCTGGCAGGCATCATTTTCCTCCCCTGCCCAGCAGCATAAACACAGAGCCACCTGTGGGAGGCAGTGCAGCACAGACACTTGGTACCTAACCAGCCAGCAGTGTGCCACTCTCATGAGTTCTCTTGAGGACTTGCCCACTTCAAGCTTGCTAGCCTTGGCCCCAAGCTCAGGGCAGATTTTGGTGCCATGTGCACTGGACACAGCCTTACACCTCTAGCTACCCCAGCCTGCAGTCCCTAGCCACTGTAGAGCTTTGGAGAATATGGCATAGGACTAGTGGCCCAGCACGAATTTTCTTAACACCACTGCCCTGCTTCCAACTTCCCCATTGGGCATGCCCCTTCAGGACTAGTCTGCCTGGTTCCCACTAACAACACGGAGAGGCAGCATAGTCCACAACAGGTGGAGAGTCAGTGCAGTAATCTGCAAAGTGACTCAGGCACAGCAGCAGGGTGTAAGCAACACACGTAGAATACTCTTCTGAAGTGCCAGACTCTGGTGAACAGGGATCTGCACTGCAGGGAACTCCAGGACCCCTCCTGCATAAAGTCACTACTTTCAAAAACAGAAGATGAAAGCGACTTTGTTAACACACAGAAACAGACACAGAGAGGTAGACAAAATGAGGAGACAGAGAAATTTATTCCAAATGAAAGAACAGGACAGAGCCATGGCCAGAGATCTAAGCAAAACAGATGCAAGTAACATGCCTTATAGAAAATTTAAAGCAATGATCATAAGGATACACACTGGACTTGAGAAAATAATGGAAGACATTAATGAGATCCTTAACACAGAGATAAGGAATAGCATAGCAGAGATAAAGGGCCTAATAAATGAAATGAGAAACATGCTTGATGAAATGAACAGCAGGATGGAAGAAACAGAGGAATGAATTAATGATCTAGAAGATAGAGTAAGGGAAAGTAATCAAACTGAACAAAAGAGAGAATAAAGAATTATGCAAAATAAGAATAGACTTAGGGAACTCAGTGATTCAATCAAATGTAATAACTTTCATATTGTAGGAGTCCCAGAAGAAGAAGAGAGAGAAATGGGGCACAGACAACTCCCATCAAAATCAACAAAAATTGACCTGCACAAAGACACATTGTAATTAAATTTGTAAAATATAGTGGTAAAGAAAACATTTTGAAAGCCGAAAGACAAAAGAAGTGAGTTACTTGCAAGGGAAAACCCATAAGGCTAGCAGGAGATTTTTCAACAGAAACTTTGCAAGCCAGAAAAGAGTAGAATGATCTATTCAAAGTGCTAAATGGGAAAAATCTTCAGCCAAGCATATTCTATCCAGCAAGCTTATCATTTGGAACAGAGGAGAGATAAAAAGTTTCCCAGACACACAAAAACTAAAGGAGTTCATGACCACTAAACCAACCCTACGAGAAATATTAAAGGGGATTCTTTGAATGGGAGGGAGAGACCAAAGGTGACAATATAAAGGTAAGGAAACACAAAAGCAGTAAAAATAAATATTTCCTAAAAAATCAATCAAGGAACACACACATACACAAAGGATATAAAATATAATAACATATGCCTAAAATGTGGGTGGGAGAGAAAAGAATGGGTTCAAACTTAAACTACCATCAATTTAATATAGACTACTATTTGCAGAAGAGGTTATATACAAACCTAATGGTACTACATATCAAAAACCATTAATAAATATGCAAAGAATAAAGAGAAACAAATCCAAATATATTGCTAAAGAAAATCAGCAAAACATGAAAGAGAGAAAGACAAGAAAGGATCAGAGAAAATCTTTAGAAATAACCACAAAACAAGTAATAAATGGCAATAAATACATATATAAATGATTACTTTGAATGTAAATGGACTAAATGCTCCAGTCAAAAGACATGGGATGACAGAATGGATTAAAAAAAAACAAAACAGGACCCATCTATATGATGCCTACAAAAGATTCATTTTAGACCTAAAGACACCTAGAGATTGAAAGTGAGGGGATGGAGAAACACGTGCCACACAAATAGAAGTCAAAAGAAAGCTGGAGTAGCAATATTTACATCAGAAAAAATAGACTTTAAGAGAAAGAATGTAACAAGAGACAGAGAAGGACACTATATAATAATAAAGGAGTCGAGCCAACAAGAAGATATAATGATTGTAAATATTTATGTACTCAACGTAGAAGCACCCAAATACATAAAACAGTTAATAACAACTGTTAGATCAACTAATTGATAATATATAATAATAGTAGGGTACTTTAACACCTCACTTACATCAATGGACAGATCATCTGAACGGAAAACCAAGAATGAAACAATGGCTTTGAATGACATGCTGGAAGAGATGGATTTAACAGATATATTCAGATGTTGCATTCTAAAACAGCAGAATACACATTCTTTTCAAGTGCACATGGAACAGTCTGCAGAATAGGTCACATATTAGCCCATACAAAAGTTTTCAACAAATTCAAGATTGAAGTCATACCATGCATCTTTTCTGACCATAATGCTATGAAAGTAGATGTTAACCACAAGAAAAAATAGAAAGACCACAAATGCATGAAGGTTAAATAACATGCTACTAAACAATGAATGGCTCAACCAGGAATTAAGAGCAGAAATAAAAAAGTACATGGAAACAAATGAACATGAAAACACAATGGTCCAAAACCTGTGAGATACAGCAAAAGTGGTTCTAAGAAGAAAGTTTATAGCAGTACAGGCCTATACCAAGAGGCAATAAAAATCTCAAATAAACAACCTAACCTTACACCTAAAGGAGACAGAAAAAAGAGCAATAAACAAAAGCTAAAACCAGCAGAAGGAAAAAAAATAATAAATATTAAAGCAGAAACAAATGATATACAAACTGAAAAAACAATAGAACAGATCAATGAAATCAGGAGCTGGTTCTTTGAAAAAATCAATAAAATTGATAAACCTCTAGCTAGACTTATCAAGAGAAAAAGAGAAAGGATTCAAATAAATAAAATCACAAATGAGAGAAGAGAAATAACAACCAACACCACAGAAATACAATTATAAGAGAAAAACTACATGCCAACAAATTAGACAACCTAGAAGAAATGGATAAATTTCTAGAAACATATAAACTACCAGAACTGAGACAGGAAGAAATAGAAAATTTGAATAGACCAATACTCAGCAAAGAAATTGAATCAGAAATCAAAAACTCCCAAGAAACAGAAGTCCAGGACAAGATGGCTTCACAGGTGAATTCTATCAAACATTTAAAGAAGAGCTAATACCTATTCTTCTCAAACTATTCCAAAAAATAGAAAAGGAAGGAAAATTTCCAAATTCATTCTATGACCCAGTAGCTCCCTGATATCAAAACCAGGCAAAGACCCCACTAAAAAAGAGAACCACAGGCCAATATCCCTGATGAACATATATGCAAAAATCCTCAATAAAATACTAGCAAATTGCATTCAACAATACACTAAAATACCATTCATCATGATCAAGTGGGATTTATTCCTGAGTTGTAAGGGTAGTTCAATATTCACAAATCAATCAGTGTGATACATCACATCAAAAGAGAAAGGGTAAGAACTATATGATCATTTCAACAGATGCAGAAAAAGCACTTGGTAAAGTACAACATACATTCATGATAAAAACCCTCAACAAAATAGATTTAGAGGGAAAATACCTCAGCATAATAAAGGCTGTGTATCAAAAACCCACAGCTAACATCATCCTAAGTAGCGAAAAACAGCTTTTACCCTAAGGCAGGAACAAGACAAGGATGTCCACTCTCATCACTTTTATTCAACATAGTATTGGAAGTCCTAGACATAGCAACCAGACAACAAAAAGAAGTAAAAGGCATCCAAATCCACAAGTAAGAAGTAAAACTTTCACTATTTGCAGATGACATGATACTATAATGAACATTTCAAAGCCTCCACCAAAACTCTACTAGAACTGATAAACGAATTTAGTAAAATCACCGGACACAAAATCAAGGTAGAGAAATCTGTGGCATTTCTACACACCAAAAATGAAGCAGCAGAAAGAGAAATTAACGAAATAATCCCAGGGGCACCTGGGTGTTTCGGTCAGTTGAGCATCCAACTCTTGATTTGACTTGAGTCATGATCTCACAGTCGTGGAATTGAGCCCCATATCAGGCTCTGTGCTGACAGCACAGAGCCTACTTGGGATTCTCTCCCTCTCTCCTTTACCACCATCCCCAAATAAATGGGTGAACTTGAGCAATGTTTTATTTTTTTTAGTGTTTATTTATTTATTTTGAGAGAGAGAGAGAGAGAGAGAGAGAGAGAGAGAGAGAGAGAGAGTACAGGAGCACAAGCAGGGTAGGAGTAGAGAGAAAAGGAGACAGAGAAACCCAAGCAGGCTCCACACTGTCAGCACGGAGCCCCACGTGGGTCTCAATTCCACGACTGTGAGATCATGACCTGAGCTGAAATCAAGCGTCAGAGACTTAACTGACTGAGCCACTCAGGCACCCCATTAAATGGGTGAACTTTAGAAAAAAAAGAAAATATTCCCATTTAAAATCTCAAAACAAATAATAAAATACCTACGAATAAACTTAACCAAAGAGGTGAAAGACCTGTACTCTGAACACTATAGAACACTGATAAAAGACAATGAGAATGATACAAAGAAATGGAGAGACATTCCATGCTCGTGAGTTGGAAGAATAAATATTTTTCAAATGTTTATGTTATCCAAAGGAATCTACACACTTATGCAATCCTTATCAAAATACCAAGACTATTTTTCACAGCAGTAAAACAAACAATCCTGAAATTTGTATGGAACAACAAAAGACCATGAATAGCCAAAGCAATATTGAAAAAGAAAACCAAAGCTGGAGGCATCACAATTCTGGACTTCAAGTTATATTATAAGCTCTGATAATCAAAACAGTGTGGTACTGGTACAAAAATAGACACATAGATCAACAGAACAGAGGGGCACCTGGGTGGCTCAGTCAGTTAAGCATCCAACTCTTGATTTCTGTTCAGGTCATGATCCCACCCTGGTGAAATCAAGCCCTGCACTGGGCTCCATGCTGGGTGGGGAGACTGCTTAAGATTCATTCTCTCTCTCTCTCTCTCTCTCTCTCTCTCTCTCTCTCTCTCTCTCTCTTCCTCCCATTTGTATGCTCACTTTCATAAATAGATGGATAGATAGAACAGAGTAGAAAATCCAGAAACAAACCCACAACTATATGGTCAATTAACCTTCAACAAAACAGGAAAGAATATTCTATGGGAAAAGGACAGTTTTTTCAAGAAAACAGTGTCAGGAAAATTGGACAGCAATATGCAAAAGAAAGAAACTGTACCATTTCATTAAAGCATACACAAAAATAAATCCAAAATGGATTAAAGACCTAAATGTGAGACCTGAAACCATGACAATCATAGAAGAGATAACAGGTACTAGCCTCTCTAACATTGGCCATAGCAACTTTTTTCTAGATATGTCTCCTGAGGCAAGGGAAACCTAAGGAAAAATAAACCACTGGGACTACATCAAAATAGAAAGCTGCTGCAGAGTGAAAGAAACAATCAACAAAACTAAAAGGCAACCTACTGAATGGGAGAAGGTATTTGCAAATGACATATTCGATAAAGGATTAGTATCCAAAATATATAAAGGATTTACAAAACAATGCCCCAAAACCAAATAATCCAATTAAAAGTGGGTAAAAGACATGAACAAATATTTCTCCAAAGACATACAGATGGCCAACAGACACATACAAAGATGATCATCATCATTTATCATTAGGGAAATGTAAATCACAACTACAATGAGATATCATCTCACGCCTGTCAGAATGGCTAAAATCAACAACACAAGAAAGAACAGGTGTGGGCAAGGATGTGGAGAAAAAGAAACCCTCTTATACTGTTGTTGGGAATGCAAACTGGTGCAGCCACTCTGGAAACCAGTGTGGAGTTTCCTCAAAAAGTTAAAAATAGAATTACCCTATGACTCAGCCATCACACTACATGGTACTTACCTAAAGAATACAAAAACACTAATTCAAAAGGATACATGCAGTTCTATGTTTATAGCAGCATTATTTACAATAGCCAAGATACAGAAGCAGCTCAAGGGTCCATCAATAGATGAATGGATAAAGAAGATGTGGCATATATATAGAATATATAGATAGCATATATAGAGAGAATATATACATAGAATACATAGAATATATATATTATATATATAGAATATATATAGAATATAGATTATATATAGAATATCTATATAGATAGAAAATATATAGAACATATTAGAATATATGTAGAATACATATAGAGAAAAAATATATATAGAATATATATTCCATATATATGAAATATATATATGGAATATATGGTGTGTGTATATATATGGAATATATGGCATACATATATATATATAATGGAATATTATTCAGCCATAAATAAGAATGAAATCTTGCCATTTGCAATGACACAGATGGAGCTAGAGAGCGTTATGCTAAGTGAAATAAGTTAGAGAAAGATAAGCGCCCTATGATTTCACTCATATGTGGAATTTAAGAAACAAACAAGCAAAGGGAAAGAGAGAGAGAGAGAGAGAGAGAGAGAGAGGGAGAGAGAGAGAGAGAAACCAAGAAACAGACCAGACCCTTATTATAAAGAACAAACTGAAAAACTGAAGGTTACCAGGGGAGGTGGGTGGGAGGATGGATGAAATAGATGATGGAGATTAAGAAGTGCACTTGTGATGCACACTGGATGATGTATGGAATTGCTGAATCACCATATAGTGCACCTGAAACTAACATAACACTGCATGTTAACTAACTGGACTTAAAATAAAAACTTAAAGGGTGCCTGGGTGGCTCAGCCATGCTAACCTTAATCAAGGTTAAGCGTCTTGATTTCAGCCCCGGTCATGATCTCATGGTCATGAGATTGAGCCCCACGTCAGGCTCTGCACGGGGTGTGGAGCCTGCTTTAGGTTCTCTGTCCCTTTCCCTCTGCCCCTCCCCTGCTCATGCATGTACTGTCAATAAATGAATGAATGAATGAATGAATGAATGAATGAATCAATAAAATAAGAACTTAAAAACAAAGAAATCTTAACTTTGAGATAATAAAACTAGATTTAAGTTTTTTTTTTCTCCACTGTGGCAAATTGCAGCATAGGCCCTAATTCTTCAACTCTGTGTCCATGTCCTTTGCTGTGTGAATTTGTAGTTCTCCTTAACCCCCTTCGTGAAGTACATTTTCTCTGCCCTGTGATATTGTGTTTGACCGAAGCAAACAGCGTAGAAGTGATGGTGTTTCAGTTCTGAGCCCAGGGCTTATGTGATTCCACTTTCTTGAGCCCTTGCCATTGTCATGAGAAGAATATTCATAGTCTAGTCTGCCTATAGAAGGAAGAAGATACGATAGAAGGAACAAAGCCATACAGAAGTTAATCAAGCCATGATATTATTAAATGAAATAATATGGAAAGGAAAATTTGGATTGTGACTATGTCTTATTCATCTTTTGCACAATGCAGATTACTTAGTAGGCATTCCATAGGTATGTGTTGAAAGAGTAAATGAATGAGAGAATAGAACTTCTTTTCCTTCCTCTTTATTTTTTTTTTCTCTCAACGACTTACCACAAAAAGGCAAACATTTAAAGATGAGTCTTCAAGGGGCACCTGGGTGGCTCAGTCGGTTAAATGTCTGACTCTTGATTTTGCCTCAGGTCAAGATCTCACGGTTTGTGAGTTAGAGCCCTGCATCGGGCTCTGCGCTGCCAGTGCAGAGCCTTCTTGGGATCTTCTCTCTCCCTCTCTCTTGCCCCTCCCCTGCTCACTCACTCTGTCTCAAAGTAAATAAATAAACTTAAAAAATAATAGGATGAATCACTGGATTCTAACGAAATCATTATTGCACTATATACTAACTAACTTGGATGTAAATTTAAAAAATAAATAATAAGAGTAAAAAAAAAATAATAAAGATGAGTCTTCAGAGGTGCCTGGGTGGCTCAGTTGGTTAAATGTCTGACTCTTTATTTTGACTCAGGTCATGATCTTATGGACTGCCTGCATCGGGCTCCACAGTGACAGTGTGGAGACTGCTTAGGATTCTCTCTCTTCCTATCTGCCTCTCCCCTGCTTATGCAAGCATGCTCTCTCTAAATAAATAAATAAATAAATAAATAAATAAATAAATCTTAAAAAAAAAAAGAGTCTTCAAACAACAAACAAACCAATCAGCAATGCAATAAATCATTGCTCTATGTCAGTGGTTTTGCCTCCAGAGGACATTTGCCAAAGACTGGAGACATTTTTGTTGTCATAATTGGCGGGGGGGGGGGCAGGGGGGGCAGGAGGGGGGTTGGTCTACTAATGACGCCTGGAGGCCAAGGGTATTGCCAAACATTGTTCAATGCACAGAACAAATCCCACTATACTTCAATAAGAAAAAAAATGTATTTGGCCCAAATAGTGTCTGTGTGTCCTTTTGTTTGTTTGTTTGTTTGTTTTCTTTTGTCTTGGAGGATCTTGAGTCTTTGAATCTTTCTCTGATGTTTCTTTTTGCCTTCTCTATGAAGTATATGAAGATTCCTTCTACTTTTCCATCCTTTCCTTCCCCAGTCTTTCCAGAACTGCTTTTTTGAATCTCAGGTCACTCTGCAGTTTCTTTCCTGTAGTCAATGCTCTTAGCTACCAGAACTCTTTTACTATTTTCACACTTACGGTGGCCTTTCTCCTTCCGGGAACTATCACAGCTTCCTTCCCTCTTTTCCATGCAGAGTTTCTGGAGGTGCACTCCGAGGTCTCTCCAAAGGCTGGTGGTGGGAGATCCAGGTGTAGTGCTGCTGTAACCTGTGTTTTTTCTGCATTAAAGAGCATTTGAAGTTTGTAGTATTTTTGGCTTTCTAGTTACAATGAAAGTGCAGGATTTGTGTTTGTGCTTTTTTTTTTCTTTTTGTTGACCTGTATAGTTTTTTGGAGTATGTGTAGAGAGATTCAGATTTAGGTGGCCACCATTACCTGCACTATTCGGAAATGTCATTTATCTTTTAATTATGCTTATAGTATCCTTGTGTACAGAAGTTTTGCAATATTAAACAATGAAATCTGTTTTTGTATTTTATAGACTTTTGTCACACTTGAGAAAGGTGTCCTCTCCCCATGACTGTAAAACTAAAATCTCATATTTTCTCAGTATGATTTTTTGAAATAACACAAAATTTTAAAACCTCAGTGTATTTATATTGTGGGAAATAGCGACCTAAATTTATAGAATGTAATGACTACTGGTGGTTAGAAGTGGGATGAAGGTATTGTGGATACCACATGTTTGTTATCCCCATAAGCACTTATGTTGTGATCATTATCTAGCATGGTGACAGAGCTTGGACACAGAAGCTAGGCTGTTTAGGTTTTAATTCTGGATTGAGCAGGATTAGTCAGATTAATGTGTTTGGGCTGCTATAACAAAATACCACAGCCTGAGCGGGTTTTAAACAACAGAAATGTATTTCTCACAGTTCTGTAGGCTGGAAGTCCAAGATCAAGGAGCCAGCATGGTCAAGTTCTAGTGAGATCCCTCTTCCTGGTGTCTCTCAGAAACTTGGGGTCTCTTTTATAAAACATTAATCCCATTCATGAAGTCTATCCTCATGACCGAAGCACCTTCCAGGGGCCCCACCTCCTAACACCATAATTTTGGGGGGTTAGGATTGTAACATACAGATTTTGGGAAGATACAAACATTGAGACCGTAACAGCAACTTACCAGCTTTGTAACCTTGGGTAAATTTTTAGTCTCGAGGTACTTCACTCTCTTTACCTGTGAAATGGGGATAATATTAGTATTTACCATGTAGGTTGTAAAGAATACAATTTATGTGTGAAGTGCTTAGAATTGTCCCTAGTTTATTATAAGCATTAATTATTATTATTATTAGTAATAGTAGTAGTATAGATGTTAAATAAATATCTGTGGAGTGTGTATATTTAGCTGTTTTATTACAGTGTTCTTTTTGTGCATAGGAAATTGTCCTAGGGCCAAGAATCCATTAACCATGCTTTTGGAAAACTGAGTTATGCTCAATAAGAGAATCACCTCCAAGGTGTTACTATGTTCTACTTTCTCAAATTACACAAAAATTAAATAGACTCTAGGTATTAGCCTTGCAAATCCAAATCTATAAAAAGAAAACATTTTTTTTTTTTTTTACCAAGCTCAGAAAAGGTTAGTGGGAGGATGAATATGAGGTGTTATGAGCGCCTCAGAAGAAAGTAGTTATTAAGTACAGGGCCCTAATATGATTAAAGGTGAACTAGAATATTCTGGTGTCTTACATTTATCTCCACAGCTGAATCTGTATTAGGTTAATCAATTTCAAAGGAAATTAGTTTATATAACTGAAATCTTATTTAAGTATGTCATATTTAAACAAATGCTGCACAACAGACGCTGTAGGTAAGCAAATGAACTTGAATCCTATTCTCAGGAAGAGGTTTTAAAAATAAGGAGAGCATATTTCGATTTGTTTATGTATATTTACTGCAAAGAAAAAGCCAAGCAGTCATCAATAGAGCAGCTGGGGAAAAGTATTGAATTCAAGCTTTGCTTTAAATGAATCAGTTTGTGTTCTGTTTTGGATCACTTCCTGAAGTCAATATTCATCGACCTTAAAGGACCTCTTTGAGGCCTCAAAAGATGTTTATCCATGGTGATAACATTTAGGGCGACTACAACTGTTTTGTTTTTTTTTTTTTCTTAAATTTTTAACGTTTATTTATTTTTGAGACAGAGAGAGACAGAGCATGAACAGGGGAGGGGCAGAGAGAGGGAGACACAGAATCTGAAACGGGCTCCAGGCTCCGAGCTGTCAGCACAGAGCCCGACGCGGGGCTCGAACTCACGGACCGTGAGATCATGACCTGAGCCGAAGTCTGACGCTCAACCGACTGAGCCACCCAGGCGCCCCTACAACTGTGTTTTAAAATTCATGCCCAATATTGACTTCTCTTAAAAAAATTTTTTTTAACGTTTATTTATTATTGAGAGATAGAGAGAGACAGAGCATGAGCATGGGAGGGGCAGTAAGAGAAAGGGAGACACAGAATCTGAAGCAGGCTCCAGGTTCTGAGGTGTCAGCACAGAGCCTGACGCGAGGCCCAAACCCACAAACCGCGAGATCATGACCTGAGCAGAAGTTGGACACTTAACCGACTGAGACACCCAGGAGCATTTTGACTTCTCTGTAAACATATTCTTATCTTTCAGGAAACAAATTACATGAAATTATGTAACTGTGTTTATATTTCCTGTTGGAAATTTTAGACAATATTATTAACGTGATTTATGTCCAGTGTGTGACTCTCAGACTGGCAGCATCAGCATCACCTGAGAACATGCAGACTCTCAACATTCCACCCCGGACCTCCTAAGTCACAATCTACATTTTACCCAGATACCCAGGTGATTTGTAAATGCATTCGAGAAACATCACTCTATGAAGTGGACAATGAAATGAACTGAGATTTTGCTAAGCATCTGGGAGGTGGGGTAGTCAATTTTGACTGGTAGTCGTTTAGATCAATACAGGTTGGATAAGGTGGGAATAAAATATTGGTCAAATGGCATGCTGATTTCTATTAAAGGAAGTCACCTGAGGGTATTGAAATGAAGAAGGCAGTCTGATCATGGTCCTTCCTTGCACTGTCACTTACATAATTAGAAACGTATTGTATCTGTTGCCTTCTTTTATAGCCAGATGCACAGTGAACAGCCCATCACATCTGTTTAGTGATTCAGGAGTTGGATTTCCATGGGAGAAAGTTATCTAATTACAGGGTCACTAAACTCATGTTAATTTCACAACATTCGTTTTGCAGCCCTCTATGGAGATTGAGATTAGAAAACATCCAGAAAGGGCAAGTCAGGTCTGCTGTATGAAGTTCGCAATCATTGGCTAATTTAAAACAAAACAGCCATACAGCCCAACCCACCCACAGGCAATCATCGGGTCGCCTTCTGCAGATTCTTTCTGTTAGAGCTGATATCCAAGGACATTTATCCTCTCCTTCCTGGGTTTAGAGCGCCAGCAGATTTAATGCTCTTTTTTGTATGGTTTGTCACGCAGTAACGTAACTGATAGATGATCTCCCTCCTCCCGGAGACAGAGCGAGCTAATGAGATTTGGCCTCTGCCTCTGGTTAAAGAAGCAGGACTGATGAATGCACTAGTGACTCTACTGACCCCAGGAACCAGATTTTTATTGACAGCCTGTTGACATAACAAACTAAGAGTTTGTGATTAAAGTTGTTTTTAAGCTCTTAAATAAATAAGGTCTTTTCTAATAGTACTTATTTGTAATTGGTCTCCATTAAACACACCGATCACCTTCCAGGACATTCTCCCATTGTTTTTTTAGTTATTTACAAAATGTGCTTTTGTCTACAGGGAAATGTATATGTATATATCTATGTGTATATATGTGTATGTATATTTTTTTTTACCACCCCCCTCCCACCCTCAGCAAAATTCAGCAACGTATATAGAACCTGGGTGCTGTAATTGATTTTTCAGTTTCAGTGTTGTCGAAAGATGGAAGTAAAAGGGTTACATCAGAATCCATCTGGAAACATTCTGCTCTAAATCAAACTACACTGGTGAGGAACAGTTGTTGCCTTGGTGAGCTTTATTGCCATTTGCTGATGCAGCTTGCTCTAGCCAACCTACCACAAGGGACATATAATGGGAGCCCCGTATTCAAGCCCCTCTTGGAAGAAATCCATAAAAGAGCAGAGATGTGAACCCAGCAATAAATCCTAGAGGCATTTGTGCTGGAGCCATGAAATGATACCAATAACTCCTTAGTAACACATTACAGGGACAATAAAGGGAATTCACCATGGTTTTTTTTTTGATGTATTAGGGCTATTTTTAATTGAAACTCATCAAAGACACAACAGAGCATGTGACAGCAGCTGTTTACCAATTGCTTTTCATTTATTTCAGATTTTACCTTGAACTCTACTTTTATTCAGCCACATATAGCTCATTATTTAAAACACCCTTGAAGACTGGTTCAGCCATACTCAAGGGCCCCTGTGTGGGTTCATCAGACTACAAGAGGCTCCACATTTGTGCTCATCCTTTATTCCATCTCATTTTCCTCAGTACATCATCTAAATAATCAGGCAGTCAACATAGGCTGACTTGCGTGCCTACTAAGTGTACTGTACTACTGTGCTAAGCGTCACAAAGAAAGAAGAGGAAGGAGAATCACTGCTTCTGTTCTGATGGAGCTCAGAGCACATGTAGCGATGCCCAGAATGAAACAACGGTCTAGGTGGAGAATAAAGCAAAGTAGAATTAAGTGCAAGGTAGAGGGGAGAACTCAGAGTGGCTGTGGTAGGGAGTTTCTTGGAAGAAGAAAACTGAAGCTGAGGTCTGAATAGGAGATAGAGGGTGAGGCCCGGTGGGAGAGTCCCAATGGTGCCCAGCACACTGGGCTGTCTGCAGCAGAAGCTTTTTGTTGGACACCAGTGGAAAACGTGGATGAGGTGTGGTGGCGAAGATGGTATAGGAGGCCTTTACCCGGAGAAGCCCAAACTGGAGCCATACAGGCAAAATTGTGTGCAGCCTCCAACATGGGAGAGGATAAGGGAGCAGGCAGAGGGGGTGGAGGAAGAGACCTGAGGAGACCATGTGAAGGGTTGGGGTGGCCTCTTCTCCGTTCTAGATTCTTTCTTGTAATTGGTCTCCATTAAACACACTGAGTTAGTTCTCTTCCTACTCACTGTTTCTCAGAATATTGTTCTGTGGACCACCTACACTGGATCTGTTAAAAAGACTGACTGCTGGGTTCCACCCTAGAATCATTGGAAATACAGATTTGTACTAAATCCTCACACAGTTTATATACAAGGAAACAGGCTCAGAAAGTCTAAATAACTTGCCTGCTTATTGCAAAGCTCAGCAAGTGATGGAGCTGGGGTTTGTACCCAGAGCCGAAGCCCTTTCTGTTTCCACACTACCAGGTACCTACCTTCTTATTCTTCACTTGGAGAGGCTAGGCTGCTAGCGTTCTGCTGCGGATTCGATGCTTTTCTTCTTTAAAAAAATCTTCTCTCTTATTTGTGTTTTTGTTTGTGGGGCAAGCATTCTAATAAAAAAGGGAATAAAAAGGAAAATCATCCACAACATTTCTTATCAAATCAACCGTTTCCATTGGTATGTTTCTAACTGGCTTATTGACCTTCCTTTTATATGGTAAGACATGCTCCTTTGTGTAACTTGCAGCATTATCCTACTTATATAGAGTTAAAAACCAATGGCAAAATATCCACAATTAATAAATCTAGCTAAAAGGCTCTTGGCTCCATTTTTTAAAAAAAATCTTTCTATTTTGTTCTGTAGGTTCGAAATGTTTCAAAATGAGAAGTTGCTGGAAGAGAGGGAAGCTGTTTGCCTTCCCCTTCCTCCCCCCACCTTCCCTGATTGGGAAGTGGAAATGAGTTGAGTGACAGCCTTGCATTTAGAGATAAAAGCCACATGTTGAGGAAAAAACGTTCTTCCCTGCAGTCCTGGATCATGTACCCCTGTACTATAATGCACAACACAGAAATCAACACGTTTTATTTAAACAAGGAATAAACAAAACAACACCCCCACCCCCCACCCCCGCCTCCAAAAAACATGTGTAGTTCTGAATGTGTTTTCTGGAGCCAGATTGCCTGGGTCCAATTCCAGCTCACTGCTTGCTGATTAGGCAAGCTATTTAAAGCTCTGTCTCGGTTTACGCATTTCAAATAGACATAATATCACCTATCTTATAGGGCGGTTGTGGGTGTTGAATGATCACAACACGTGAAGGGTCTAAAGTAGTGCCTGGCATACAGTAAGCACTTACTACATGTATTTATATATATTATTAAGTGCCAAGAGAAGCCAAATAATGATTAAACCCAGACGTGGCTCTGAGAGACACTAGCGAGTTCATGTGGTAGAAAAGTCTGGGGAGAAAGTGAGCTTTGTATTGGTTTGGGATCTGAGGCAGCTCTACAATAAAAAGAATGGTGGTGTCAAACTAGATATGAATCTGTATTTTGGGTAATAAACAACGTATAAAAAAGGGCATTGGAAAAGGAAGTCTATTCATTTACTTTCAGACTCCTTATGCTAGCACATGCCAAGAAGAACCTCTGAGGCTCTCAGTCTGTGAGTGCCTGGGTTATATTGCCATCACACTGGGGTCAGCAAGGGGCAGCTGGGACAGGTTGCTGGCCTGGCAGGTGGGACCTGGGACCAGGACCAGAGATCCTGGCTATGAGATTTCTCTGGTTTCAGTTTCTCCGTCTGCAGGAGAGAGTTTGGTTTTAAAGGTCTGTTTTAGCTCCAGAATTTTCAAGTAAGCCTTGCCCTGAGGAGTTCTTTGAGTTTAAATAGAAGTCATTCATGACCACTTCAATTTTCATTTCTAGTACAGCAGGCAAATATTTATTGATATGCCAGCCCTTTGATGCCTGTTGACTTAACCTCTGTGGTCACCTTAAGAGTCTGATGCACCTGGGTCTATCTGGGTGAAGACATCTGCCTTCCTGCATGGATCCTGGTTGGCTCGCTCATTCATTCATTCATTCATTCATTCAATACATATTTATGCACCAGGCTCTACGCTAGGCACTGGGTACACAGTGATGAAGAAAACAACTACAGTCTCTGTGTCTTGGCACTTTGAGTCTCACAGGTGAGACTACCAATAAACAAGGAAACAAACAAAAGAATATATAATTATAAAATTATATCAGGCACTATGAGTAAAGTCAATGAGGTTCACTTGAGAGACCAGCTAGGAGATTTCTGAGGAGATGCATTTAGATATTCACGTGAAGGCAAAACAGGATTGATTGTGAAGCTGGGAGAATGGTCCAAGTGGAGGGACTAGCCTGTTCAAAGCTAAAATTACCAGGAGGTCTTGTTAGTTTTAGGACAGAGTGGCGTTAGTGCTTTGCATTCTTATCATGAATATTGTAACTTAAACTTTTTTTTCTAATATCTTTTTGAAAAAGAAACTAAACAATGAAAAAAATACCTATTTAAAAACTGTAGAAATAAAAATGTTCATTGATTACAAAGGAGTTGGAAAATATAGGCATGTCACAAGGGAGAGAACTCTCCTCTTATTATACCTACGTATAATCCCTGTGTATTATGAGACATTATACCTACAATCATCTCTGCATCAATTTCTCTGTGGTCTATGTATCTATATTCATGTCTGTTTTTATGTTTATGTCTATCTCTGAGGAAGCATATAGCTTGTATTGTTTTACAACTTGCTTTTTCATTTGTGAAGCAAATCCCAGGAATTACATAGTTTCCTCTGTAAATATTTCAGAATACACCCATCTTTTCCCTAAGGTTCTTCATACTCATCTGAGGTGGTAAGGGCAGTGACAATAATCTCAGTATCAATCACTGCATTTGGGCCACCAAGAATAATTGGGCCAACAGTTCTTGTCCTTATGGCTTGCCAATAATAGCAACAACAATCACTAACATTTATATAATGATGCCACTATTTTCACCTCCATTTTCTCATTTCATTCTCTTAGGAAGCATTTTTACTCGTATTTTATAGATGAAAAAATGGAGACTCAAGAAATGACATAGACTTCCTCAAGTTGACATAACATGCAGTCAGTCCGGGTCTGAATTCTGTGCTCTGTCAGTGCACTGTGATGACTCGTGACTACTAGGACATGAGCAGTGCACCCAAGATCCAGTTAACAAGATTTTGGGATTTTAATTGGATATTAATAATTTGTATGGGAAGTATTCTCTCATTAAGACAGAACAGACAAGACCAGAGTAAATATTTGATGATGCTTTTAGTAAGATTCTACTTTCATGACCTTACTATCACATACACATATAAAATAATAATTCGCTTCCAAAACTCCAAATATGCCCTTAATTTGTAGAAAACACTGCATACCAACGGAGTTGGTTGGTTTCATTTCTGCCTGTGAGTTTTTGGAATTCTTTGTAAAGTAACTAACATGGTCCTCCCTAGCATATAAATTTGAACACAGATTTTAAGCCTCAAGCCATATTGTTAAGTAAGAACAAAGAGCGGAATATGTGATCTATGGAAAGGTAGACAACAATGGACGTGTCTCGTCTTCAGCAGGGGAAATCAAGCCCTCCTCCTTGTTATTCCTGTCTATCAGAGCAAACTGATTACTTGGATGCGTTTTGAATAGCTCATCTAAAATGGCTCGAGGCAAGCAGACACTTGAGATTTTATAATCAACCTTCGGGCTTCTATAGATCATTCTTATGCACAGAAGGCACCTTTGACAGGCTGATGATCGGGGATGGATTTTCCTAGGGATTAAATTGGTCATTTTTGTACGCTGTTAAAAAACTTTCTATCTGGGTTGCCAGATTTCCACAGAGAGACAAACAAGTATTTTTTAACTTGAAAAATTACACGATACTACTGGTAACAATAATTAACATTTCCATAGTGCTTTCGAATTTATCAAATTCCAAGTTGTTAATAATTACCTTATTAACAACTCATTGAATTTGGCATTATTTTCACTCATTTTTTTGCTGAGGAAATAGAGACTAAGAGACAGTGACTGGAAACTACACATTTCAAGCACAGGCTCCAGTGTTTTCAGTAACAAAATCACAGTGAACAATAGGATTTCAGCTCAAGGGATGAGCCTTTCATGGAATCAAGGGTAATGTCTCTTTGACCGTGAAGATTATCCAAGGAGGAAACCATTCAATCTGTCACCTTTTCATGCTTTTGGCTCTATGAGGGCGATGCCTCTTGGATCTAGGGTGAATTACTCACGTCAAAGGCAGTCCCCACGGATGCCCAGGGGCTACACAGGTGTCTAAACGCTGTCTGACACTCCAACCAGGAGAAGTCTTCCCAGAGGCTACAAGTAAACTGCACTTTTTGGCTCAGTTTCAAACTGGAGACAGACACTGAAAGAAAAGATCTTTCTCCCTGGTAAAGCCTTGAGAAGACATCCTCTTTTTAGTGGTTCCCAAATTGCTCTCTGAGTGGTTCTTAAGTCGAGGGTCTTTGAGTAGTCTAGAGAGGTCTGCGAGAGGATAAGGGGCACTAAGCATGGCCCGCAAGTGAGGTAAAGGAAGTGTCTCCCATGTAAGTGCTACTATTTTTCAAGTAAATGAGGTTGCTATTGGGTTTAATTAAAATAAGAATTAATTAAAGAGCAATACCGAACGCTTAGAAGCTTTTGTCATGATGTATGTTTGTAATCAGTTGTTGTGAAATTATCACGTGGGCAATGGCATTGTTTAATGTGAAAATCTCCTCTAACACGGAAGGCTGGCAATGACTGCTTATCTCCAGAGGATCAGGGCATCACTATGCAGTTTATTATGTTCTCTTCATACTGCTTAAAGTCACAACACCGCCCATTATTGATGTGATGCAGATTTCCTGCCTATGAGGTTTGGTCACAAGGACCCTTCGAGCTAGTCAGAACTCTCATTAAAGATGAAGAACTGGGGGCACCTGGGTGGCTCAGTTGGTTGAGCGTCCGACTTCAACTCAGGTCATGATCTCATGGTTTGTGAGTTCATGCCCCGCGTCGGGCTCTGGGCTGACAGCTCAGAACCTGGAGCCTGCTTTGGATTCTGTGTCACCCTCTCTCTCTGCCCCTCCCCCACTTGTGCGTGTGTGTGTGTGTGTGTGTGTGTGTGTGTGTGCGCGCGCACGCGTGCGCGCTCTCTCTCTCTCTCTCTCTCTGTCAAAAATAAATAAATGTTAACAAAATTTAAAAAGATGAAGAACTGAAGATGGAAGAGGTAAAATGACTTGCACAACTGACCACACAGGACACACAACTGAGCAGGCTGGACCTGGTCTGAAATCCTTTGACTCTGAATCCTAAGTACCCACTCTGTGCCTACGACTTAGAGTAGCCCTCAATTACAATAACCTCATTATCTGACTTAATCTTCATTGTAGTCCTGTGAGGTAGATAGTATCATGCCCTTTGTATGGATGGAGAAGCTGAGAAACTAAACAATTAGGAACTTGTCCAAAGTCGTATCTGATAACACAGGCTTTAATGATGGGAATTTATTTTCCTACAACTTCTTCTCTAGCATTAGCTATTCTTGTCATTGTCTTCTCAATCTCTTTTACTTGCCACACATGTCTTGACTCTCCATTCTTTATGATGATCTTATTTCTTTATGCATAAGTAACTCTCAGTCTTATAACAGCATATAACAGCAATTAGCTATGTGACATTGAGAAACTCATTTCACATTTCTGGACCTTCTCAGCTTAACTGATAAAGATCAAGGTTTCTGGTGAGGTGTCTCTTCCTAGCTTGCAGATGGCCACCATCTTGTTATGTCCTTACATGGATCTTCCTCTCCTCACACACAGAGAGTGAGTTCAGTTCTTTTTTCTTCTTATAAGGACACTAATCCCATTGGATTAGGGTCCCACCCTTATGTCCTCATTTAATCTTAATTATCTGCTTAAAGGCTCTAGCTCTAAATATAGTCAAGTTGGGGGTGAGGACTTCACATATGGATTTTTTTGTGGCGGGGGGAGAGGTGGAAACACAATTTAATTTATAACACTATGCATTCTGAAATTGTTCTCCAGAGGATACAAAGTTTATGTACCTACCATCAATGCATGAAGAGTTTTCCCCTGTACCCTTGCCAACACTGGGTATTAACATTTAAATATTTGTCAATTTGATGGGTTAAAAATTTGTCTTTTGTGATTCTAATTGTAATAATTATTTCATACATATACATATTTTCTTTTATGGATTTCCTATTTATTCCAAGTGCCTATTTTTCTGGTATTCATTATTCAATACATATTTGGCCATATAAACCTTCTGTTGTTTATTACAAAAATTCCTTAAAGGTCATTTTTACTTTCAAATTTTGTTAATGAGTATCATATTTTAAATTTTTCGTGATTTATTAGATGATATTATACTTTAAAATATGATTTTTAAATTAAAAAAAATTTTTTTTCAATGTTTATTTATTTTTGGGACAGAAAGAGACATAGCATGAACGGGGGAGGGGCAGAGAGAGAGAGGGAGACACAGAATCGGAAACAGGCTCCAGGCTCCGAGCCATCAGCCCAGAGCCTGACGCGGGGCTCGAACTCCCGGACCGCGAGATCTCGACCTGGCTGAAGTCGGATGCTTAACCGACTGCGCCACCCAGGCGCCCCTAAAATATGATTTTTAATACCAGGATTTATCTCCCCTTCTTTATTTTGTACAGGAAATAAAAGTTTATTTTAGCAAATCTAAAAAATACAGGTAAGCAAAAATCACTTAGATGTAACCTCCGTAAATGTTTTTGTGCATATTCCTCCAGTCTTTCCTATGCAAATATACATGTGCAAATACCTCTATTATATAGATTTTAAATATTTTTGCAAAAATGGGATCATACTTGTATCAAACTTGGTTTATGTACCACCTGAGTCTTTTTGACCCTGGTTGCCTTGCTCCCCTGATGGAGCTGCCCTGGCAAGTGTCAGAGCCACCACTGCCCCTGCCACCTAGAAGGAAGGATGCTGTTCCTGGCGTCTGGCTGGACTGGACCCTCCAGAGGCCACTGCACTCCCAGGGCTGTCTGGAGAGGTCAAGTAATACAATTGAGAAAGGAGGTGAGGGCTAATGCCCTGTGGGGTAGACTCTGACCAGTGAAAGGAAGATAAGAAGGGACGAGCAGAAAAGTTGCCCATCCTTCCTCCACTCAACGGACTGTTCTGAGGAGCAGTGTTACATGTCACTTCTCTGGCCAGAGGTTTTGTTTAGAGCAAACAGCTATAATGCTTGATAACACACCACAGTGTATTTGCTGTCCCTCCTTCCCTGACTCACTTCCCTTTTTCCTTCATTAATGCTTTACTAAGACTGTACCTCCAACAAAGCATTAGCTCAAAAGCTTTAGCTTTGAGTTCTATTAGAGAATTTTGGCTAAGACAGTATTATTTTTGTATTTTTATCCCAGGATGGCAAATAGTTTCATTTGATCTTATGTGTTAATTCTGATCACTTGGTTATGACTGTCTTGAGGGTAGTACTGAAAAAGATTCTGAAGCTCTAGTTTAAGCCTAGCTGGAAAGAGAGTCATGGATTATAAGCAATAGCTACATTGCATGTTTGGAATGGGCTTGGCAGAGTGGGAGGGTGTATGAAGCCAGATTGGCTGCCTGAGAGGCTAGGCAAGCTCATATGGCAGGGAGGGTGTTTTCCCATGCCCAACTTGGAATAACTTTCTTTATTTCTTTTTTAACCTTTTCTAGTTTTAATGAAAACAAATTGTATTTTATTTTATTTTTCTTTGAAAGTAAATAATTATTTGTATCATTATTGACTGTTTCCTATTACAAATTATCGCAGTTTCTTTCTCTCTTTCTTCCCTCCCTCCCTTTTTCTCTTTAATTCTTTTTCTTTCTTTCTTCTTTCATTTCCTAAATATTAAATCTAATTATCATTTTTTATTTACTTTTTTTTTTTTTTTTTTTTTTCTGCTTTTATTTATTTATTTATTTTTTTTTTATTTTTTTTTTTTCTGAAATTTATTGACAAATTGGTTTCCATACAACACCCAGTGCTCATCCCAAAAGGTGCCCTCCTCAATACCCATCACCCACCCTCTCCTCCCTCCCACCCCCCATCAACCCTCAGTTTGTTCTCAGTTTTTAACAGTCTCTTATGCTTTGGCTCTCTCCCTTTCTAACCTCTTTTTTTTTTTTTTTCCTTCCCCTCCCCCATGGGTTCCTGTTAAGTTTCTCAGGATCCACATAAGAGTGAGACCATATGGTATCTGTCTTTCTCTGTATGGCTTATTTCACTTAGCATCACACTCTCCAGTTCCATCCACGTTGCTACAAAAGGCCATATTTCATTTTTTCTCATTGCCATGTAATATTCCATTGTGTATATAAACCACAATTTCTTTATCCATTCATCAGTTGATGGACATTTAGGCTCTTTCCATAATTTGGCTATTGTTGAGAGTGCTGCTATGAACATTGGGGTACAAGTGGCCCTATGCATCAGTGCTCCTGTATCCCTTGGATAAATTCCTAGCAGTGCTATTGCTGGGTCATAGGGTAGGTCTATTTTTAATTTTCTGAGGAACCTCCACACTGCTTTCCAGAGCGGCTGCACCAATTTGCATTCCCACCAACAGTGCAAGAGGGTTCCCGTTTCTCCACATCCTCTCCAGCATCTATAGTCTCCTGATTTGTTCATTTTGGCCACTCTGACTGGCGTGAGGTGATACCTGAGTGTGGTTTTGATTTGTATTTCCCTGATAAGGAGCGACGCTGAACATCTTTTCATGTGTCTGTTGGCCATCCGGATGTCTTCTTTAGAGAAGTGTCTATTCATGTTTTCTGCCCATTTCTTCACTGGGTTATTTGTTTTTCGGGTGTGGAGTTTGGTGAGCTCTTTATAGATTTTGGATACTAGCCCTTTGTCCGATATGTCATTTGCGAATATCTTTTCCCATTCCGTTGGTTGCCTTTTAGTTTTGTTGGTTGTTTCCTTTGCTGTGCAGAAGCTTTTTATCTTCATAAGGTCCCAGTAATTCACTTTTGCTTTTAATTCCCTTGCCTTTGGGGATGTGTCGAGTAAGAGATTGCTACGGCTGAGGTCAGAGAGGTCTTTTCCTGCTTTCTCCTCTAAGGTTTTGATGGTTTCCTGTCTCACATTTAGGTCCTTTATCCATTTTGAGTTTATTTTTGTGAATGGTGTGAGAAAGTGGTCTAGTTTCAACCTTCTGCATGTTGCTGTCCAGTTCTCCCAGCACCATTTGTTAAAGAGGCTGTCTTTTTTCCATTGGATGTTCTTTCCTGCTTTGTCAAAGATGAGTTGGCCATACGTTTGTGGGTCTAGTTCTGGGGTTTCTATTCTATTCCATTGGTCTATGTGTCTGTTTTGGTGCCAATACCATGCTGTCTTGATGATGACAGCTTTGTAGTAGAGGCTAAAGTCTGGGATTGTGATGCCTCCTGCTTTGGTCTTCTTCTTCAAAATTCCTTTGGCTATTCGGGGCCTTTTGTGGTTCCATATGAATTTTAGGATTGCTTGTTCTAGTTTCGAGAAGAATGCTGGTGCAATTTTGATTGGGATTGCATTGAATGTGTAGATAGCTTTGGGTAGTATTGACATTTTGACAATATTTATTTTTCCAATCCATGAGCAGGGAATGTCTTTCCATTTCTTTAAATCTTCTTCAATTTCCTTCAGAAGCTTTCTATAGTTTTCAGCATACAGATCCTTTACATCTTTGGTTAGATTTATTCCTAGGTATTTTATGCTTCTTGGTGCAATTGTGAATGGGATCAGTTTCTTTATTTGTCTTTCTGTTGCTTCATTGTTAGTGTATAAGAATGCAACTGATTTCTGTACATTGATTTTGTAGCCTGCAACTTTGCTGAATTCCTGTATCAGTTCTAGCAGACTTTTGGTGGAGTCTATCGGATTTTCCATGTATAATATCATGTCATCTGCAAAAAGCGAAAGCTTGACTTCATCTTTGCCAATTTGGATGCCTTTGATTTCCTTTTGTTGTCTGATTGCTGATGCTAGAACTTCCAGCACTATGTTAAACAGCAGCGGTGAGAGTGGGCATCCTTGTCGTGTTCCTGATCTCAGGGAAAAAGCTTTCAGTTTTTCCCCGTTGAGGATGATGTTAGCTGTGGGCTTTTCATAAATGGCTTTTATGATCTTTAAGTATGTTCCTTCTATCCCGACTTTCTCAAGGGTTTTTATTAAGAAAGGGTGCTGGATTTTGTCGAAGGCCTTTTCTGCATCGATTGACAGGATCATATGGTTCTTCTCTCTTTTTTTGTTAATGTGATGTATCACGTTGATTGATTTGCGAATGTTGAACCAGCCCTGCATCCCAGGAATGAATCCCACTTGATCATGGTGAATAATTCTTTTTATATGCCGTTGAATTCGATTTGCTAGTATCTTATTGAGAATTTTTGCATCCATATTCATCAGGGATATTGGCCTGTAGTTCTCTTTTTTTACTGGGTCTCTGTCTGGTTTAGGAATCAAAGTAATACTGGCTTCATAGAATGAGTCTGGAAGTTTTCCTTCCCTTTCTATTTCTTGGAATAGCTTGAGAAGGATAGGTATTATCTCTGCTTTAAACGTCTGGTAGAACTCCCCTGGGAAGCCATCTGGTCCTGGACTCTTATTTGTTGGGAGATTTTTGATAACTGATTCAATTTCTTCGCTGGTTATGGGTCTGTTCAAGCTTTCTATTTCCTCCTGCTTGAGTTTTGGAAGAGTGTGGGTGTTCAGGAATTTGTCCATTTCTTCCAGGTTGTCCAATTTGTTGGCATATAAGTTTTCATAGTATTCCCTGATAATTGTTTGTATCTCTGAGGGATTGGTTGTAATAATTCCATTTTCATTCATGATTTTATCTATTTGGGTCATCTCCCTTTTCTTTTTGAGAAGCCTGGCTAGAGGTTTGTCAATTTTGTTTATTTTTTCAAAAAACCAACTCTTGGTTTCGTTGATCTGCTCTACAGTTTTTTTAGTTTCTATATTGTTTATTTCTGCTCTGATCTTTATTATTTCTCTTCTTCTGCTGGGCTTAGGCTGCCTTTGCTGTTCTGCTTCTAGTTCCTTTAGGTGTGCTGTTAGGTTTTGTATTTGGGATTTTTCTTGTTTCTTGAGATAGGCCTGGATTGCAATGTATTTTCCTCTCAGGACTGCCTTTGCTGCGTCCCAAAGCGTTTGGATTGTTGTATTTTCATTTTCGTTTGTTTCCATATATTTTTTAATTTCTTCTCTAATTGCCTGGTTGACCCACTCATTCGTTAGTAGGGTGTTCTTTAACCTCCATGCTTTTGGAGGTTTTCCAGACTTTTTCCTGTGGTTGATTTCAAGCTTCATGGCATTGTGGTCTGAAAGTAAGCATGGTATAATTTCAATTCTTGTAAACTTATGAAGGGCTGTTTTGTGACCCAGTATATGATCTATCTTGGAGAATGTTCCATGTGCACTCGAGAAGAAAGTATATTCTGTTGCTTTGGGATGCAGAGTTCTAAATATATCTGTCAAGTCCATCTCATCCAATGTCTCATTCAGGGCCCTTGTTTCTTTATTGACCGTGTGTCTTGTTGATCTATCCATTTCTGTAAGTGGTGTATTAAAGTCCCCTGCAATTACCACATTCTTATCAATAAGGTTGCTTATGTTTATGAGTAATTGTTTTATATATTTGGGGGCTCCGGTATTCGGTGCATAGACATTTATAATTGTTAGCTCTTCCTGATGGATAGACCCTGTAACTATTATATAATGTCCTTCTTCATCTCTTGTTACAGCCTTTAATTTAAAGTCTAGTTTGTCTGATATAAGTATGGCTACTCCAGCTTTCTTTTGGCTTCCAGTCGCATGATAAATAGTTCTCCATCCCCTCACTCTCAATCTAAAGGTGTCCTCAGGTCTAAAATGAGTCTCTTGTAGACAGCAAATAGATGGGTCTTGTTTTTTTATCCATTCTGATACCCTATGTCTTTTGGTTGGCGCATTTAATCCATTTACATTCAGTGTTATTATAGAAAGATACGGGTTTAGAGTCATTGTGATGTCTGTATGTTTTATGCTTATAGTGATGTCTCTGGGACTTTGTCTCACAGGGTCCCCCTTAGGATCTCTTGTAGGGCTGGTTTAGTGGTGACAAATTCCTTCAGTTTTTGTTTGTTTGGGAAGACCTTTATCTCTCCTTCTATTCTAAATGACAGACTTGCTGGATAAAGGATTCTTGGCTGCATATTTTTTCTGTCTAGCACCCTGAAAATCTCTTGCCAATTCTTTCTGGCCTGCCAAGTTTCAAAAGAGAGATCAGTCACGAGTCTTATAGGTCTCCCTTTATATGTGAGGGCACGTTTACCCCTTGCTGCTTTCAGAATTTTCTCTTTATCCTTGTATTTTGCCAGTTTCACTATGATATGTCGTGCAGAAGATCGATTCAAGTTACGTCTGAAGGGAGTTCTCTGTGCCTCTTGGATTTCAATGCCTTTTTCCTTCCCCAGTTCAGGGAAGTTCTCAGCTATGATTTCTTCAAGTACCCCTTCAGCACCTTTCCCTCTCTCTTCCTCCTCTGGGATACCAATTATGCGTATATTATTTCTTTTTAGTGTATCACTTAATTCTCTAATTTTCCCCTCATACTCCTGGATTTTTTTATCTCTCTTTTTCTCAGCTTCCTCTTTTTCCATAACTTTATCTTCTAGTTCACCTATTCTCTCCTCTGCCTCTTCAAGCCGAGCTGTGGTGGTTTCCATTTTGTTATGCATTTCGTTTAAAGCGTTTTTCAGCTCCTCGTGACTGTTCCTTAGTCCCTTGATCTCTGTAGCAAGAGATTCTCTGCTGTCCTGTATACTGTTTTCAAGCCCAGCGATTAATTTTATGACTATTATTCTAAATTCACTTTCTGTTATATTGTTTAAATCCTTTTTGATCAGCTCATTAGCTGTTGTTATTTCCTGGAGATTCTTCTGAGGGGAGTTCTTCCGCTTGGTCATTTTGGATAGTCCCTGGCGTGGTGAGGACCTGCAGGGCACTTCCCCTGTGCTGTGGTGTATACCTGGAGTTGGTGGGCGGGGCCGCAGTCAGACCTGATGTCTGCCCCCAGCCCACCGCTGGGGCCACAGTCCGACTGGTGTGTGCCTTCTCTTCCCCTCTCCTAGGGGCGGGATTCACTGTGGGGTGGTGTGGCTCGTCTGGGCTACTTGCACCCTGCCAGGCTTGTGATGCTGGGGATCTGGCGTATTAGCTGGGGTGGGTAGGCAAGGTGCTCGGGGGCAGGAGGGGCAGGCTTAGATCGCTTCTCCTTAGGTGATCCACTTCAGGAGGGGCCCTGTGGCAGCGGGAGGGAGTCAGATCCGCTGCCGGAGGTTTGGCTCCGCAGAAGCGCAGAGTTGGGTGTTTGCGTGGAGCGAGCAAGTTCCCTGGCAGGAACCGGTTCCCTTTGGGATTTCGGCTGGGGGATGGGCGGGGGAAATGGCGCTGGCGAGCGCCTTTGTTCCCCACCAAACTGAGCTCTGTTGTCAGGGGGCTCAGCAGCTCTCCCTCCCTTTGTCCTCCAGCCTTCCCGCTTTCCGAGCAGAGCTGTTAATTTCTGACCTCCCAGACGCTAAGTCGCGCTTGCTGTCGGAACACAGTCCGCCCGGCCCCTCCGCTTTTGCAAGCCCGACTCGGGGGCTCTGCTTGGCCGGCGAGCCGCCCCTCCGCCCCGGCTCCCTCCCGCCAGTCCGTGGAGCGCGCACCGCCTCGCCGCCCTTCCTACCCTCTTCCGTGGGCCTCTCGTCTGCGTTTGGCTCCGGCGACTCTGTTCTGCTAATCCTCTGGCGGTTTTCTGGGTTATTTAGGCAGGTGTAGATGGAATCTAAGTGATCAGCAGGACGTGCGGTGAGCCCAGCGTCCTCCTACGCCGCCATCTTGCCGCAACTCCACTTTTTTTTTTTTTTTTTTGAGAGAGAGTGCAAGGCGGGGAGAGGGGCAGAGACAGAGAGAGGGAGGGAGGGAGGGAGGGAGAGAGAGAGAGAGAGAGAGAGAGAGAGAGAGAGAGAGAGAGAATCTTAGGCAGGCCTGATGCCCAGCAGAGCCTGACGCAGGGTTTGATCTCATAACTGAGATCATGACCTGAACTGAAATCAAGAGTTGGGTACTTAACCAACTAAGCCACTCAGCTGTCCCTAAATCTAATTTTTAAACAAAGTAATTTTGACATATGTCATTTATGAGTCAAATAATACTGGAACACTTTGGTGGCTCAGTTAGTTAAGTGTCCAACTTTGGCTCAGGTCATGATCCCACAGTTCATGGGTTCAAGCCCCACATCGGGCTCTGTGCTGACAGCTCAGAGCCAGGAACCTGCTTCGGATTCTGTGTCCCCGTCCCTCTCCCCCTCCCCTGCTTGTGCTCTGTCTCTCAAAAATAAACATTAAAATAAAATAAAATAAAATAAAATAAAATAAAATAAAATAAAAATGAAATAATACTAAGTGGCTAATAACAATGAATACCAGCCCTTTCCCAACCTTTCTGCCCTTGAGTCCTCTCCCAATAAGCAACCATTTCTGTTCCTTTCAGTTGTTATTTTTTTTTGGCAGGAGGGAGCAATTTGCCTCAATGTTTCTAAATAATATGCTTATACTGCTATTTCTTGATTTTTCTATCGTAGACATTACCCATGGACTTGCTACTATGGCAGACAAGAACTTACTTTTCTTATGAAATTCCCTCCACTACACTCTCATGTGCCTCTGAAAAGTCCTCCTCCTCCCACTCTCCCAATATAGAGGTGGAATAACTGGGGTGTTAAGTCAGTGTTCAGTATATACATCGCTATGACTACGTAAACACTGTAATAGCTAAATGTCAAAGTGTATCACGATTATATTTCCTTTCTTGTTCAGCTTTTTGTTTTCCTTGGAGTTGATTGTCTCAGCTTTTGTGTTTTATCACTAATAGAGCTCCAGACTCTGTGGTAGAACTGTACAAAACATACCAGTATAAAACAAAGACTCCAGATCACTTACTAATTCCATTTTTTGATGGTCCTTTCAGAAGCCCCTGTCCTCCTGCTCTCTTTTTTGGTTGTTCTCTTAGCCTGCCACCCAACTGTCTTACCCAGGCTTTTCACCACCAACCAGTGAATTTTCTTCATTTGACTCCTATATCAGATCACTAGCTGTCTGGAGTCTACAACTTTTTTGTTTTGATGGAGTATATCCTCTACTTGCTTTTCTGGGAAAGGATTCAGAGAAGATATAATTTTTGAAATTTACTTGCTTTCCCTGCCTTCATATTTGCTGATTTAACTGATGGTTTGTATGGGTACAGAATTCCAAGGTGCTGTGTTAGAATAGGCTAACTGTTGTACCAAACAACCCTCAGATGTCAGTAGATTAACACACAAAAAATTTTGCTCTATTCATTGTGAAATGCAGTTATTTAGGAGATAGTTTTCTATAGGTTTTAGAGACCCAGGTTTCTTCCATCTGGAGACTCCAACAGGGGCTTGGTGTCCTTGCCTAGGTCTTCTGCATTCCTCCAGGTGAAAAGGGAAAAGAACGTGGAGGATCTTCTGAAAGGTTTTATAAGTCTGGCCTGGAAGTAGCTTTCACTTTCACCCACATATCAGTGGTCAAAACTCAGTCACATGGACTGTCTAAATGAAAGACTAAGAAATGTAGTATACTTACATGTTCAGGAAGAAGAAAAACAAGAATATTATGAACAGTAAGTAGCAATCTAGCCACAGTTGGAGATCATTTCTCCTTATAGTTTTAAAAGATATTCCTCTTTTGTGTTCTGGCTTTCCACATTGCTAATTCCTAATTCTCTGCATCTGAGATGTCTCATTTGGTGACTCAATGATAAAAGTACAGTGGAAATGCAGGTGAAAAAAGAAGAAAAATCCATAGGAAATGTAGTCCATTGTCACATTGTATGCTAAACCTGTAGAGGGTGATTTTGCCCTGCAGGGGATATTTGGCAAAGTCTGGAGACATTTATGATGGCCACAAATGGCATGTGTGTGTGGATGCTACTAGAAATCTAGTGAGTAGAGGCCAGGGATGCTGCTAAACATCCTACCATGCACAGGACAGCACTGACAACAAATAATTATCTGGCTCAAAATGTCAATGGCACCAGGGTTGAGAGATCCTTCACTAAAAGTTGTGGCTGGGCCTTTAGGCAAGAAAGAATGGTTACCACTGCCATAATAGAAGCATGCACAATGACTGCACACAGAGAGATGTGATGAATTTTGCCTAGAGGATAGGGAGGTCATAGATGTGATCCTTGTCTTCTGTGCAATGAGCTGGTCTTCATTACTTTCCTGTATCCAGGGTTTGGGTTATTATTCTGGTTGGTAACCAATTCGACCAATTGAAGGATAACTGACATCTTTATGATACTGAGTCTCCATATCCATGAACATGACTTTCTGTTTTATTTTGGTATTCTGTAATGACTTTCAAAGTAAAGTTTTGTAATTTCCTTTATTAAGGTTACGTTCTCCTTTTGTTAGATTTATTCCTAGGAATCTTCTTGTTTTTGTGGCCACCATCAATATTACATCTGTGTTTTGATTATTTTCTCACTATTTCTCCCTTATTTTCAAAAGTTTAAAATGAATACAAAAATAGAATAGTAAAATGAACAAGGACAACTTTACACAATTTCCATTTTGTAAATGCTTATTATTAATATATAAAAGTGCAATTATTTTTGTATGTTGATCTTTTATACAACTTCCTTGCAAAACTCTCTTGATTCTAAAATTTGGTATAGTTTTTCCCATGTAGGATACCATAATATTGGCAAATAATGCAGTTTTGTTTTTTCCTATCCAATTCTTACACTTTATATTTCTTTATCTCGTCTTGCTACATAAATCAGGACAATATAGAAGAGAAGTAGTGAAACAGCAGATATTTTTCTTATTCTTGATAACAAAGGAATCAGGAATATTCAGGAATATTTTATTGTCTTATTCCTGATCATTAGGAAGATGCCTCTAGAAGGGAACTGTTCACTGTGGAGTACAATGTTTGCTGTAGACTTTTTAGAGTTATCATTTATTAGAGAATTTATCTTCTATTCCAAATTTGCTTAAAAAGTTTTTTTTGTGAGAATAAAAGGAATATTTTTTGTCAAATACTTTTCTATATCTGTTGTGATTCTTGTACAGTTTTTCTACTTTAATTTGTTAACATGGTAAATTTTCAAGTGTTAAAATATTTTTGCATTCCTAGGAAAAACCAATTTGGTTTGTTAATATTTTGTTGAGGATTTGTGCATCTATATTTATAAATACTATTGACCTATAATTTTCCTTCCTTAAACCAGGTTTATCTAAATTTTGTATTAAGGCTATACTACCTTTTTAGAAAAACTTGATAACTGTTTCCATTCCCCCACCCCACCACACTATGAAAAATTATGCATAAAATTAGAAAGATTTGATTCTAGAATATTTGAAAATATCCTATGTGTCTAATATTTTCTTTGGGGGAAGATTTTAATTATTGCTTTGTCTTCTTTAATCAAGGTTTTCTATTTTGGCAATATATTTTTCTAGACAGTTTTTCATTTTGACTGTTTTCAAATTTTATTTATCTATCTATGTATCTATGTATCTATGTATCTATCTATCTATCTATCTATTTATTTTGGGAGAGAGTGGGAAATCGCACGCATATGCAAGAGTGTGTGTGGGCGGGGGAGGGGCAGAGAGAGAGTGAGAGACAGAATCCCAAGCAGGCTTCATGTTGTCAGTGCAGAGCCCATCTGGGGGTTTGAATTCACCAACTGTGAAATCATGACCTGAGCTGAAATCAAGAGCTGGACGCTTAACAGACTGAGCCACCCAGGCAACCCAAAAGTGTTACTATTCTTTCTTTTAAATTTTTTCCTTATCTGGATTTATATCTGGCTTCATTCCTAATATTGCTTTTATTTTTATTTTTTGATAACTTCTTGCTTAAGGCTTTTAAAGAACAACTCTGGCTTTGGTGACCCTCTGTAATTTTATATTTACCCTTGAAATTTTAATAAAATAATCTGTGTGTTACTGGACATGCTTTTCCTCTCCCAGAAAAATACAAGAACCTTAAGATTTTGAAAACCACAATCCTTGCTTTCTGAATTCAAGCATTTTTTGATTCTGATATTTTAACTTCATCTTTTTTAGACTAAAAATTACACAGTATTATTGATAATTGTTTTAATTTGTCAAAGTTTGTTTAGGGTTGCCTATATCATGATCATAAGGTTTATTTTTACCAACATTTCTTCTTGTATCTCAGACTGCCTTCTTAAAGTTTTTCTTCTTAAGGTACATACTTTAGAAATTATTTATGGGGAATTTGAGGTTTTGTTCTTCTGAGAGTATTTTTATTTCACCTTTTTTTCTTCAATGGCAGTTTTTTGGAGTATGAACTTCTAGGTTCACTCTTACTTATTTTTTCTGAGCACACTCAAGAATTTAGTTCACCGCTGGTGTTGAAAAGTCAGCTTTGAGTCCACTTGCCTCTCCTTTGGAGATAATTTTTTTTTGTTCCTCCTTGCTTTTAAAATAGCCTCTCTATCCTAGGTTCCCCCCCGCCACCCCCCCCTGTATTTTACTATGATGTGTTTAGGTGTGTCTTCACATTTATCTATCCTTTTTGGAATTCACAGTGCTTCTTGATTTGAGAATGCACAGAATATTCTCTTCAAATGTTGCCCCTCCTTTATTCTTTCTATAATCTCTGTTCCTGTGGAACTCCAAGTAAACATATGTTGGTCTTTCCTATCTGTAAATCTGAATTTTATCTCTACATGTGAACTGTGTGTGTGTGTGTGTGTGTGTGTGTGTGTGTATGTGTGTATTTTTGGTCTCTTTATGTTACATTGTATGTGATTGCTTAATTCTCTCTTCATCTATGTTTAATCTGCTGTTTAATTCATCCACTGAGTTTTTTCATAATTTCTCTTTAAAAAAAAAATTAGTGTTGGGGGGCGGTGCCTGGGTGGCTCAGTTGGTTAAGTGTCTAACTTTGGTTCAGGTCATGATCTCACGGTTTGTGAGTTCAAGCCCCACATTGGGCTCCACGCCGATGGTGCAGAGCCTGCTCGGGATTCTCTCTTTCCCTCTCCCTCTGGCCCTTTCCATGCTCTCTCTCTATCTCTCAAAAATAAGTAAATAAATAAACATTTTTTGAAAATTAGTGGACTTGATTCTTTTAGAGAAATTTTAGGTTCACAGCAAAATTGAGTGGGAAGTATGCCAAGTTTCCATCTACCGCTCTCACCACTCACCCAGAGCCTCCCCCACCATAAACGCCCCACAGACTACAGACCAGTGGCTTCCAAGCTCACTTACCTTCCTAGACTCTTGTTCCAGACCTCAGCAGACTATGCTCTTAGCTTTTGGTGGCCTCAGACACTCAGTTAAAAGTATCTATCTCTCCATCATCTATCTATAATTAAGCTATATTTTATTGAGCATTAGATGTTATGAAGCAGGGATTTCAGGACCTCCACTCTGCCACACTCAGTCAGCTTTTATATTCCATTGTATGTGCTACCTTAGATGTCGAAGTCTTCTATCTCCTAAACTTTTCTTTTCTCCCATTCTTCTGAAGAAACCCATCCCAAGGACTTCATATGGTGAGCAGAGCATGGAGTAGTTCAACGAAATGAGATTATACATTAAAAATCATCAGTTGTCATCCTGGCTGTGCCTATAGAGTCTTGTCAGCCTCCCTGCACCTCAGTTTTTCTCATCTGTAAGGGACAGAGTTGCTCTAGGAGATCTTGCAACCTCTTTCTAGTCTGGACATTTGATACAGAGCGTGGATTCCTTCATGAGCCTGGCACCTGTGCCTGTCAGCTCTTGATTTATGGTTCAGCATGCTATTTGTCCTTCTGAGTATTTTTAACCATTGAAATTTATTTTAGCTTGAGAAGACAGGACTATTGTGTAGTCACTCCATTCTGGTGCCTTGTCTAGTCTTGGAGATGTCACTGGGCTTATGACATATTGAAGAAAGACTGCATTGAGCCCTGGAGTTGAAATCCTCAGAGTGGACAGCGAGGCACACATGTGGGGAGGGCTTAGTTATAGCATTTCTATTCTAACACTATTCCTTCCACCCGCTCTCTTTCGCCCCTTTCCCTTCACCTATGTCCTCCTCTGTTCTCTTCTTTCCATAAATATCTGAGTGTATATAATGTGGTGTGGAATACAGTGGTGAACAAGACCGATTTAGTCCTAGCCCTTAAGAACTTTACAATCTAGTGAGGGAGATAGATATTAAACCAATGTATGAAAGATGTGAGAGAAATGACAAATAGATTGAAGTTTGGTCCTAACAGTTGAGCATGAGAAATGCCACATCACTTTAAAAAAAAAATCAAATTAATTTTAGCTTGGACACATAATCTTTTGGGTCAAGGAATATAAATGTAATTTCTGAGTAGTCTGTCTCCCTTCCCTGGGGCTTGCAAAATCCAGAGGATAATGAAATTGGGGGATTTAAGAAATCAAGGAAACCTGGGGAAAGGCCTCTGGTCCTCAGTCCATTGATGATCGCTGTCCAAACCTGTGGTGTCAACTTAAAGGTAGGAGATGCTGCTGCTCTTGGCACCCACTCTCTTGAAGCCACAATGTTCTGTTGGATTTATGCTACTTTACTTGGAAATATTTAAGTTTGAGGAGGTGTGAGTAAGTTAATCTGAGTCAACATCTTGAAATTGGTATGGTATCCAAAGAAATATTAGAAATAATTTTCAATGAGCAATATTAGTTGTATTTAAGATATCTTATTGGTTAGGAATGATATGACAAGAGCCATAGTGCTGGTATGAGTAAGATAAAAGAATTCAAGGTTGATATCCCAAGCCAGTGGACCTACCTTTCCCACTTTGCAGAGGCTTTCACATTGGAAGTCTCCAATAGTCACTAAAAATTCCCTGACAGCTATGGTCTGGCCCAGCTGGCTCAAGTTTGGCCTGTAGTGTCTTGATTGAGGACCACAAGACCAGGATGTATGGTGTTCAGTATGTGGCTCCATACAGGCTTTTCATTGGAGATCTCACCATCTTGGAAAGGCTGTGTGGAAGAGGCATCCATGCCTAACCCTCCCAGACTGACTACCTCTCTACCCTTCCTCACCTGCTCCTTTCATCCCTCCCTGCCTCAGGTGATCTAGTTCTACATCTTTTGAGATGTAGAATTTAATGCATGGTACACTAAATCCAAAGGATCTGTACTCTGCCCTGGAGAGAGGGAAGTCCTTACTGTCTTTAGAAGGGAGGGCCTAACGCCATTCACTTTCTTCTCAAGCCTATTCCTAAGCAATGATGGCCCAGCATAATTTCTCAGTCAAGTTATTTCACCACATAAGTAATTATACAAATAAGGATCTTACTTTCAATTTTGATCCTTCTGAATTGTCCATCCAAGTTGAGTTAGCTAATTTTTAGGATCTGATGAAATCTTTATACCAGTTAGGACTTGTCCTGAAAGATATGAGAGAAATGACAAGTAAAGCCCTAGACATGAACATTTTGTTCGGGCACACATGCCCTGAAGTATCCAGGGTAAGCATATTTTACTTTATTTTATTTTTAATATAATTTATTGTCAAATTGGCTTATATACAACACCCAGTACTCATCCCAACAAGGGCCCTCCTCCGTGCCCATCACCCATTTTCCCTCTCCCCCATGCCCCCATCCACTTTCAGTTTGTTCTCAGCATTTAAGAGCCTCTTGTGGTTTGCCTCCCTCCTTCTCTGTTTGTCTCTATTTCCCCCCCCCTTCCTTCCCCCATGGTCCTCTGTTAAGTTTCTCAAGATCCACATATGACTGAAACATAAGATATCTGTCCTTCTCTGACTGACTTATTTCACTCAGCATAATACCTTCCAGTTCCATCCACATTGCTGCAAATGGCAGGATTTCATTCTTTCTCATAGCCAGGTAGCATTCCGTTGTATATATAAACCACATCTTCTTTAACCATTCATCAGACGATGGACAGTTAGGCTTTCTCCACGATTTGGCTATTGTTGAAAACCTAGGGTAAGCGTATTTTAAAGAAATCACCAATGTCCTTGGGATCGTAATGATTGTTCTACCAAGAAAAGTATGGAAAGTTGAATCTTATGTGCATTTGTGTTATTCTCTAAGCAAATGGTCTAGTTTGGTCCTGGTGGGGTGTTTTGCTTTTTGAAACCAGGCTCATCACACACACATACATATTGCAAAACATAATAAGATCCTTTAAAAGAAAAGAAAGCCAACTCTTCTGGGTTTTACACCCCAGTGTGTCTTTAGTACATAGAGATACTTGTTTTCTTTTGGCTACGCAAACAAAAGGGGTCTAGAGCTTTGATAAAAATACACGATTCCTGCTCTGCCTAAAGCATATGCGTCTTTCCTGCAGGTGTTTACTCAACTGGCCCTGTGAAAACATTAAGCCAGGAAAGGAAACATCAAAGTATGCTTCCATTTTAAGTCCTGAAAAATGGTGATTGGCACGAATGCAGCACTCATGAAGAAACATAACCAAATGTATAATAAATGGGACTGAACTTACCCTATTGGTATGTAAAACATTATTATATTCTTCCTGATTTGCAACATTTACATATCTCATTATGAGTAGGGTGCTCAAATGCTATAGAAGATTTCATTTCACTCCTTTTGTGTAATACCTGCTACCAAGAAATATTAATGAGACAACCTTGTAAATCTCTATTTACTGCATCTAGTGTCTCCCCTAAATTTGCATTTGCAAACTATGATTGCATTATGTTCCTGGAAGATCAGGATATGAATTTACTCTTGCATATGCAGGCAGCTGCCTTAAAACCTCTTTATTAAGGAATGTTGGAGAAGGAGACATAGCCATTGATAAACACATATTTGACATTCATCTGAACATATTCCTTTGCATGTGTTTAACAGAACTTAAACCTGTAAAAAGTTACATTTGCGCTTTTTTTCCCATTTCAAGAAAACTAAGCATTTTGAATTTATATACTTGGGAATATTATATATGTTTTGTTAACTCTAAAGCCCTTCCTAAAAGGTTGAACTTTTAAAGTAAAAAAATAAAGAGTAATAATAAAGAAATAATAGTAATTCTGACACCTTCTGGAGAGGTTGCATTAACTATTAATTTGCAGTGTATTTGCATTTTATAGTGACAATCATATATGTACATGACATGGAGATCACACTGTTCAGAACCCTCACCTGCCAATGAACTATGCCCTGGTTTAGAAGGTGGACAAGAGGTTAATCTTGACTCTGGAATACAGAGGTTTCGTTGAAAACTTTCTTTCTCCTGGAGGAAGAGTGGGCATCACAAGGAATTGCCAAGGGAATGAACGTGATCTCTGCTCTCTAGAAGCTCACAGAGTAAAAGGCTGTTTTCCTAAGGATGATGCTGTGATCTCTGGCAGTTCTGTAAAGACTTTAGAAGCACACAGGCAGTTTAAAAAATGTCAACAATTATATATTTTTTGTAATGAGTATTTGCAAAAAAAAAAAAACCTAACCTGGATACTATTTCTCAGGACAAGTCTAAAGGAGTGTGCAATATTACATGCGTTGATACAAAGAAAAATATTAGTTAAATAATAATAACATAGGTGATATTCAGATGTGGCAAGTTTTTTCTACCTTCTGTCCTGAGTATCTTCAAAAGACTTCCAGATGATCTCTGCTGAACTTTTCCCCCATTTCACTTATACTGATACTCTACTCTTCCCTTTCTCAATCCCTAGAAACCTTACCCCCCTTCCACAGGCTTGGGTAGCACGTGGGCCACAAGAAAGCCACACTAAGGGGTCGAATTAAATATAATTCAGAGTCCTTAGGTAATCTTCAGCACAGCTGTTGCCAAAATAGGTGTAGGAATGGCCCATGTCAGAGTCACATGGGCTACTCATTAGACATACAGTTTCCATTCTGGGGTGGGACCAAGGAAGATAGATTTTTTTTTTTAATGTTTGTTTATTTTTGAAAGAGAGACGGACAGAGTGCGAGAGGGGAGGGGCAGACAGAGAGGGAGACACAGAAACTGAAGCAGGTTCCAGGCTCTGAGCTGTCAGCACAGAGCCCAATGCGGGGCTCCAACTCACCAACCATGAGATCATGACCTGAACCGAAGTCAGATGCTTAACTGACTGAGCCATTCAGGCATTCCAGAAGATAGATTTCAAAAAAAAAAAAAAAAAAAAAAGGAATGCTTATTTATTTTTGAGAAAGAAAGAGATTGAAAGAGACAGAGTGTGACCAGGGGAGGGGCAGAGAGAGGGAGACACAGAATCTGAAGCAGGCTCCAGGCTCTGAATTGTCAGCACAGAGACCAACGTGGAGCTTGATTTCACAAACTGTGAGATCATGACCTGAGCCAAAGTTGGGCGCTTAACCAACTGACCACCCAGGCACCTCAAAGATATATTTTTAATAAACACCCCAGGTAAATAAAGATCCTGAATAAAGTTGAAAAGTAAGGCATTAGTAATGGAGATAACTGAAGACGGTTCTAAATGCTTACTCAGGGTAAGCAAAGGTCCCCAGGAGATGCGTCCTGGTAACAACTTCTTGTCTGATGGAATATTCTCATCATGTAACTTGAAAATGATATGTGGAAGAAAAGACCTTTTTGTATTTTTGAGATCAAGAGTGCTATTTTCAGCTTGTTGTACTGCTGTTTCCTATGGCTTGACTCTACCTTTCTGAATGCCGACTTTGTTTGCATGGAGGCTGCTGATGGCCAAGCCAGAGCTCAGAAGGAAAATAGTTGTTGCTGGGCGTGGCCCACCGACACTGTGTTTAATCATTTGTAAGAGAAAGTGCTACAGTAACAGGGCTCTTATATTCCACCATATAACTTCTCCTTCCAAATTAAAAAGGTTTCAGTTTCATAAGGTAATTGTGGTTACCTGAAAATCCAGGTAGAGCATTTACTTCCATACAAAATTTATAAAATATACAAAAATTAACTCAAAATAAATTAAAGACCTATAAGTATGAGCTAAAACTATAAAAAAGGTTAGAAGAGTTGTAAATCTTCATGGTCTTGGATTATGCATTTTTTTAAAGACATGATACTATGAGTACAAGCAATAACAAGGAAAATAGATAATATGGGCTTCATCAAAATTAAAAGATTTTTGGGGGGCAATGCCTGGGTGGCTCAGTGGGTCAAGTGTCCAACTCTTGGTTTTGGCTCAAGTTATAATCTCATGGTGTGTGAGTTCAAGCCCCATGTTGGTCTCTGCAGAGACACTGCAGAACCTGCTTGGGATTCTCTCTCTTCCCTCTCTCTGCCTCTCTCCTATTTGTGCTCATTCTCTCTCTCTCTCTAAAAATAAATAAACTCAAAAAATCTTTTAAGTTTTTTTTTTGTTCATTTGTTTGTTTTTTTTCTTCAGATTCAAATGACATATCATCAAGAAAGTGAAAAGACAACCCATAGAAAGGGAGAAATATTTGCAAGTCATATATGTAATAAGGGATACAGTTCTAGAACATAGAAAGAACTTCTATGACTCAATAATAAAAGATAAATAACCTGATTAAAAATGGGCAAAATAGAGGTACCTGGGTGGTTCAGTTGGTTAAGCATCTGACTCGTGATTTCAGCACAGGTCATGATCTCAAGGTTGTGAGATGGAACCCCACGTGGGGCTCTGCACTGAGTCCAGAGCCTCCTTGGGATTCTGTCTCTCTCTCCCTCACTCTCTACCCCTCCCCTAGTCGCACATATGTGCGCTCTCTCTCTCTCTCTCTCTCTCAAACAAATGGGCAAAATATCTTAATAGATGTCCACAAAGAAGATATAAAAAAGATGGATGAGTAGATGCAAAGAGGTTCAACATTATTAGCCATCAGGAAAATGCAGATCAAAATCACAATGCAATACCACTTCACATCCATTAAGATAGCTACAATCAAAACCAAATAGTAACAAGTGTTGGTGGGAATGTGGAGAAATTAGAACCCTCAGACATTGCTAGTGGGACTATGAAACAATGAAGTTGTGTGGAAGAACACTCTAGCAGTTCCTCAAAAGGTTAAACACAATCTTAGCATATGACACAGCAATTCTACTCCTAGATATTCCCAAGATAAATGAAAACGTACATCTACACAAAAACTTGTACAAGAATACTCACAGCAGCATTGTTCATAAGAGCCCAAAAGTGGAAACAACCCAAATGCTCATCAACTGATGAGGAGGTAAATAAAATGTGGTATATCCATACAATGGAATAATATTCCTCAATAAAAAGGAATGAAGTACTCATGCGTGCAACAGCACAGCACAGCTGGACTCTGAAAACATTATGCTGAGTGAAAGGAGCCAGTCACAGAAGATCACATATTGTATGATCCATTCGTGCAAATGTCCAGAACAGGCAAGTGCATAAAAACAGAAAGTAGATGAGTGATTGCCAAGGGCTGCAGTGGGACTAGGAGGGGGGATGGTTGGGGGAGAAATGGGAGTGGCATCACCTCTGAGGTGATGCAAGACTCTGAATATACTAAAACCTACTGAATTATACCTTTAATGGGAGTGTGAATTATATCTCAACAAAACTGCTATAAAACAATGAGAAGACCAAGAGGAAACTCCTTAAATGGGAGGAACGGGGATTTGACAGTAAGTCCTCAGAAAGTCATTGTGTGAATACATTTATTTTCCAATCTAGTGAAGCAGGGCTTCTGAGTTCTCAGGGAACTGAGAGCTCACTTCTCTTGAGAAGTGTTTACCAACTTGACGTGGGTGTGGACAGTCACAAAGATGGATGCGTATGGGACTGGGGCCAGGGAGATTCAGGATCAATGTGTTTCAATAAGGATGAAATTATAAGTATGTAATAGGGAGGAGAGGAGAAAAGAAAGAGAGAGAGAGAGAGAGAGAGAGAGAGAGAGAAAGAGGGAGAGAGATTGGTAGGTAGGTAATATTAAATTGCACTATGGATGGTAAATGAGTAACCACTTAGGTTGATCAAGCTGGAGACTAATATTATCCTGCCTCTTCTACTCTGGACTTATATCTTTCTTTCTTCCTTTTTTTAATATGAAATTTATTGTCAAATTGGTTTCCATATAACACCCAGTGCTCATCCCAACAGGTGCCCTCCTCAATGCCCATCACCCACCCTCCCTTCCCTCCCACCCTCCCATTAACCCTCAGTTTATTCTCAGTTTTTAAGAGTCTCTTATGGTTTGGCTGTCTCCCTTTCTAACTTTATTTTTCCCTTCCCCTCCCCCATGGTCTTCTGTTAAGTTTCTCAGGATCCACATAAGAGTGAAAACATATGGTATCTGTCTTTCTCCGTATGACTTACTTCACTTAGCATAACACTCTCCAGTTCCATTCACGTTGCTACAAAAGGCCATATTTCATTCTTTCTCATTGCCAAGTAGTATTCCATTGTGTATATAAACCACAATTTCTTTATCCATTCATCAGTTGATGGACCTTTAGGCTCTTTCCATAATTTGGCTATTGTTGAAAATGACTTTTACCTTTCAAAGATCAGCCTCTGCTGAGAGTTCATCTAGGAACATCATGGGCAACTATCATCATGCAGGCTCTTCATTCCCAATTTTGGCTTCTGCTCTACGATTTTGCAAACTTGGGCTGAATGTGTGGGAATCTCTCTGCCACTCAGCCCCGGGACTGAGCTCCTTGTAACACTCTTACTGCTTGAGGGCATCCCAGTTCCTAAAGAAGTTCATTACCAGTTCTCCATTCCAAAGTGAAGCAGTTAAGAGAAGGAACTTAATTTGGGCCCCCTTTTCACAGCCAAAAAATCTTGATACTGTAATATGGAAGCCCTTCAGTGTTCTTCAGTGCCCATGTATGAGGTTAGAGTAAAGGGTCCTAAAAATGAGAGAAAAGAAAAGAATTACAAACTCTTGGCTTTTGTATCAAAGTAATACTAATTACATTCATTTACATGATTTGCTTATGCCGAGTTACCAGGTAGCACAATGATTGTTTGTACTGGAAAATTTGAGTCAGAATAATTTTATCATGCATTTTGATTACTAAATTCTTTCCTTGAATGCTCTATTTTCAGAGCTTATTATTTGTAACATGGTCATGACTTCCCATAGCTGGAAAAAATTAAAGGGAATAACTGTGTGAATGTTTTTGAGTAAACCTTATAATTACCTTTTTTCTCCAGCAATATTTTAGGACAAAAATCTCAATATGGCCACATTTATACATGCTCTTTTGTCCTACTGCAGGGCTGGAACCAAAAACAGACTCCATTTTACAAATTCTATAGTATCTATTTGTGCCGTAGGATGGAACAAAGGCATATCCTATTTAGAAAATGCACTCCTGAGGACAGAATCTGTATGTGAAATCAGTGATTGTTGGTCTTCCTGGTACATCTGCAGTGAGGATGCGTTCTCAGAGGCAAACATAGGCTATTGTTTACTTTCTTCAATTCTTTTTGCAACTTTTGACTAATCTGCCCTAAGCACAGGGGTGTTTTTTTTTAAGTTTACTTATTTTGAGAGAGAGAGAGAGAGAGAGAGAGAACACGAGCAAGGAAGGGGAAAAGAGAGGGAGAGAGATAATCTCAAGCAGGCTCCCCACTGTCAGCTCTGAGCTCAATGTGGGCTCGAACTCATGAACCATGAGATTATGACCTGAGCCGAAATCAAGAGTCAGACACTTAAATGAATGAGCTACCCAGTCGCCCCAGAACAGTGGTGTTTTAATTCTCTTTTTACATCAGAGAATTTCAACCAATCCCTTATTTCCTGTTGATCTGTACCTTTGATTTCCTAACCACGTTCATGAAGGAGACTTGAGCTGCCGTGATTCTTGCCTTTTAATGGTCAGTGGGATTATCTCCTAATTTACTTTCAGCAGATGGGGCATGGTCACTTGTATACCCTCTTTTTTTTTCACTATTAAACAAAATTATCTACAAGAAAGAAAATAATGACAGGATAAGAGATCTCAGCTGAATGAATAAAATGGATAGGGCCCTCTCAGATTGAGAAAAGTAGACTATACCATGTTAGAACCACTGACTAATCATCACAAACTATGAAGTGTCTAAAATGTTACTCTCCTGGGGGCACCCGGGTAGTTCAGTCGGTTAGGCATCTGACTTTGGCTCAGGTCATGATCTCATGGTCCATGAGTTTGAGCCCTGCGTCCGGCTCTGTACTCACAACTCAGAGCCTGGACCCTGCTTCAAACTCTGTTTCTCCTTCTCTCTCTCTGCCCCTCTCCCACTCATGCTCTGTCTCTCTGTCTCTCTAAAATGAATAAATGTTAAAAAAATAAAAAAACCAAAATGTTACTCTTCTGAGTTAGACTGCCAGTTTCATAGAAGATACGAGACTCTTGGGTTAGAGACAAAGAATAGCTTATTATTCACAGCAATAGCAGTAGCTAAAGTGCCAACAATAATGAGCATTTTCCCTGAGCCCTACTTCTCATAGTGTGAAAGCACTAGGACAAGGTGAAACCTGCAGAGGCAGTGGGTTGCATTACATAGAAGAATCCTGAGCTTAAGGAATGCAGATATTTCACAATGGCCAGTAAGCAAGGCTGCCCTTTGCTCCGGAGGGGGAAACTAGTTCTATAATCGAAGGCTTTTTATTATACAAACATTCTTGGAAAGATGGTGACTATGGAGGCTGAAGGGTCAAACGGTGATGTGAATAGGGCATGTTGTCAGTCAGCCTGGGCTTAATTCCTGACCCTATCACTCATGCCTTGAGTGATTTATTTAATCTTTTCAGTCTCAAGAGTTTTCATATCCACCTCATGCTATACCCACCTCGGGCCATTCCTAACTCATGCCATAGCTGCCTCATTGTGTCTCTCTGAAGATTAATGGACGAGGTAGCACCATGTCTGGCACATAATAAGCACTCAAAAAACATTAACTGTTATTGTTATTTTTTCTCCCCAAATACTATCATAACTTACATATTATTTTGTAATCTGGTTTTTAAATTTAGAAGTATATCATGAACATTGCTTCTGATCCTGGGGTTCTTTCTTCAGAGGAATGGATCTTGCTCAGTAGTGGATGTAAATCAGGTTGACCCCCCCCCCCCCCCCCCAGGAAACAGCTAGCTGGTCTCTAATGAAGTGCCCAGGCAATTCTGGGGTACATTTTTCTTGGGACTGATTCGGGAAGTGGCCAGTGAGGAGAAGGCACAAGGTCTCAGGAGAAATAAACAGAAGTGTGATACTTTTGAGGCCTGCAGTTCGAACCCTTCAAATTCAGCCTGGGCAGGTGATCTCCTTTGCAGACGTGAAGAAAACCTTTGGTTTGAAGAGATAAAAGAGAGTAGTTTCATTCAGGTCACGAAGGAGGGCAACACAGTGTATTTACAGGTAATCTGGTGTCCGACACTTTTACGTCAGAGATGACACTCTTTCTTGCTCCAGCTCCCGGTTAGAACCTGGGAATTGTCTCCATTGAGCAGTGCTTTGGGCCTCTGGCTCCCTGTGTACAGGGCCCAGAAGGCAGCTTTGCTACAAGAAAGGAAAACCAACACTCACATTCTGCAATAGGCTAGAACCCCAGAACCCCACAACACTTCACAGCTTTATAATACCCCTAAAAATACCCTATAGGCATGCTCCCACAGTTTTCCCTGGACCTCCCATGTTCAAATCCCAGCTCTGCCATTTTCCAGCTGTGTGATCTGGAATAAGTAGTTAACTTCTCTGTGCCTTACTTTCCACATCTGTAAAATAGAGATGATAATAAAACTTACCTCATAGGGTTGTCACAAATATTAAATCCATATGTCAAGCAGTTAGATTAGTGCCTGGCATGTGGCAAAACATGATGATGATTGTTTTTAATCACCATCAACATTACACATGACCCCCAGTGTTCTCAGCTGGATCAGGGCGGTTACTACTGCTTTTCCACCAGATTCTCTATCTCCCGTACAGACTAGGTTAGGGTCCTTCGTGGCCTTAGTACCTTTGAAGGTGGTTTATTTGTTTGCGGAGAGGTAACGCTCCCCTCTGCTTTGGGGCTCACTTCCCCCTTTTTTGTTGTGGGAGAAGCAGTGGAGTTCATTCTGTTTTCTAAAGAACCCACTTCTCAGCCCAGCCCAGTCCCCTCTTGATGGCTGGATGAGGTGGCCCCTCTTTGAGACCATTCCACTGACCCGAAGCCTCAGTTATACTTGCAGTCAATACAGGCTGGTAAAGGAGTAGGAATTCTCTCTGAAAGCTTTTCTGTGACTTGCAGGCCTGCAAGGCCTGTGACTCTCCAGTGGGAGGTCGGAGCTCCCAGAACTTGCTGCTGCCAGGAGAGCTCTGTGGGTATAAAGGCAGCACGGACTCTCAGGTATCCACCCCCTTGAATGATTTTTAAGCAAGCTGCTTCTGGAATATGTCTGTATTAATAATGCCTTTCATTTATGCAGTGATAATAACCCGAGCATGCAGCTCCGTGACAGGGCCGGGCCTGACAAGGCCTCCCCCCTGCCACCGTTGTGTGTAGGTAGATAATGTGTTTTCAGCCTTTCTCTGGAACAGGATGCAAACACCAACAATTGAGGGATAGGCTAGGGTGGGTGTGGAAAGCTGCTTCGCAAAATAGCACCATGCTGTGGCATTTATTCTTAAAGAAAAACTATTATGGTAGGATTGAAAGTTCTGTGCTGCACTGTGAAACTCTCAGGGTGGCTTTTGGTTCATCGCCTTGCAAAACAGTGGCGGCCACCAGCAGCTCTGAGGCTGCTAGCTGAGCACAGCCCAGGGCTCAAGACTAGTGTCCTATACTGCTTGGCACACACACAAGAAACAAGAAGACAGGAATGGCTAAATGTCCAGGGCACTTAGTGGCTCTCATCTGGCCCTCACCTAGCCTCTCCATGGGTAATAGCCAGAGCTCCTAATGACCACCCAGTTCTGCCCTCTCATGGGATTAGATTTCTGTTTTTGTATCCCAGCCCCACCTCCTATATAACTTTGGGTAAGGGGCTTGACCTCTCTCAGCCAGGCTGATCCTCTGTACATGGAGATGACAGCACCATGCTCCTGGTAGTAAGGGTTAAACAAGACATTTTGTGTAGAGGCTGAGTAAAGGCCTGGCCCATGATCACTGCTCAATGAATGTCAGTGAAGGTAACATCATTATTATTCCTTCAGGGGTTTGAGCCTTTGCCTTGTCCTGCCTCCCAGGCTACCAGTTTCTTTTTTTTAAGTTGACATTTTCTCATTTCAGAGATCTGTAGAAACGACATGTTTGCACATCAATTTCAGGTGTAACTCAGCTTCATTCACCTGTCATAGACTGCTTTACAGAAATATTTTTCTAGGGAAATGTCACAATTTCATTATTCAGTGCCTCATGTTGTGCTTTGACTCACACCGTTTCCTCCAAGTTAATCCACCAAGGGTGGTGGTTTGCTGGGGAACTGCACAAAGTACGGAACGCTTCGTGAATGTGCATGTCATCCTTATACAGGGGCCATGCTAATCTTCGCTGTTTCGTCCCAATTTACTATATGTGCTGCTGAAGCAAGCACCAGGCTACTGGCCATCTCCCCTCTGGGAGGCAGTGCAAAGAAGAAGGGAACAAACAGCCTGGAATCGCTCTGCCAGGCTCACACAGTGCCCCTGCTACCTTCTTGCTGTTTAAGTTTGGGCACATTCTGTAATCTCCCTGTGCTTCAGATCCCTCTCTGCAAGTGGAGGAACAATAGGATCTGCCTCTTAGGGGTGCTGTGAGGATTAATGAATTCATCTCCAAGAAGCCCTTCACTTGGTGCTGGCTGAGTGCCTGCCTCTCACATCCAAGCAGGACATGACACAGTGCCTGTCATCAGCTCAGCACTCAACAAATCACTCTTTGCTGGGTTGAATACAATGTAACAGACTAGCTACCTTTGGTTCCTCCCTGTTTTCCCCTTCTCCAGGTTCCACTGAAAGTCTTTAAACATATGGCCCATGAAGAACAACAGAGATAAGATGGGTGAATCCTTGTTTTCCAGGATCTGAGCAATTTCTTGGGATGCAGGATTTTCAGTCTTAAAGTGGGATGGGCCTGGGCAAACCAGAGTGGTTGGTCACCCTACTACTACTTGCATCTTCCATTTTTGGGGCCAAGACTGAGGTGTTTGCTCCTAGACGCTACTGGCATGGAAAGGTGGCAATGTCTTTGATACTCCCCACCCCCAATTGTTGTTAATGCCTCCTCTCTCCCAAGAGCTACTGAAATATGCAGTCTGTGACTCTACACTGCACCTCCTGTCACAAATGCTGGCGTGTGCTCCCCAGGAGTGGAACGCGTTGGCCGGGGGTGGTGGAAAGACGTACCTCGAACAGAGCGACATTCATCTTAGTCCTGCTTCCAGGCAATCACACTGATTTCTTGAGAGGTTGGTGCTGATGGAACCTTGGGGTCCTATTTTGCACCAGACTAGGAGTTGGTACACCTCGTTCTAATCTCCTCTTTCCTCTCTGAGCTGTGTAACCTCGGATAAGAAGCCTAACTTCTGTGGGGAATCCAATGTCCTCATCTGCAAAACAGGAAGAAAATGAGATAATCCATCTAAATCATTGTGCCCATGGAGCAGGGGCAGTGGCCATCAGGCCAGGGCCTGTATGGTGGACAGGTGATGTGGCTGACGGGATCAGGAGAGCACGATGCTTCCCAGCTTCCCTGCTTGTGCAGACACTGCTCTGCTCCTCCCTGGTGAATAATGGGTCATTTCCACTTTGGTGGAAGGTCTGGTGACTTCATCTGCTGTTACATGAGGCCATGCCCTGAAAATGTCTCACCTTGGGCATGTTACTTAAGCTCTCATAGCCTCAGTTTCCTCATCTATAAAATGAGGACAATTATAATACTCTCTTGTTGAGTTGTTGTGAAAATCGTTCATTAAAGGTCAAGTCTGGATTCAGGAGACGGATTTGTATGGAAGCATATAAAATCACTCTTGTTATTTTATACCCATACCTCATTCTCGAGTTCAATCATCAAACTCCCATTTATTGAGCACTTACTGTGTGCTAGGTACTGAGCTAGGCCTTGGGGACACAGTGATGAATGGGGCACAGTTCTTGGCCTCAAAGAACTCAAAGGAGGCCAAAGGGATTAGTTAGCAGGTTATTTATTATCCTTCTCCTTTTGTATTTTTAAAACAATTTGTTAAGGGCTCACTGTGGCAAAGATGGCTAGATCTCTAAGCAGTATAATCTTTCCCTTTCTTTTTACTAACAGAATCCATATATTGCTGTGTGTGGCAAGGTGCCCACTAAAACACCCAGCCTTCTTTTTAGAGATATGTACGTGGTAGAGGGTTGGCAATGAAATATAACCAAAGTCAATGAATGGAGCTTACAGGGAAAGCTCTTTAAAGGGGGATGACTCAGCCAGAAGGCCTCACTTGTCTTTTCCCTGCATCTTCCTTCTCTTTACCTGGAGCACTGAAGTGATGGCTGGAACTCCAGTATTCACCTTATGAGTATGAGGACAGAGATCATACCCTAGAAGCTGGAAGGAGCTTAGGTCCTTCCGGACATTTTGGAGTCACCATATCTGCTTCAGACTATTTAACTCCACACTTTAATAAAAATTTTTTTTAATGTTTATTTATTTTTAGAGAGAGACAGAGTGTGATGGGGGAGGGGCAGAGAGAGAGAGGGAGACACAGAATCTGAAGCAGGCTCCAGGATCTGAACTATCAGCTCAGAGCCCAATGTGGGGCTTGAACCCATGAACTGTGAGATCATGACCTGAGCCAAAGTCAGATGCGTAATCAACTGAGCCACTCAGGTGCCCCTTAATTCCACACTTCTTATTGTATAAGGGGGAAAATACCTCTGCTTGATTTAAAACAATATTTTAAGTCATAGTTACTAGTAGCTGAACACAATATCTAGTTGATCTACCTAATAGATGTAGAGCAGAGCACAGAAAATGATCTAATTTCCCCCTGAATGTCAAGAAGTGAAGGTCACAGAAATCTAACAAATGAGAACTTAATGTTGAAACCCAAGACACCCATTAATCTTTCCCAGGGTAGACCAAGAGAAGCTGACTAAACCTGCCTGTTCTTTGTATGGCCTCCATAGGAAAGCTGAGTTTGAAATACCCTTAAATTCTAGTCTCTCTAAGGTTTGACACTGGGGAATTAAATTAACAGTATTAAATTTTTTATTTCAGCTTTGTTGGCACTGGATGATGAGCCTGAATAATCTTTTTTCTTTTTTTAAAAAATATTTATTTATTTTTGAGAGAGAGAGAGAGAGACAGACAGACAGACAGAGAGACAGAATGCAAGCAGGGGAGGGGCAGAGAGAGAAAGAGACACAGAATCCAAAGCAGGCTCAAGGCTCTGAGCAGTCAGCACAGAGCCCAACACAGGGCTCGAATTCATGAACCACGAGATCATGACCTGAGCCAAAGTCGGATGCTTAACCAACTGAGCCACTCACGTGCCCTTGAATAATTTTTCTTAGTAGAAGGCTCACAAAGGCTCAAAACATTTATCAGAAACCCAGATTGCTTGGGGCACCTGGGTGGCTCAGTTGGTTAAGCGTCTGGCTCTTGATTTCGGCTCAGGTCATGATCTCAGGGTTCATTAGATTCAGCCCTGTATTGGGTTGTGTGCTGACACTGTGGAGCCTGCTTGGGATTCTCTCTCCCTCTCTCTCTGCCCCTGCTGTGCGCATGTGTGTGTTCTAAGTAAATAAATAAACTTAAAAAAGAAACCCAGATTGTTTTATCCATCTGCATATTCCTGTGATAGTTGTATTTTTAACAATGTTAAAGGAATTTAGAATTTTTAAATTCACATAGCACACATTTTTACTCATTCCAAGCAATAATAATAATAGTTTTCACTTACTGAGCACTTACGCTTTGCCAGTCATTAATAAATACTTAACAAATATAGTCTCAATTACTTCAACGTCCGTATTGAGAGACATGATATTACTACTGCCATTTTGCAGATGGGGAAACTGAGGCAAAGGTGAGGAGGAAGCATAATGCAGGCTGAGGGCAAAGTGCAAGCTAGCACACCCCCGCACACCTCCCCCTGACCCCAGGTGGGATATGTGTGATATTCCTTGGACATTCCCAGCTACCCAGAAACAGGAAAGGACAAAACAAAACAAAACAAAACAAAAACCCCAAAACAAGTGGTTAAACTGATAAGAGTCTCCACCAGTTTACAAGAAAAATGCAATCTCATCAATAGCCTAAAGTGCAGGAACTCCCTACTGTCTTAATGTTAATGCTTTGCTAGAGGAAAAACAATCTTAGCTTGACAATAGCTAGGCCTCCAGTAATCTGTGAGTATTTAGCATGTGAAAATCTCTTTCAAAACTTCCCTTTTGACTTTACCTTCCTCAGCCCCACAGTATATAAAAATTCACTCTTCACAACCCCAGTGCAGCTCTTCCTGCCCATGGGTCCTGTCCCCGTGCTTTAATAAAATCACCTTTTTGCACTGGAGACCTCTTTAAGAATTCTTTCTTGGCCATCAGCTCCAAAACCCTCATCATCCCAAAACCTCATCAAAGAGACTTTAAGTAGCCTGTTCCAGGTCACACAGCTAAGAAGTGATGATGGGATATGAAGTCAGGTAGACTTAAAAGTAACTTATCCTGTCCTGGAATAGGTGAGTGGCTTTGAACAAAAAGCTGTTTCTTTACATATGAAAAAGGAGATATATTTTCTAGAAACTACTTAAACCTGCCCAAGCACATGCTGAATTCACCCAAGATCTTGGACAGTCTGTGGAAAGCCTCTGGTCTTAGGGGATGGTAAAGAGGATGCTCCCTTACTTGAAGGCAACCAACATGTATAATATTTGTGCATTTGCATCCCCATTTAGAACATCTGAATTCCATGACCATTCACTTAAGCAGGGAGAAAGGAAGACAGAAGAGACATTCAGTATTCAATGCCTGATAAGTAACCAGGTGCTTTTCAGAATGATAGCCTGCTTGATAACATATGGTTTGTTGGCATCCTTCTCTTACCTGTCTCCCTTATCAACACTTCCTGGGATAACCTCCCAAATAAATGACTCAAATCCTTATCTCAGGATCTGCTTCTGAGGAACTCAAATTAACACTCATGTTATCTACAACATCCATCCATCCATCCATCCATCCATCCATCTATCCATCCACTTAACCTTACCAACCTACCAAATGCCAGGAAACATATGGGATACTAAGGATAAGATATAAAGAAACCACTGCCCTTGAACTACAGTTGTTCAGTTGAATGACTTTATATTTTCCTTATACCCAGGCAGAGATATTTGATACACTGGCTTCCAAAGAAGCATTGGGAAGACTGGAGAATCCCCTGTTCAGACTCTTGAAGAGGACTTTCCTAGCAGAGCCACCCCTGCAGGAGCAAACAGAGCCTGGCATACAGGAGGTATTCAAAAAATACTAAATGAGTATACAAATGGGCAGAATGAACAGATGGATTAATTATAAAGTAGATTACATTTTCTCTGGGATACATCTCCCTTGTTTTAGTTCACAGTTAAAACACTATCTCAGAAAAATCAAGAAACTCATTCAGGTGAGGTGAGTGTGGATCCCTTTTGGCAAAGATTTTACATTTAAAAGAAGAGGAAACAGGGTGACAGATGAACCCAAAGAAGAACCTCTGTGCAGGTGTGGAGAGATTTGGGGGTGGCAGTCTTTTTTGGCATGCCTCAAATCAAAGAATACAATAAGGTTAATCCCAGATGCAAGAATGAGCAAGGCCATGTTTTGAGTTCCTGCCCTATTAGTTATTATGTGTAGTCCATGAGCTATTGCTTATGATTACTTATATTTGGGAGTTCTAAGAAGGACAGTTCTTAACCCTGTGCACCCTGCCATATGGAGGGACCTGATGAGGCCTGAGCCCCAAAGAGTTGCCAACAAGATGAAGGGTGCAGATAATTGGTGTGATAGAAGAGCTCATGGTGGGCTTTTGTTTCATGGTGGGCTCCTGGAATACTTTATGGAGTCTTTGGAAAGGGCTTGAGCTGGTACTCGGATCATGGGTAGGACTTGGCTGGGCAAAGAGAATAGTGTTAATCCTCATTTATCAACTACTTCCTGTGTACAGGCTCTGGGGTAAGGGTTCCTGAGCAGAATATCCTTCCTTTAATCCTCCCTAAACCCAAACATGCATCTGTATCATTATTCCCATTTAAGATGAATGTTAGAAGAATTAAATAATGTGCTCATATGAAAACAATAACTGCTTCCAGAGCCTGCCTCTTTAGCAGCCATTCTGAACCACTCTATTGCTGTGCTATTTCTTAGGGGGCTGGTAGAGAAGTTAGAAATGGGGGTGGGGGGTGGGGAAAAGCAGCATTCTTCACTGATCATGGCCATGAGTGTCAGGACAAGATTGTATCCACTGCTTCCTTGGTGGCAAGTATGCTTGTAGGTCTGAACCAGTCAGAGTGGAATTAGGGGCAGTCTCTGATCGTTTCCACACAGTAGGTACCACACCAGTAGGTATTTCTATCTAAGTGGGTCATTCAGGTGTGTGCTCAGGTATCTCGTGCAAAGAAGGCTTCTGTGACTCAGGTGGAACCTAAGTGGGAAACAAGATAAATTCTGACTGGGTGCAGCTGTGGCCTGTGGAGCAGAGCGGCTTCCCCCTTTCCAAAGGCTCAGCCTAAGACACACTTGAATGTCAAGTACTCTTGCACCATGGCCTTACCACCAAAACAGTTGGGACGCATGAAAATGGAACCCCCACAGGACTTGCTTCATCGTGTACCTCATCTATTGCCACTGTCATTCTTTTAAAAATTTTTAATTGTGGTAAATTACACATAACATAAAATTGACATTTAAGCCACTTGAAACGCACAGTTTAGTAGTGTTAAGTGTATTCACATTGTTTGGCAACCAATGTCCAGAACTCTTTTCATCTCGCAAAACTGAAACTCTACACCCATTAAACAATTCCTCATTCACACTCCCCAGCAATAACCATTCTACTTTTTGACTCTATGAGTTTGAATATTTTAAATATCTCATCTAACTGTAATCATACAGTACTTATTTTTTTGGTTGGCTTATTTCACCTAGCATAATGTTCTCAAGGTTCATCCATGTTGTAGCAGGTGTCGGGACTTCCTTCCTTTTTAAAGCTGGATAGTATTCCATGGATGCACACACCACATTTTGTTTATTATCCATTCCTCTGTTCATGGACAGTCAGGTTGCTTCTACCTCTTGGCTACTGTGAATAACACTGTTTATGAATATCGGTGTGCAAATACCTCTTTGAGATCCTATTTTCAATTTTGGGGGGATCCAGACCACTGTTTCTCATGTTCAATGACCACAGTAGACAAAAAAGAAGGGGAAAATGCCAAAAAATAAGAAACTCCATCAAAAGTGGGGTGGTTCAGTCAGTTGAGTGTCTGACTCTTGATTTCGGCTTAGGTCATGATCTCATGATTCGTGAGTTGAGCCCCTCATTGGGCTCTGTGCTGACAGCCTGGAGCTTGCTTGGGATTCTCTTTCTCCCTCTCTCCAGCCCTCCCCTGTACACTTGCTCTCTCTAAAAAATAAACATTAAAAAAAAAAACTTCACCAAAAGGTTGCAGATGGCTGTGTAAAAAGCCATAAAGGCAGTGTAATAGCCCAGTTAAGAGAGAAAAGAAACTGACAGGCATACTAAGCAATTCCAGAAGCAATTTCTAAGCCCCAAATGTTGGGCAGCTGCCAATCCTCATGGGACTAGAACAGACTCTGGATCTGCCATGTCCAATTCCCTCATGGGCTCTTCAGTGGCACCATGGTTAAATCCTTGCCTTGGGTCCTGAATTCAGCTGAGCGTTATTTGGAACTTGTTCTCCTGAAGAGTCAAGTCTAAATAGTCAGCCCTTGATTCAAGCCATAACAACCAGCCACTCCCAGCTCTGTTCTAGAGGCTCTAGACAGAAAAGGCAATGTCTTGAAAGACACTGTTCAGCCTTCGACTGTCCCTTCTCCTTAGCTGTGGAAAGAAAGTCTCGGCCTATCACCAGAGCCCAACTGCACACTATCTGGGCTCTCGGGAAGGTGGACTGAAGTGTGGTTTGCTCTAGTTTTGCTGTTTAGGGCTAGATACATGGAAGATGTCCTTTACAGAGACCATGTGTACCACTCCCTCTTCTGGGAGAGATGGAAGGGCTTGTAGGAGGTCCCCCACATCTGCTAAAAAGGCCTGGTTCTGGGGGAAGCAGGATGGGCCTTCAGCACAAGGTGAGGATGCCTCATCTGCTCGGCAGGAGCTGTCCATCCCTTCTAAAGTTCTGAGCTCCAAGTACCAGGCTGTGGCTGGCTCCAGGGGAATGGGGGCGGGGGTGCCAGAAGGCAATGGAAGCCTGCTTAGGGCTCATTTTTTTTGTGCTGGGAGCCCAAGAGAGAGGCCTTGATGCTGTTTGTCCCAACTCTGCACTAAGTTGACAGTTAGTGACAGTTGTCTGACAACTTGTCTATGGGCTAAGTTGTCTATGGGCTAAGACAGTTGTCTATGGGCTAAGTCTAACAGGCCTGCAAAGGGAACAGGGTGTGACTCTGGTTCCAGAGGCATGCTTCCCAGACTCTGTGTTCTTTGCCTCCGGGAGGCAAGGGCTGTTTGGGTCTGCAGCATTGGAAGTGCAGACTAGCCCCTTTTCAGGGTCTGCACTTCGAATGCTCTTAGAGCAAGACAGGACCCTGGAGATCATCTGGTTCAAGCCAATAATTTTATAGAAGTTTTAATCGATTCAGACATGTGAAATGACTTGCCCCAGGCCATAGTGTTAAAAAAGCAGATCCAGCAGTGTCACCCGAAGTTTCTTCCCTCCACTCTGTGGGGCCTCCTCTGAAGTTAGGAACATAGTCTCAAGCTAATTGTCTGAAGCAAGAGAAACACAGCTTCAATTATGAATAAGGCTGTCATGAAGATATGTGCCACATGGGCAGGTAATAACAGGTGTGTGTAGAGAATAGAAAATTTGCCTTTAGTCAGTTTAGGAGACGGCTCTTCTTGAAATATCTGTTACTAGTCAAGTTCTTGAAAGATTCCTTATATTCACAGAAAGAACCTATATTCTCAGCCTCCATTTAGTTATTCTCTTGAGCTGAGCCTCCTCTCTTCTGGTCGCTTGAGTAATAGTGCTCTTCTTAGACTTCAAATCTACAAACCCAAATGATCTTTTCTTTTTGTTGATCTGTCTTCTATTTTCTCCTTGACTGGCTTCTCCAGACCTGGAGGTATTTGCTGTCTGGAGAAGCCAGGGCAGTATCTCTTCCAGTAATCTAGAGCCTTTCACACTGAGCCCAGACACTCCAGACTGCACCCAGTGTCAATTCCTGAGCATCTGCTATGTGCTGGAAGTGTTCCACATACTCTTCTTACCTTCACAATTGTCCTAAGTGACAGCCACAGTAACACTCTGCAGAAATGGAGGCTGGGAGGCTCTGACTTGCTTGAAGTTCTTTTTTATTTTTTAATGTTTATTTTTGAGAGAGAGAGAGGGAGGCAGATTGCAAGTGGGGAGGGGCGGAAAGAGAGGGAGACACAGAATCCGAAGTAGGCTCCAGGCTCTGAGCTGTCAGCCCAGAGCCCAACGTGGGGCTCGAACTCACGAACTGCGATATGACCTGAGCTGAAGTAGGATGCTTAACCAACTGAGCCACCCAGGCGTCCTTGAGTTGCCTGAAGTTCTAAGATGAGAGGAGGACAGAGAGAGAGAAGGAGAGAGAAGGAAAGGCAGACAGACAGAAAGGGAGAGAAAAAGGGGCTGGGAAAGAAAGAGAGTATCTTTCCCCCACCACACCCGACCCTGCCCTCCAATGTTGCCTGGTGAGAGACGCTTGGGAGCCAACTGAGTAACATACAAGACCCCCATGATTCATACTGTTTATAAAGGGAGGTCCAGAAACTGGGCATGGGTTAGCCGTTCGGCATTATTTGAGGCTGTATTCTGAGGCCCGGACTTCAGGATGAATAGTCATGGAACGGGTTATCCCACCTGTGTTCACCTTGAGGCATCTAAATAGATTAGAGCTGCAGCAGAAACCTTCCCTCAGTGTGCAGACAGGAGTCTAGAGAGGACACTGCCTTCCTCAGAGAATAAGGTCTACTCTCTCTCCAAGGACATAGCAGTGTCTCCTATGCCTGCTCATCCTTCAGAGGTATGTCCATAAGGGAGTTTGTGAGGCACTGGACCACAGAGTCCCATGCTTGGAAGAGACCTTGGAGATCATCTGGACCAGTGATGTGCAAATGTGTCTTTAGCAGAAGAAACGTTATCCATAAGAAATCTTATAGGGAGATTGTAGCAGATGCTATTGATATCCTGCGTATGTCTCCCTCAGCCCACCACAGGGACCACCTGTAGGAGCTTCCGGCTGCTCTTGAGGCTGTGACTGGCCAGGCCTAGGTCACGTGCACTTTTTTGAATTAAAGGAATAGGGCAGTCCCAGCTCTGCATCCTGAAACTGGCAGACAGGTGCTCTCTGAAAGCATCAGAAGGCATTAGTAGATGAGTCAGTGGACACTGACTATGCAAAAGCAACAGACGCCAATTCTAGCCATATCACTTCAACTTTTTTTTTAAAATATTTATTTATTTTTGAGAGAGAGAGAGAGAGACAGGGTATGAGTGGGGGTGGGGCAGAGAGCAAGGAAGACAGAATCCGAAGCAGACTCCAGGCTCTGAGCTGCCAGCACAGTGAGCCCAATGTGGGGCTTGAACTCATGGCCTGTGGGATCATGACCTGAGCCAAAGTCAGACATTTAACCAACTGAGCCACCCAGATGCCCCCATATCACTCCAAATTTAATGTGCACCCAAGCCACCTGGGGACCGTGTTAGACACAGATTCCTAGGGCTTACACTAAAGATTCTAATTCAGAAAAGCTGGAGTAGGGCCCATGAATCTGCATTTCTAAGAGAGCTTATGTTGCCTGTGCCTGCTCCTGGCACGACGGTGCTCCTTGACCATTAAGTTTCTCAAGTTGCTCGTGAAGCTTCTGGAATAATGCGTCCTGGAGGCAGGTCCCCTTGAGGAGTCTGTGTGATATGGCCACCGAGAAGTCTACTTTGACATGTTTTCCTGGATATTACTGTCCTCTTTGCTCTTCCTGTAGATCAGGAGCTGGTGGGCTTGGCCAAAGGATGCATGTGTGGCAACCCAAAGCTATCACATAATGAGTCTTTCTCCAAGTCCCTTTGGGGAAGGCTTCTTTCCCCTAAAGATCCTTCCCTAAAACGTTCTGTCTTAGGAAGAAGAAAGGAAAAGGGAATGCAGTGGAAGGACCCAGGGCACGGGTGTGGGCCATATGGGAGTGCTTTGTCTGTCCTGAAGAAGGAAGTTTCTGAAAGTGAAGATAGTATGCTTTACCTCCTAACCCCTCACCTCAGCAGAGGGCAGGGAGGGGCTGGGCTTTAGAGACAATCGCCCCGGAATTGCTATGTGCTGACTTGCAAAGATATCCAGATGTACCTCAAGACTGACTGCGGAGACAGAGCTGGGTTGAGGTGAGACTTGACAGGCCCCACGGCTGCCAAGGCAGTATCTTACCTACTCGAGGCAGCGGAAATGCTAATATCTCCAGACCAGCCCAAGACACACATAATAGACGTGTAAAATGAGCCATATGTGCAGTTTCCATTTTTCAGTTGCCAGATTACAAAAGTAAAAAGAAACAAGTGATCCTGATTTTAATAATACATTTTACTGAACCCAACATACACAACATGTTATCACTTCAACATGTACACAATCAGGAAGTTATTACTGAGATATTCTACATTCTTTCCTTCATGTAAAAATCTCAGAAAGCTGATGTGTATTGTACAGTTATGGCACATCTCCCTGGGGACTAGCCACCTTTCAAGTGCTCCCTAACCACACAGGGCCAGTGGCTACTGATCTGAAAGCTGTCCTTGATCTCTCGCCATCTTCTTCCTCTTCCAGGAAGACGTCACTATCACCTGGAGGCTGAAGAGAGGTGGTAGCAGGCCTGGCAGAGAAACAGCTGCAATGGTGGAGGCAGCTGTGAAAGCTCAGACAGAAGGAGGGCAACCGGCTCATTCTGTGACCAGTTTGAGTCACGGTGGAGAGCCAAAGCATAAGAGACTCTTAAACCGAGAATAAACTGAGGGCTGATGGGGGGAGGGAGGAAGGGGAGGGTGGGTGATGGGTATTGAAGAGGGCATTTTTTGGGATGAGCAGTGGGTGTTGTATGGAAACCAATTTGACAATAAATTTCATATATTTAAAAAATAATAATAAATAAATAAATATTCTTGGGAAAAAAGTCACAGTGGGGGCAGGGAGGCTGGAAGGCAGGGTGGGAGAGGAGCTCTCTTCTGAGGGCCTTCGTGTGTGTGTGTGTGTGTGTGTGTGTGTGTGTGTGTGTGGTGGGGGGGGGGAGCAGGAGGGAGGGACTAACTCAATGGGGGAGGGGTGCTGAGGGAAAATGGAGGTATATGTCAGATTCACAAAAATAGACCCGTGTCTGTAGGCTGGTTACCAAAACTCAAAATACCATTTCCCTCCATGACAGGGACAAGGGGGATGTTAAAGAGGTACATGCTTTTACAATTAAAATACTCAGGAAAGACAATGAAGACCAGGGCCCTTGGAAATGTCAGGACCTGAGGCTTTTTTAAAAATTTGGTTTGAACATTTAAAGTGCCTCATGTACAATCTTCCATTGGCTTCTAAGCTGTGCAGACAGATGTGTTATCTTTGAAAAGCAGCTGGTCAAACACTGTCTCACAGGTTGTGGTCACAGAGCTCGGAGTCTTTTGGGAAGAGGGCTTTACCCCATCACTGGGGACTATGAGCCTTGGACACCCCTCTTGTTACTTGCTAGGCCTCTGCCTCTCTGATCCTCAACTTCCTCTTCTACCACAGATGGGTAATAATCGTTTATACCTCATGGGATGTTGAGAGCAGCACACGAGGTAATGGATGTATCGTAACTTAGCACAATGCCTGGCACATGCCATCACGACCATTTCTCTTGGGAGACACTGGCTCTTCTGAGGTTCAGTGCCCCGCTGACCAGGTGGAATCTTCTCATTTGCCAAACTGCTATGTGTCTCAATTAGACAGTGCAACATGACAGATGTGGAATAGGACACGCAGAAAAGTGGGAGGTGGCCATGGCTGCTTAGGGAATTGACGGCAGAACTCAAGGCAAAACCTAGAATTTCTGTTTCCCAGGGCTTATGTAGCAGGGTCTTCTGAGTCTCCGAACTAGTGTCTTAAATTTCAGAAAGCGTAGAGAGGAAATGGATAAGGCAGGGTTTGAATATGTAACCACAGAGCAAATACAGCAGCCTAAAATAAAAAGACAAAAAAAGATACCCTTCCATGTAAGTACCAGACATTCAATAGAATAGGTGACATAATGTAATATGGAGTCACCAAAAAATGCTGAGAGTAAAAACTGATGTGACGTGGGGGGGGAGGGGGCGGCGGGGAAACCTTCCATCTATGTCAAGTGAAAGAAAGAAAAAAACAGGAAATAAAATTGCACAAAATTTAATGTTAAAAATTAAAAAAAATATATATATACACACACATACACACACACACCAGAATACTCTAAACCAGATATTATATTTGCTTTTCTCTGTTGGAGAAGAGTTCTTTTCTTGATGCTTTGGTGTATTTTCTACAAAGAACACTCGCTACTTTCACAATCAGGGAAAACAATGAAGGTTATGAAAGATTTTCAGTCTCCGGTTTCCACCAGGGAGCCTGTAGCTCATTCTCTCTCTCTCAGCCTTGCAGGATTCCTTGCGGCTTCAAAGCCTGCTCTGTTTACAAAAGGATGATTATGTGGGGTGTCCAGGGAGATTGACTGAGAGAGAACAAAGTGAGACATGTTTTATTGAAGACGCTAACCAGAGTCAAGGCAGCCTCACAACAGAAACCTTTAATGAATTCAGCGGATGGCTGTTCCAGTCAAAGTAAATTGGGTAAATGGCAAATGGGAATGTTCGCTAGCTCTGCAAGGGAGGATGATAGACTTCTTTATCTATTTCTACAGGGAAGAGATTACAAATAAAGTCCAGATGATCACGATTTTTATTTAGTTGGGGATGGATTAACTCAGTTTATCGGGAGTCTGGAGAGCTCAGTGGCAGAGGTCCGTCCTTGCCCCTCATCCGACAGGTTTTCTGACCACCTGACTTGTAAATCACGAGCGGGTTCGGCTTCCATTCTCCCAGGCTTCAGGGTCTTGCCGGTGGCTGTCTTCCCAGACTTGCCTATTCCGTCTTGCTACCTGATTGAAGTTCTTCTGCCTTACATCTGATTGTTCCTCTCTGCCCAGCCACTTTGCGTCTGTCCATTGTCCGCGTATTTCTTTGTTGCATTTGACCCTTAGCCCGTTCCTCAGTTCCCTGCCCTGCAGCTTTGGCGGAATGACTCCTGCTTCTCTTTCATGTCTGGTCTCAGCCGAGAGAGGCCCCTGCCCCAGGTGAGAGCCCTGCTCTTCCTGTGTGTGCAGGAGAGATAGCTGCACACGACTGACCATTTGAATTTTCTCTGTATCACAACCACAGAATCTTTGTGACTCTGTTATTCTTGACAGTCATTCTACAGCTGTCAGAGCACAGAAGACTGGGAGATGGATACTGATGGGGCAGGCCTGTCCAATGAACTCAGTTCTGTCGCTTTCTCGTTGGGAGACGTTGGGCAAGCTGTTTCACCTCTTTCAGCCTCAACTCCTCATCTGCAAAATGCTGATTGTAACAGTTTCTTGCTAAGGTGAGTTATGACATGTAAATTTCATCTACCTGGCCTGGCATCTAGCTAGCATTCAATTAATATTAAATGTTACAATATTTTTATTTTATTACAAAAGCAATCTAACCTATCATGTGATAAGAGCATGGGCTCCAGAGTCAGAAAGACCTGTTCAAACTGCTCCTCTGACCACTGCTACCTGTGGCACACCTATGTGCTTCGGTTCCTTCTATAAAATGGGATCATAAGGAGTACTGACTCCAGGGCTTGCAGTAGGGACTAAATAAAACAATCTATATGAAGCACTTGCAAAGTGCCTGGTACACAGTGCCCCCGGATGTTTGTTATTGTTTGACTATGTATGATGAACAGCCTCACCAGCTTTTTCTAGGAAGGGGGACTATGAAATTATTTATTATCATTATCTTTGTAGCATTCCAGAGTTGAGATTTGAATTCTAAAGTAGATGCAAACTTCGTGGCTGTCCTGAAGCATCATAACAATAAAAAGAGTGAGATTAGGACCAGAATTGGCGAGCTTGGTTTTCCCTCTGTCCAGGAGAATGAGCTCATTTTATCCTAAACCAGATTCTATTTGTCTCGAAGGCACATGCACTGAAACCAAGGGGCATCTGAACGGGTGAATCTGGCGGCCAACGACAATGTGTTTAGATGCGTGAATCTGGCGGCCAACGACAATGTGTTTAGATGCACATGTGGATCGTAAGGTTGACAGTCTGGTTTCTTTGCTTCATTATTATAATATAAAGTAAGAGTAAGAATCCTTTAAAAAATTATATTTTGTTTAAGACTACAAAAGTGACTCAAATTTATCCCAGGAATCACTAGGAACGGGAAAACATGACCTCATGGAGCCCGTTAGAGGTGGCTAGTCATCTTCTAGAGAAAGCCAGCTCTTGACAGCATTACAAACTCTCCCTAGTCTAAAATGATCATAAAGCCCAAGGAGGAGAACTTTCCTCCTTGAGGGAAACAGGCTTTATGAAAACCAAACTTTGTAATCATTTAAATCACTCACACATGAGTCCCCATTTCCTGAAAGCCTCTGTAGTGAAATCTACATGTTAGAGAACATCATAACTGAATCCTAGATTTGCCAAAACAAGTCATTTCAGTACTAACGCAATATGAGAGTTGCTTTGTACATGAAATGGGGCTTTCACATCAGATATTAAAAAAAAATTTTATATCCACTGGCTCATTCATGATGACTGGGCTTTATGAACCAGGTACCAGACAGGTTTTCTAAGTCATGCCAAATACCAAGGAATCCAGGGACTGGCGCTTAGCTCTGAGTTCCTCAGCAGAGAGTTAGTTAGTTACACATCAGAGTGAGGATTCTATATTCAAACCTAGATTCTAGGGACACATTGTTTCCCTGCACACAACACCTGGATGGTTAGTTTCTGTAGCAGGGAACAAGTCCTTAAGGCTAAGCCTGTTTAGAAAGCTAGTCAGTGAAGAGCCACTGTTCTTAACCTCAAGGTCTGTATGGATTTAATTGAAGTGGTTAAAAAGGAGGGGAACACCCCAAACCAAACAAAAACACAAACTCAGCAGCTCTCCTCAATTAAAAAGTAGTTTGCTTAGCAGAGGCTGTTAAGTAAAAATGGAAGAGTATGCTTTTTTTAAAAAAAAATTTTTTTAACGTTTATTTATTTTTGAGACAGAGAGAGACACAGCATGAACGGGGGAGGGGCAGAGAGAGAGAGGGAGACACGGAATCGGAAACAGGCTCCAGGCTCTGAGCCATCAGCCCAGAGCCTAACGCGGGGCTCGAACTCACGGACCGCGAGATCGTGACCTGAGCTGAAGTCGGACGCTTAACCAACTGAGCCACCCAGGCGCCCCGTGCTTTTTTTTTTTTTTTTTTTTTTTAATAGCACTAGAAGGCCTATGCACAAATGTCACAGTCAGTATCTTCTATGTTCCACACTGACACCAATCAGGCAGTGTTTAAGAAACTCCCACATATGTCTGGGAGTACATGCCACACAAATCAGTCTACTACACACTGCAAAAGGAAGAAGCCTAATAAACCCAATAATATAATTATGTAACAGTTCCATGGGAAAGCCAATATATTTAATAGTTGTCTAAAATCTGTGTTTTTAAAAACTTGCAGGGATGTCTTTGTGGCTCTGTTGGTTAAATGTCTGACTCTTCATTTTGCCTCAGGTCATGATCTCATGGTTTGTGGGATCAAGCCCTGCATCCGGCTCTGCACTGACAGCCTTTCTAGTAAGTAGAAACAAGGTGGGATATTTGGGAGTCAGGTTGGTATCCACCACCCTCTGCCTTTCTCCCCACCAGAGCCCATGGCAGACATTTTTCACTGTTAACAGGATTTTCTCTTCTGACCTTAGGCCCAGCCTCAAAATGTCTAAAAAAAAATTTTAATGTTTATTTATTATTGATAGAGAGAGACAGAGCATGAGCATGGGAAGGGCACAGACGCGGAATCTGAGGCAGGCTCCAGGCTCTGAACTGTCAGCACAGAGCCTGATGCGGGGCTCGAACTCACAAACCGCGAGATCATGACCTGAGCCAAAGTTGGACGCTTAACTGACTGAGCCACCCAGGCACCCCTCAAAATGCTTTTTAACACAGAATTCACTCACCACCAATGCATCCAATTGGGCACATGAGTTACAATTTATTTGCCTTTTCTAGTACACTGAAGAAAATATGGCCTTTAGATTCACACCTAATTTTAAGTACCCGCTTGACCCATTCCTAGCTTTGTGGTCTTGGGTAAGTTATGTATGTTTTTGAATTTCACTTCCCCCATAAGTTAAAAGGAAGAAAAAACAATTCCCACCTTACAGTTTCATGTAAGGTGAATGACAAGGAGAGGGTCTGGCACATAGTAGGCCCTTAATAATTGTAGCCAGAATTGTAGATTGTGGGGTCAGGAGAGTGAATATGGCTGCCAATGGCCTTAAGGTACAAATATAAAAATAGGTAAGACTCCAACATGGAGCCTTGGAAGGCCTTGTTCCGTAAGAACCCTAGCCTGAGTGGAATCCCATATTTTACAAGGAAGGTTCAAGCTGTGGAGGAAATAAATGGGACCTGCCAAATCACACGAGTTCACTGCGTGACCTGCTGACTGCACATGGGGTAAATGCTCAGATGACAGCAATTCTTCAGTCTGTGATGTCTGCAGTTAGCCCCTGGATTCTGAGAGCAGCAGGAAAACAACATGGGTGAGATACCCAGAGGCCACTGCCCCTGCCCAAACTGCCATCTCCTCTCTCTTCATCCCAACCACAGCCCTGTAACGTGTGTGGTTACAAGGACAGTGCCTGTTTCACCAGTCAGAACACTGAGGTCAGTGGAAGGGGTAGAGCTGAGATCTGAGTTCATGCGGTGAGACTCCGGGGCTCTGTGCCAGGAACCAGACACGGTCATCAAGATTCCTTCAACGAAATGCATGAATAAATAAATCCTTCCAGGGGAGCAGGCAGGTATTATTCTTGTGTTCCTTGATCACTCAGATTACCTAAATAATCTATAAGCAGTAGTCCACCTCCATTAAATAAGAGCCCTGGTCCTTCTTGTCTGTTTGGTGAGTTCAACTAGAGAGTAACAGAAGGCCAGGACGTTGTAAGCTAGAAAGCAGTGGTTATTTGTGGTGGATGTATCAATTTGCTTTGCTTTTCTTGAGTTAAAAAATGAGATGATTTGGGGCACCTGGGTGGTACGGTTGGTTTAAGTGTCCCACTTTGGCTCAGGCTGTGATCTCATGGTTTGTGAGTTTGAGCCCCATATTGGTGAGTGGGAGCCCTGCTTTGGGTTCCGAACTCTTTCTCCCTCTCTTTCTCTCTCCCTCTCTTTCTGCCCCTTGTGGGATTCTCTCTCTCTCTACCCCCCCCCCATTCAATCGCACTCTCTCTCTCAAAAAAAAAAAAAAACTTAAAAAAACAGGAGATTTGAACTCAGTCTTTTTAATGTTTATTTTACTCATTTTGACAGAGAGGGGGAGAGAGAGAGAGAAGGGGAGGGGCGAGGAGAGAGAGGGAGAGACAGAATCTCAAGCAGCACAGAGCTCAACATGGGGCTTGATCCCATAAACCTCTAGATCACGACTTGAGCTGAAATCAAGAGTCAGATGCTTAACTGACTGAACCACCCAGGCTCACTTGAATTCAGTCTTTATGAAATACCCTCAAAAATGAGAAATCTCATAAAATAGCACTTCGGGTCCTTTAAGAGTTAGACGTGCTGTTGTTGGCAGGTAACACAGAACCCAGAGGAAAGAAAGTAAAATAAACACAGCATCTCTATATGCGATGTGCTACAGAATCAAGATAAATTCTCACAGAACAAAAATAAGTTAAGATAAATGACCAAGTATACACAATGATAGTTTTTTCTTTAAATGGATTATTATGGACTCTGTGGTGCTGGTCTCTCTGGATTGGTGGCCACGCATTGGGCTTTATTACTGTCAAGATATGGGAGCTTTTGTGGAGAGGCTGGGGTTTTTGGTGGGTGTTTGAAAGAAAAAAGAGCTGGCAGTTGTTCAGAAACCAATGGGTTTTAAACGTGCCCGGAATGCACTTTCTTTTCCTGCACACACCAGACAGAGGATTTTATTTTAGAGAAGGATTTGTGGTTTGAATGAGAGTAGCACTATTGTGACAAAGTTGGCTTTCAGGCTAAGTGATGTATCGGCTGAAAATTATATCTATGCCTTCAGTGGGAGCTCAGAGTGGGTTATAGCTTCCTACTATGTTTTGAAAATAAGTCTATAAGCAGTAAGCAAGCAGAAGTTCTTTAGAGTGATATTGACTTACATGTCATTTTCCATCAGCCAAGGAGTTATGGTGATAGAGATTAGGTTCCTTGGATGAATGCTGGAGGTAGTTCATCAGTATAGCAATAGAAGCTTGGATGCTTCTAGAATTTCATGGAAAAAAAGGTATTTGGCTGCATTTGGACTATAACCTTGAAGTGCTTAAAAATGTGCTGGGAAATTTGGACAAATTTTTCGAAAATGGTGTCACTTTCTCATAAATCCACCTTTGAAAAGGTGAAGTGAAACGGCACATTGGGTTGATCAGGAATTATTCATTTGGAAAGTTTATGAGATGAGGTGGTCCAGGCAATGAATAGGATTAAGTATTCAATGACACCCAGAGAAACATCAAAGAGAGTCAGACCACAGATCTCACAATACCAGATAGATCTTCAAGCCTATGGGTTTCCTTCAAGTTCTAAAGTGCATGCATCACATGACCTGACGAATATTAATAATGGCATCTAAGACCATTTCTGCCTGAATTCTCAGTGCCTGGGAGTTGGACTGGGAATGGACAGAGAGAAGCATGCAAGGCCTAACGGGAAATGCTTAAACAAAAAAGTGTCCAGAAATCTCAAAATATTTAGAATAATACTTTGCTCTTTAGGAAATTAATGAAGTGGGAACAATTATATCCTCAAGTCTGAAAGGAGTCTCTAGAGAAAACAATGATAAATAATGGCTATTTTAAGTTGCAAAGACAGAAGCCAGGAATTTCTATGTTTGAATATTTGACCCATAAATTCTAAGGGAACTAATCAAAACCAAAATTGAATCGGTAATGAATTCATTGAACATGCAGTCAGTATTCTAGAAATGGGTTATGAATCACTCAAATTAAGGATATCGAGAGTCATATAGATAATGGTATCTTGAGTATTTTGCTTCCTTTTCTACTTGTCTTTATTATTTTATTTGGGTCGGTATATTTTACTATTTACTATTTATACCTTTATTATTACTGGATTTTCCCCTCAATTCTTTGTAATTTTTTAATGAAACTAATCCATCAGGCTGTAATTCAATTTGGGAAACAAAAAGACAATAATATATTTTGAAACATTTTAATAACAAGATTTTTTTGTTTTTTGGCAGGGGTGCGAGTAGAAATACACAAAGGAAATAAATTACATATTGTTGGTCCTAAAATATCCCTCCATATTTACTGTGTATCTCTTTACATTTAAAATTTTGAATTTTCTTTGTTTTCAAGAACTAATTGACAACGGGAATGTCTTTTAAACATTTCCATATGCATTTCTGCCCCATAATTAAATCAACTGTTGATGTTAGGTTCCACTACATAAATCAAATTTGTTCCTATTTCAAGAGCCTTGCAAAATGCGTATAAAGCAATAATTAGAAAGAAAATGCAGGCCACATAATTGTTAGCAAAATAAAATCTAGTGAATATGGAGTTGTTCAAATGCTCCCAGAGAACTGGGAGCCAGTGCTTGGTCACAAGGATATCAGACGTAATTCGGGCCTTTACTATTTCCAGATGCTTTGCCCATCTTTATCTCTGCAGGACTCCTGGATTAGATGGACAACCAGCACATTCTATGCTAAATATGTTGGTTCTCTGCAGCTTTGTGGCACTCAAGGTAAAAAAACAAAAAAAAAGCCAAAAAAACAAACACCAACAACCTGATAATTATCACCAGAAGGGAAGAGTAGAAACTTAAATTCTCAGGTTTTAAACACCCACGTTTACATGCGTCATATTGGTTTTCATTGTCAAAGAGGACATGTTCAAGGGTAACTCTTGGCCGACTATAGTTGTCATAGAGATGCTGCAAATGTGGCCTGCCCTCAGTGGGAACAGTGAGCTTGTCCCTAGGTGGTTTAAAAAACATTTTTTTAAGTTTTTTTTTCCTTAATGTTTATTTATTTTTGAGAGACAGAGAGACAGCATGAATGGGAGAGGGGCAGAGAGAGAGGGAGACACAGAATCTGAAACGGGCTCCAGGCTCTGAGCTGTCAGCACAGAGCCCGACACGGGCTCGAACTCATGAACCATGAGATCATGACCTGAGCTGAAGTCAGACCCCAACCGACTGAGCCACCCAGGTGCCCCTGTTTTTGTTTCTGAATATGGCCCAGGAATGCCAAATACTTAACATACATGCCACCGCTTCTCAATCCTGTGTCTATGCCGGACATTAATAATTGATGATGGCATTTTCTGTGTCTCCACCTCTTTCTCATAAACCCTTTCAACGTAGTGCCAGGCAGCTCTTACCATTTGATCACAGCTGGCAGCAGACATACATTTATTGTAAGCTATTTCCAATAATTCCTAAAATGTTAAGTGGGGGTTGAAATGATTTTTTTTCTGCAAATTGAAACACAGGTTTTTTTTTTTTAGTAATATAAACTACATAAACATCTAGTTTATTGAACAGACACTGATTTATGAGTTAGGTTTCATCGAAGGGCAAGTGGGAGCACAATTTGCTTATAGGAGCTCTGATATCAGTATAGATTGATGAGCTTTAGAGAGTAGGCCACATCTATCGGGCACCCACTGTTCATTAAATAATGAGGACGTAGATAGATGGTGCGAAATATAATGGTTCCTTTTCTTATGGATTTATAATCTAATGAGAGAGAGAAGATAAATCCAAAAATTTTAAGGTATAGATATTAACAGTAACGGCTAATGGTCTGCAAACGATCTTCAGGGACAAGAAACTTGAATTTCTAAATGCTACCTCTTGTCACAACCACTGAAATAACAACAGCTAACACCTCATGAAGACTTCTATGTGTTGGGTTCTGTATGCTACAGCTTTCTATAGGTACCGGGGCTGCATGGCTCATTATATCTGTCCTTCCCCAGGATTGCTTTCTAGACATTCATGGGTGGACATGCATGGCTGTGTCCTTGCCGTGCTGCAAGACCCCTTCTCTATTCTCACTGTGGCTGGTTGACCTAGTTGATTGACCTGATCCAAGCTGAGCCAATGAGATTCTCTCTCTGGCATTTGCATTGGGAATGAAGAGGCAACGGACTGTAGTCACTGAAACCAAGCCACATATCCATCTGTTCCAGCAAGAAGGGAGACAACAGCTGCTGCCAGGATCCCAGAGTGGTCCCGGTTCCTGCTTTCTCAGACATTTGCCAAGATTGAAACGATTAAGAATTACGGTGAGGTCTGTATGTGATATGAACATTCAAACCACTCCTTCTTCCCTTCTTCCTTAAACACCGAGACACCCCAGCATTAACAAATACTCTTCTTCTCTTTCTTCTTCCCTCCTTCCCTCCATTTCTCACCCAATCTTTCTCTTTTCCTCTCTCTCTGTCTGTCTCTGTCTCTCTTTTTTCTTTTTTTTTTTGCTTAAATTAGCCAGAATCAGATGCTATTATTTGCAACCAAAGAACGTTTACTAATACAGATACGTTATTTTCTTTAATCTTCACTACAATGCCAGGGGGAGGTACTGTGTCCTCAGTTGTCAAATTAGTAAATTAAGGCTTAGCAAGCTTCCAAAATTTGACCCTAGATCACACAATTAGGTGGCTGAGCCAGGGTGCAGATCTAGATAGGCCTATGTAATTCTAGAGCCAGGACTTCAAGCAGATATTTGGTCCCACCAGTGGTGAATCAGGACATGTCCACCTTTTCTTCTCCAGAAGATCAACAATCTGCCTTCACACAGCTTATTTCTGGGCACGGCATTATGAAGCATGGGAAAAGCAGCTCCTTGAAATGTAGGTCTGCCCCCTCTTTTCTTTTTTGACTGGTCATTGGGACACTTGCCTTCAAATACAGCAGAAACTATGTGGAAGATGACAGTACATAGTTTTTTTTTTTTTTTTTGTATTTGATATACCAGGTGATATATTTTTGCTGTATTTGAAATATCAGATGAAGATGACAGCAACATCAATAATCTCTTCCTACAGTCCTCTTGACTACCCCTAGCCACGTTCCCTTCTTTCTTAAAACATAACTTATTTCCAGGAAGATTTTCTTAACTGATTTTATCTTCTTTTTTAAACAGAGGTTGGAATGAAAGGGGGGAAATGATGCTAATGCTCCAATCTTGATGCATTGTTGCATCCTGAGGGGCTTCCATTTTTTGGAGTAGGGTCTATCCTCCTTGGTCCCTCCAGAATTTCTTTCTCTACCTGCTCTCTGGCCAGTAGGCTAACCTGCTTGGACCACATAAAGGGGCTCCATTTGGTCTTGGCTGATGAGAGAGAGGGAGCAGCAGATTAGAGAGAGGAGGAAGGTGGAGATTGAGGTATTTATTCCTGCTTCCTCCCAATGGGGTCATCTCATCATCTCAGGCTCGCTGTTTCTCTGGACTCAAGGTTATGTCTTCTGTTACATTCTGCCTCTCCTCACCACTTCTCATTCTGGGTTCTAGTAAATGCTCCTTCCCCTGTCTCCTTCAGCTCTAGGAATGGCAGCAGCTCCACAGTCCCTTGCCCTGGAGTTCTGCACTACTCCTTATGGTTTCCCGATGGCCTGCACACACTTTCATACATAGACCACTCTTGGAGCATCCTCTGGTGGGTGTACTTCTGTTTCCTGCTGGGCTCCAGAATGATGCAAATTGTAAGTCCTATTCCTAGTCCTTCTTTGCCCTCTCGTCCTTCTTCATATTCACTGATGTGTAAACCTGTTGTGCCATGGTCAGTACCTTCTGGGAGATTTTAGTCATTCAACACTTACAGTTAAACCTGCTATCCAACAGACAAAATCAGACTCCCATCTCAGAGCTCTTTCCAAATTACATGTCACAATTTGTACCTAACATTCTCACAATTAAATTAGAACTGACCCAATTGTTAGAGTCTGGCATACTTTTTTCTGTCTTCTAGTTTTTTGTTTGGTTTTGTTTTTTATACTTTCTAACCTATAGTAAAAAATGCAGAGACTCAAAAAGTTAGACAACATTGTCCAATTGAAACTCCCTGTGCACAACCACTCTTTTACTTGTGCTATCCACCATATGGATAATTTAGTTGTCCATGAACATGAGGTCCTGAGAAATGCTCTTGATTATGGGACCTGCCTATTATGGTTTGATCATGAATTAGGATATAGCTAGCTTTATGTAGACTTAGGTTCTGAAACCGAATAATTTGCTTTCATGACTGGGGGAAAAATTCACAGCACAGTAAGCTGATCAAGTTACCAACACCAACACCCTGAAATTTAGGGTGAAGAATTCAAGGGAAAATACATCATCAGTAAAGTCATCACTGTTGTGTTCATGAGAGATGGAAGGTGAGTGCAGTCACATTGCAGGAGACATGGTGTGGCCTGAGAATGTGGACCCTCAAGAAAAGTCATATAGGGCTTTGATTTCTTCTGCTAAAGTTCTTGAATATGCCGTAGACTTTCCTCTTTATGGTGCAACATCATTTTCTCTGTATGTTATTTATTACGCCAAATCACCTATTCTTTATATGGCTTTGTCTTGAAAGCCTATTCTCAACCTCCCAAATCATATGTACATGTGGATCAGTATTCACAGACAGCCATGCCCCATCCTCCTCAATACTATGTTTCACCTCTGGGGTCCTTGCCAGGGTGGTTGCTTTTTTTTTTTTATAATTTTTAAAAAATGTTTATCATTTATTTTTGAGAGAGAGAGAAAGAGAGAGAGAGAGAGAGAGAGAGAGAGAGAGAGAGAGAGAGAGAGAATATGAGCAGGGGAGGGGCAGAGAGAGAGGGAGACACAGAATCCAAAGCAGGCTCCAGGCTCTGAGCTGTCACCTGAGCCGAAGTTGGACACTTAACCGACTGAGCCACCCAGGTGCCCCTCCAGGATGGTTGCTTTTAACAATTAAAAAGACGTGGAGTTTTTAGAATGTCTTTTGGCTCAGGATTGAGAGACAGGAAGATACGCATGGCAGGTCAGGTTTCCATGAAGCAGACTCTGAGATGGAGAATGGGGTGCAACATATTTACGGGGAGCGAGGGGAGCAGGATCGGACAGAGGGATAATCTGGGCCGCGATGCAGCCACGACAGAAACTTCAGCCTAGCCCCTGGTGGGGCTCTACAGCTGGACTGGCTTTGCAGGGTTGTCCTTAGTTGGGGCAAAGGGTTCATTCTACTTTTGTATACAGATGATTAACCAGGCTGCACCAGGGAACTGGTGGGGGGAGGGGGGGCTTGTGCTAGGCAGCTGTCTTCTGCTTGGGCAGGTGCTGGCATGGGGGCTCAGCTGTGAGCTAGCAACACCCAGCAATCAGCAGCAGCTGTGGGAGTGAGCGCTTCCGCCTGAATGGGTGGTGAGTAGCACTGACCGCTGGGAGCTCATACTGTATGTCTCCCTTGCACAAAGTCTTCCCGCTTTGCCTACTTGCTCTGTTACTTAGCCAGGAATGTGACCAGGTAGGGAACTACTGGTTTAGGAAAATATTTTCTTTCTTTTTAAAGTCTGCAAGAAGTTTCTAAGATGACCACTTTATTTTTATTTATTTATTTATTTAATTAATGAATTTATTTTCAATATATGAAATTTATTGTCAAATTGGTTTCCATACAACACCCAGTGCTCATCCCAAAAGGTGCAAAGATGACCACTTTAACTTTTTTTTTTTTTTCAACGTTTATTTATTTTTGGGACAGAGAGAGACAGAGCATGAACGGGGGAGGGGCAGAGAGAGAGGGAGACACAGAATCGGAAACAGGCCCCAGGCTCTGAGCCATCAGCCCAGAGCCCGATGCGGGGCTCGAACTCCCGGACTGCGAGATCGTGACCTGGCTGAAGTCGGACGCTTAACCAACTGCGCCACCCAGGCGCCCCAAAGATGACCACTTTAAAGTGCAGATGTGCTCTGTGATGTCAACATCTCTAACTTGACTTACCAAATACATTTTCACAAACAGAACATTCCCAGAGACACTCCCATTACGTAGGACTGAATGCATGGATATATGGATGTGGATTGTACACATTTCACTGTAGTCTCCTCCAGGGGAGGTCAAGGCTTATTCTCCGGAGGCAATTCATGGTCTGGCCCTTGGAAAGTTACTGCTCTTGACTGGCTATGATATTTGGATTGGTAAACTTGAACACTCCTTGTTTTTGTTTTAACTGTTGAAAACTCTCACTTTTCTCTTCTAGAAAGTAAAAGAACAGAGGGCCTTTCCTTCAGAGGCAGCCTGGGGTTTTGACAACAACGTGGATCCAGAGTCAGAAGCCTGGTTCTCAAACCTGGCTTTCCTAACTATTGGCTCTGTGACCCCCAAGCAAATCCTTTGTCATCTCTGGGTTCCCAGTTTCCCCAATTTGGAAGATGAGATGTGGTGAAGACTGGGTTAACAGACGTGCAAGGGCTTTGTAAACTGGAACACATGGTTCAAATGTCTTAACACTTGTCACAGCTGGAAGAGAGCTGGGCAATTACCTTGGCCAGTTGGGTAGTAGCCAGATGATCCACTGAGTCCCAGGGAGGTGTGAGGACTCGCCTGAGACTCCAGAGCTGATGGGAGGCAGAGCCAGAGCCAGCCCCCAGCCCTCCTGACTCCCAGGCTAGTACTTTTCGGTGACACAGGTCTTTCTCCAACTCTCTTTCCCAATGGTCTTCTTGCTGCAGCATGGGGACACTGCGTGTGTTGCCTACTCCTATAGAACCCTTGAGAAGATTTCAGAATGGCATAATGTTTGCCAAAGCTTTGAGTCTATAATCTGGAAACACAACACTCTTTGTATCTGAAGAACTGTTATTCAAAAATTGCTACCTTAGTCATTATGCTAAAATCCCCTTTGGGCTACAGTAAAGAGGAGAGGAACTCATCTTGTATTGGGAACAGGATTACTGAGCATGCATACCCATTTGTGTGTGTGTGTGTGTGTGTGTGTGTGTGTGTGTGTGTGTGTGTGTAGCTAGTCAAAGAGGGAGACAGGGAAAGAAGGGGAGAGAGAAAGAGAGCCTCTTTAAAAAGCAAATTACTGTAGCATATTTTTACATTATTTCCTAGCCCCCTTATTTAATAAGTCTAAATTGAGAGTTCTTGTAATTCTTTTGCATCAGGGGATATGCTCTCAGCATCCTCAAGTCCTGCAGGGCCTGCAGTTTTTCTGCTTTTCTGTAGATATTCATTTCTAAAATTTCATTACCATCCCACGTGTGAGTCATCCACTCCCATGCAATCCATTTAAAACATCCAGCATGCTCTGGGGGCAGAGGGAGAAAGCTCAGAAAAGGCCAACCCTATTCATTTGGTAAGTTGAGGACCTGCCAACATGAAATGGGAGAGGAGGCCCGGCAGGATTACCTCAAGGTAGCCAGCAAAAAATGTGGCAGCATCTGGTTCCCACCTACCTCCCATCTCCAGGAGTGCGCCCTTCTGTTTTGCTGTACGCTTCATGTGTGGGAGTCTGGGACAATGCGGCTGGTGAGAGAGAAAAGAGATGAGAAAAATTCCTTTAGCAGGATAATAAAAATGTAAGCTGGATATGAAGAAATAACTATGCAGGCCACATGTGCACAAATACCTGTGATCGGGAATCAGAAAGCTTGAATGTCCTCAGTCCTCAAATGAGAGTAGTGAAATTTGCTCTAGTTATTGCATGACCCATGCAAAAGTGGTAGGGAATGTGAGCTTTATACAAAGGTAAATTTATTTTATACATTAACTCTGAATTATATACCTGATTTCAATATGGTCTGTCTGAATCATAGGCAAGCATGTAGCTTCTAAGGGGATCTTTGTGGCTTCCTTTGCCTTTGAAGGCACACAGCAGCACAGCATTGCTGGCCTGCTTTTCCTTATTAAGAAGGAAGTCATCTAGGGGGTAGATCTGATAAGTGAGCTGCTTTCAAGCTACTGGCCTTGGGATGCACTGTCACTGGAGTTGGGCATCTGGGGCTGTCATGTTAACCAGGCCAGAAGATTCCTCACAGCAAGATTTCCCTTACCAGAAGGTGCCGTACTGTGGCCCATCAGCATCACTCATTTCCAGCTATCCTTAGGAAGCTAATCAATTTTTCATCTTTGCTTAGGAGTGCCAGCTTGGGAAACATAGTGTGAAAAATGCCCAAGGGATGGCCATTCTCTGCCTCCTGCCATTGAAGGGGTCTATACAGAGGGTCCTCCTGCCAGGGTGACTCCTCCAAATAAGCGGTTGCCTCAAGGAACAGGTGGTGAAGAAGAAGGAGTGGGGCATGGCACTCACATCCTTATTAGCCATTTTCTGTGTGGGGCATTTAAAACTGAAGAAGGAGTTAAATACTAGCTCTTGGCTGAGTCTAACACTCAGAAATTCAGGCAACGACCACTGCTCTCAGATGTACCACTGCATGACCAGCATGGTCTCTACCCTCAGAATGGACTCGTCTCTTTCAGACATGGTTCTGTTCTTTTACCTTAATGTTTTCTCTGTCCTCACAATTTCTCTCCTAGGGAAGAGTCATGCTGCTCCATACACTGCAAATTCAGCATGTGGGTTCTAGAACTTCTGGATACCGAACACATCAACACACCAGATTTGGGTTAGCATTTCTATTGACATGTGGTGGCTGAAAGGTTCTTTCCTTAACCTCTACAGCACACAGCAGAATTGCTTCAGTTTTCATGATGGAGGAAGAAAATGGAGTTTGTGACCCACAAGAGGCACAGCTAACCTAAACTTGGAGAGAAGGGGGAATTCTATGACTTTGGCATGGAGTTACACCCAGGGAGTGAAATGCAAATCCTTTCTGATTCACATCACTTTGTGGTGTGGGTTTTCTCAGATTTTAGGAGCCTGGGTTTCTTCAAATCTGTCTATTTAATTAGTTCAACAGGGAGGAAACTCCAGAAGGATTAAAGGCTGTAGAGAAAGTAAAACTTAGAAACAGAGGAAAAGTGAATTGTAGGTTTAAGGCAATTGTAGTAAGGGCCTGATAATCCAAGGAAGTCCTGACTCCATCTTTTTTTTTTTTTTTTTCGTTCAGAGATCCTGGGAAAAAAAATCACCATTACTTGTCTAAGACTTAGATTAACCTGAAAAAAAAAAAAAAAAAAAAAAAAGGAGACAACTGTAGCTGCCTCTTCCAACAGCACCCTATCTATCTCATAATTGTTAGAATGGGCATGACAGTTTTTTTGCAAGTAATAAGACAAAATGCTTCAGGATTGGATGCATCTTGCTCATGCATGTGCATGTGAGTATGTGTAAGTGAATATTAGACCTGTATGGGTTTGAGATTTCTATTTTCATTTTCTATTTTCTTTGCTAATGGGATAAACTGGATATAAGCATATCAGGGTAGGGATATCACCTGTAATGTTTATGGCAGGGGGACACATTAGCCAATTTGCACTTTCCTGTGTACTGGAAATTGACAACTGCAGGGATTATGCCTCAGATAGACTCTGTCCTGTGATGGGTGTCAAATTAATCTTAGGAGAGAGACATGGGACTCTGTCAAAGCCCCAAGTCAAAGGCCTACTGCAAGAGAAGAGTGTCAAAGGCAAACAGTGGGGACTGTATTGCCTTTCTATTGTTAGAAAGTCCCATGATGGTATAGTTTCCTTCACATCTCCCTGTCCTGACAAAGCTTTATCTGTTCTTGAAAAAAAAACTTAACCTAAAAACTATTTTAGTGTTTTGTTTTGATTTGTTTTTAGATGAGATTCTTAAGGAGAAAGAAATCATTAGTGGTGTGTGTGTGTGTGTGTGTGTGTGTGTGTGTGTGTGTATGTGTGTATGCATGTGTTTGTGTTTTAAATAGGTGTTTTTACATAAAGGTCCTCTTCAATGCAAAGGATGGTTTTTACATGAGGAAAGATCACTGTGCTCCATCATGGTGATTATGGAACTAGTCATAGCGTTTGTATGTAATAAAAAAAAAAAGTTTTCCCTTCCACTGCAAGGAAACTACCAGATTCCAACACCACTGTATTAGGCCAAATTCACTCAGTATGTCTTTCAGGAGCAACAGACAATTAAAACATTGAATAACCTTCCCACTGGCATTGTCCTAAAATTGCATTGCTAACCTTGGAAGCTAAACCAGTTGAAATCAAATAATAGGCCAAATGTAAACACAAACTATTGTATTTCCATGAAAAAAGAGCCCTCAGGTTTTCTTGTGAAGTTCAAAACCAGTAAAGTCTTAGAAATTTCTCCCAAATGGAAAAACATATACCATGAAAATGGAAATGGGAAGAACACCCTGGGGTAATACTACTTATACCTGACAAAATAGATTTTATTTTATTTTATTTTTTTATATAATTTATTGAGACAAAATAGATTTTAAAACAAAGGCTATAGCAAGAGACAAAGGACACTACATAATGATAAAAGGATCAATCCAATAATAAGATATAAAAGTTGTAAATATCTACGCACCTAACTTAAGAACACCTAAATACATAAAGCAAATATTAACAGACATAAAGGGAGAAATTGACAGCAATACAATAATAATAGGGGACTTTAACACCCCACTACATCGATGGATAGATCTTCCAGACAGAAAATCAACAAGGAAACAGTGGCTTTGAATGACACATTGGACCAGATGGTTCTAACAGACATATACAGAGCATTCCATCAAAAAACAAAGAATACACATTCTTTTCAAGTGCACAGTGAACATTCTCCAGGAAAGATCACATATTAGGCCATAACACAAGTCTCAATAAGTTCAAAAAGACTGAAATCATATCAAGCATCTTTTGCAACCACACAGTATGAAACTACAAATCAGTTAACAAAAAAAAAAAAAAAAAAAAAGGAAAGAAAAGAAAAAAAGAAAAAAAAACCTGGAAAAAGCACAAGCACATGGAAGCTAAACAACATGTTACTAAATGAATGGGTCAACCAAGAAATCGAAGAGGACATTACCATTGATAGATGAATGGATAAAAAAGATGTGGTATATATATATACAATGGAAAATTACTCAGCCATAAAAGAAAATTAGAATCTTGCTATTTGCAACAACATGGTTGGATCTAGAGAGTATAATGCTAAGAAAAATAAGCCAGTGAGAGAAAAACAAATACCATATGATTTCAGTCATATATGGATTTAAGAAACAAATGAACAAAGAAAAAAGAGACAAAAAACAGACTCTAAAATATAGAGAACAAACTGAGGGGAGGCGGATGGATGGGTAAAATAGGTTAAGGGGATTAAGAATACACTTATCATGATGAGCACTGAGTAATGTATAAAATTGTTGAATCGCAATATTGTATGCCTGAAACTAATATAACACTGTGTGCTAACTACAGAGTAATTAAAAAAAAAGACAACCAAAAAAACTCCAAAGAGGACATCAAAAAATAGATGGAGACAAATAAAAATGAAAACACAACAGTCCAAAATCATTGGGATGCAGGAAATGCACTACTAAGAGAGACACTTATAGTGATACAGGCCTACTTCAAGAAACAAGCATAATCTCAAATAAACAACCTAATCTTACCCCTAAAAAAGCTAGAAAAATAATAACAAAGCCAAAAGCTAGTCGAAGGAAAGAAATAAAAAGATTAGAATAAAAATAAGTGAAATAGATATAAAAAAAAATAGAAGATGCGCCTGCATGGTTCAATTGGTTAAGTGTCTGACTCTTGATTTTGGCTCAGGTCATGATCTCACAGTTTGTGAGATCAAGCTCCATATTGGGCTCTGCTGACAGCACAGAGCCTGCTTGGGATTCTTTTTCTCCCTCCCTCTCTGCTCCTCCCTCTCTTTCTTTCTCTCTCAAAATAAATAAATAAACATTAAAAAAATAGAAAATATTACTGAAACCAAGAGCTAAATCTTTGAAAAGACAAGTGAATTGATAAACCTTTAGCTGTACTGATAAAGAAACCAAAGAGAGAAAACTCAAATAAATAAAATCAGAAATGAAGGAGAAATAACAATGCACACCACAGAAATACAAAGGATTAGAAGAAAGGATTATGAAAACTTATAGGCTGACAAATTGGACAATTTATAACAAATGGGTAAATTCTTAGAAACATATAATCTTCCAAAACTGAATCAGGAAGAAATAGAAAATTTGAACAGACCAATTACTAGTAATGAAATTGGATCAGTAATCAAAAAAATCCCAAATAAACAAAAGCCCAGGACAAGATGGCTTCAAGGTCAACTCTACCATTTATGTATGTATGTATGTATGTATGTATGTATTCATTCGTACCTTCATTCATTATCTGCAAAGTTTATTTCACAGAGCATGTATAAATGGAGGCATAACAGAGTGTTCCAACATGTGACATTTGTGCAGAAAAATATTAGAAACTCATATGTTAGGATGATTATCTCTGCCTTCTATATAAAAGAGCTAGTGTATAAAAAAAGTTTTTAAATCTAAGGCACCAATCTCTAATCCATAACAATTATACAGTCTGAATAGCAAAGAACTGCGGATTCAGAATAATTCCTTCCTTTTACTAATCCAAGACTGGTGGCTAGAAAGGAACATGGGCCTGCTTGAAACTCTTTGTGATTCACCAGAAAACTCATTAGCAGTAGGAGAGCTAATGTACATTCAAGTTTTAGTCAATGATTAATGCAGAATTTGATTCTACCAAACATTTAAGGAAGAGTCAATACCTATTCTTCTTAAACTATTCTAAAAAATAGAAGAGGAAGGAAAACTTCCAAATTCATTCTATGAGGACAAAGAAAGACACTACAAAAAGAGAAAACTACCAGCCAATATCTCTGATGAACATAGATGCAAAATCTTCAACAAAATATTAGCAAACTTAATTCAACAATACATTAAAAAAATCATTCACCATGACTAAGTGGGACTTATTCCAAGGATACAAAGGAGGTTCAATATTCATAAAGCAATTAATGTAATATATCACATTAACAAGAGGAAGGATAAAAACATATGATCATCTCAATAAATGAACAAAAAGCATTTGACAAATACAATATCCATTCATAATAGAAACTCTCAACAAAGTGGGTTTAGAGGGAACATACCTCAATGTAATGAAGCCATATTAAAAAACCCCATAGCTTACATTATACTCTGGAGAAAAACTGCAAGCTTTTCCTCTAAGATCAGAAATAAGACAAAGACACTCTCAACATAGTACTGGAAGTCCTAGCCACAGCAATCAGACAAGAAAGAGAAATAAAAGCCATCCAAATTGGTAAGGAAAAAGTAAAACTGTCACTATTTGCAGATGACATGATACTATATATCTATGCACCTATAAATTGAAAACCCTGAAGACTCTACCCAAAACTATTTGAACAAGGGGCACATGGATGGCTCAGTTGGTAGGGCATCTGGCTCTTGATTTTAGGCTCAGTTCACAATCTCACAGTTTGTGGGATCGAGCCCCATGTCAGGCTTCTCTCTCCCCCTCTCTCTCTGTTCTTCTTCCTCCCCCACTCGTGCTCTCTCTCTCTCTCAATAAACATAATAAATAAATAAAACTATTAGAACTAATGAATAAATTCAGTAAAGTTGCAGAATATAAAATTAATATACATAAATCTGTTGTCTTTCTATACACTAATAACAAAGTAGTAGAAAGATATATTAACAAAACAATCCCACTTACAATTACACCGAAAAGAATAAAATGCCTAAGAATAAATTTACCCAAAGAGGTGAAAAAGTATAATACACTGATGAAAGAAACTGAAGATGACACAAACAAGTGAAAAGGTATACCTTGCTCATGGATTCTAAGAATTAGTATTGTTAAAATGTCTGTATTATACAAAGTAGTCTACAGATTCAAGAAAATACCTATTAAAATACCAATAGCATTTCCATAGAACTAGAACAAATAATTCTAAAATGTGTATAGAACCACAGAGCCCTTGAATAGCTCAAGAAATCTTGAGAAAAAACAAAGCTGGAGGTATCAAAATCCCAGATTTCAAGATATACAACAAAGCTATAGTCATCAAAACAGTATGATACTAGCACAAAGACAGACACATAGATCAATGGAAGAGGATAGACAGCCAAAAATAAAGCCATACTTATATGGTCACTTAATCTAAAACAAAGGAGGCTAGAATATGTAATAGGGAAAAGACATTCTTTTCAATGAATGGTGCTGGGAAAACTGAACAGTTACATGCAAAAGAATGAAGCTAGACCACTTTCATACAGCATACACAAAAACAAACTCAAAATGGATTAAACACCTGTGAGACCTGAAATTATAAGACTCCTAGAAGAAAACACAGTAATCTTCTGGACATCACTCTTAACAACATATTTATGATATGTCTCTCCAGGCAAGGGAAACCGAAGCAAAAAGAAATTATTGGGTCTACATCAAACTAAAAAGTTTTTCACAGGAAAGGAAACCATCAAGAAAAGAAAAAGGCAACCTAGTCAATGGGAGAAGGTATTTGTAAATGACACAGCCAACAAGGGGTTAATATTCACACTAAGTAAAAAACTTATACAACTTAACACCAAAAAAACCCCAAAAACAAAAACAAAAAACCCCCAAATAGTCCGATTAAAAATGGGCAGAGGAAGGGCGCCTGGGTGGCTCAGTCAGTTAAGCATCTGACTTCAGCGCAGGTCATGATCTCACCATTCGTGAGTTTGAGCCCAGCGTTGAGCTCTGTGCTGACAGCTCAGAGCCTGGAGCCCGCTTCAGATTCTGTGTTCCCTCCCTCCATCCTCCTCCCCGGCTCATGCTCTGTCTCTATCTCTGTCTCTGTCTCTGTCTCTCTCTCAAAAATAAAAATTAAAAAACATACTTCCAAAGAAGACATTCACATGGCCAAAAGACACATGAATAGCTGCTCAACATCACTATTCATCAGGCAAATGCAAATCAAAACCACCATGAGATACCAACTCACACCTGTCACAAAGGCTAGATTAAACAAGACGAGAAATAACAAGTGCTGAAGAGGATATGCACAAAATGCAACATTTCTGCACTGTTGGCAGGAATGTAAATTTGTGCAGCCACTGTGGAAAACAGTTTGGAGGTTCCTCAAAAAATTAACAATAGAACTACCATGTGATCCAGTGATTTCACTACTGGGTACTTATCAAAAGAAAATGAAAACGCTAATTTAAAAAGATATATGCGCCACTACATTTATTGCAGCATTACTTACAATAGCTGAGATACAGAAGCAGCCAAGTATCCACAGATAGATAAATGGATAAAGAAGATATGGTATATTTATATACATACACAATGGAAAATTATTCAGCCATAAAAAAGAGTGAGATCTTGCCATTTGTGACAACATGGATGGACCTAGATGGTATTATGCTAAGTGAAATAAGTTATGGAAAGACTAATATCATATGGTTTCCTTTTTTGTGGAATCTAAAAAAATAAAACAAAAACCCCAGACTCAAATACAGAGAATAAACTGGTGGTTGTCAGAAGGAAGGGAATGGGGGACAGGTGAAATAGATAAAGGAGATTAAGAGGTACAAATTTCCAGTTATAAAATAAGTACGTCACAGAGATGAAAAGTACAGCATAGGGAATATAGTCAACAATATTGTAATAATGATGTATGGTGACAGATGGTGACTACAGTTATCGTGGTGAGCAATTAGTAATGTACAGAATTGTCAAATCAATATGTTGTACACCTGAAACTAATACAGCACTGTATGATAATTATACTTCAATTAAAGAAGGAAATGTTTCCCAAGAACACCATTTTAAAAGATTTATTTTTGGGAGAACACAAGTGGGGGAGGGGCAGGGGGGAGGACCAAGGATCCAAAGTGGGCTCTGGGCTGACACACTGACAGCAGTGAGTCTGATGTGGGGCTCAAACCCACAAACTGCGAGATCATGACCTGAGTTGAAGTCAGATGTTCAACAGACTGAGCCACCCAGCTGCTCCAAGAACACCATTTTTAAGAGAGATAGATTCAGAGAGCACCCGAAGTTTGTGACAATGAGTAGTAACAGTATACATTTATACTTTTATATTATACCTTCTATCCAGAAAACTCAGTGAACCATAAATATTAAGCACTCACTAATTTCTTAGTCCTTATATCTTTAAATTTATTTTATTCATAGCCTTTATGTAGTTTTCTATTGGCTGTTGAATCTCCATGGTGGTGGTGGTGGTGGTGAGGGGGGCACTGCGTTACCATTGGATCTGTTTATTAGTTGAGATGAACTCAGATTCAGAATCCTTCTTTCTGCAGGCCGTACTGAGGTTTGTGTCTGTGTGTGTGGACCAAAGACTAGAGGTCTGTTGGCAACAACCTCTACTTTGGTTGATCTACATTTTTGATGGTCTTTTCAGAAATGTATTTCCAGGGGCACCTGGGTGGTTCAGTCAGTTAAGATCTTAATTTCAGCTCAGGTCCTGATCCCACGGATCGTGAGATTGAGCCGAGTTGACAGCACAGAGCCTGCTTGGGATTCTCTCTCTCCCTCTTTCTCAGCCCCTCCTGCGTTTTCTCTCTCTCTCTCTCTCTCTCAAAATAAATAAATAAACATTAAAATATGTATTTCCGTATGGTAATAAATTACTTGAACCAGTAGAACTTTTATTTGCCCCTCTCTGTAGCTCTCTTTTTCACGGTACCCAAAGCTCTTGACGTTCACCATCAACATGACTGAAGTAAGAGAGCAAAGGACTGGGAGGTGGTTGGTTTCTCCATGTAGTTCTTCTGGGTCTTGATTTGTTAGTGGAAAAGCACTGGCTTCTGGCTAACCGGAGTGTCTTCATCTTCCTTTTTAACTGACTATTGCTCTCTTCATTCACCCTGTGCATGTTGGTAGTAAATAAAATTGTTGTCTGTAATGACACAATAAAGCAGGAGACATACGCTTTGAAAATGTAACCTGTAGATCTCATAAAGTGCTGTGAACTGTCTGTCAGCACATTTAACAACATCTTGCACTTTCAGTAGGAGAAAAAGTGTTAGCCTGTATTTTGCTGACTAAGGCCTTGCTCCCACCATCTTATAATTGAGAATGTGCAAAATGTTCTCATTTCAGTGCTGGTGGACATTGAGTATCACATTCTGAGAATTAAATCAGATGAAGAGCTAAGGCCTCGTTCCAACATTATGAGGAGGCCAAGGGAAAAAGGGGACCTGACAAGCCATACCACATGCTCCCAACAAATCTACACAAGTTTCCTGTAAAACCAGAGTCAGTGGCAGCTACTGTGGATGGAGGAGCTCTTGACCTGGGAGCCATCCCTGAGCATTCGCCTCGGGGCAAATGAAAACTGAAGCACTGGACTTTTCAATATGTTCAATTCACTCTAAGCCCATGGATGATCACTGTGCAGTACGAACTTTATAACTGGCCTGTGAAATTTGGCTGCTGCCACATGGTTAAGTTGGAGAGTTGCAGCTGGGCCTGGTCCAGTGATAACCACTCCAACTCAGTTATAAATCCCTGGAAGGTTGTGAAAGCCTCTGTCAGAGGCGGGTTACTTGAAGCCCTTTTTCTGTTTGGAAACCGCAGAGAAATAGATACCAACAGCTGAACCTGTCCTATTCAGAGTAGGGTGACAGCCTCAGAGCCTTCCTCTCCATCCCAGTTTCAAGCCCAACCTCTCTCTCTCCCTTGTTTCCTTTCGTTATGTCTATCTTTCCTCCCCTTAACAATACTGCCTTGGTTTTTAACGTTTATTTATTATTGAGAGAGCATGAGCAGGGGAGGGGCAGAGACAGGGGGAGACACAGAATCGGAAGCAGGCTCCAGGCTCTGAGCTGTCAGCACAGAGCCCAACGCGGGGCTCAAACTCACAAACTGCGAGATCATGACCTGAGACGAAGTTGGACACTTAACTGACTGATCCACCCTGGCGCCCCAATACTGCCTTGGTTTTCAAAGAACATAACATTCTCTCATGAATACAGTCATTATGGTTATTTTGAATTCCAGAGAATCTGACTGATGTGGCTATTGGTATAAGCAACATCCTCTTCTTGGTGGAATAAATCCCAGCTTCCCTCTGGGAAATGGACTCACAGAGCTACGGCACTGAAGTGTGAGGACTGGAGGCCAAAAGTGGTGTCTCTAGTTCAAGTTGGAGATGACACTTAGAAATCATTATTTGAAAGCCTGAGAAAATACTATCATCTACTGACTCACTGATGCTCTTTCCTTAGGACTCTCCATTCAGGGGGATCTCATTTACCTATGTTTATTAAAACATTTTTTGTGTGTGTTTTACTACGTCAATAGCAATCAGCGTCATTGAAATTCATGACAACTGTAATTTCATAAAGTTTTAGAAAAGATCCAATAATGTATCAAAATGAATCCTAAACCCCTCCTCCCAAAGAAAAGTCCAAGGGAAATAACAAAGAGAAATAGATTAGTGGCATAAGGACCCATGAAACATTTTTAAAGGAAAAACACCTCAAATACTTTTATCTGATTTTTACCTTTCAGTAAAGGCAACAGAGCTGTCTGAAACTTGGAAAACTATTGGTAAAAGACTGAATGAAATAAAACAAAACAAAATAGAACTGGGATAAAATCTTCACCAAATCTGTTACCCTCTATAAAAGCCAAATGTAACTTTGAAACTTGATGCCAATTCCCAAGTGGTCCAAGTTACTGCCTTTGCTCTTTTTAATATGTTGGCTGATTATGGAGCTAATAATAAATATAATTGAAAATCACTGTTGGATCCTTTGAAGTTTGCTGCCAAATAACGTTTTGTAAAAAAATGTAAAAAGAAAAAAAAACCCGAGAGAAACTTCAAACAATACTTTAAAAATTCAGAATCAACAGTCATGTTGTTAGATTTACCTTAAGAAGTTCATGGTGATTATAAAACAGAATATTAACTCGAGAAAACACTCTAATTCTCCATCTCTAATAAATGTCACCAGGGCAGCCATTGTCCTAATTACTTAATTTCTGTCTGGCTTTGACTGAAGTGAACTTCTTATTTCCAAACAAATATGTGACCAGAACAAAGCACACAAATTAATCAGCTATTGTCAGTTTCATCCATGACTTTAGAAATGATGCCACTAAGACAAAGTGGTTCTTTAGCAGAAACAATGTCATTCTGCCCAGACTTTCATTTTAGAACAGGATTTCTGCAGTGAATTAATAGTCTGTAGGAAATGCTATAGAGCTACAATAACAGCTTTCTGGTTTTGATTATAAGGCAGAATGATATCTGGTTTTCAGTAATATTTGCATTGTGAACGAGATTCCATTTTTTCTCATTTGGATACAGTGATCAGGTGAGAGAGATGTGAGCCTGTTCCATCAAAGATCTATATTGTGACCAGAATACAAATCACTTGATTCTGGTTATTTAAGAAACATAGCTTATTTTAAAGCAGGGAAAGTATGAGGGCAATGCAGAAATGAGAATTTGAGATGGTGTTCAAGCAGCCATGCACATTTATGCTCAAGTCACTGTGTCGTGCTCTGGGTTTCATGGTAGCTGGCTGCATACCTCTCCACGGAAATGCTTTTCTAAAACTCTTCTTGGGTGTTACATTTTAAAAAGTAAGAGTATAAAAATAAATACAGCTTAAACAAAGGTGAGAGGGTGGAGAGGAATGTTATCCAGGACTACTGTCCTGTTCAGAACGCAAGGAGATGGCTAACTGAGATAAGAGACATTGAATCCTGTCGATTTCAGCAGCTAGAGGGGTAAAGAGTGAGAAGGATGGAGTGGTGAATTCTAATCTCCCCCAGGAACTGGGAAAATCACTGAAGCACCTTTCCTTTGTTTAATTTTCACCCCCTGAAAATGTGATGGTGATGATATATACCTAATCACAAGGCTGATCAAAATCTCTGGAAAGGCTTTTTCAGAAAGATGGTCCCCTATGCTTAATGATAAACAAAACAAAACAAAATTTAAAAAGGCTGAAAGCTGGACTAGACTTTTTTCAAAGCACAGTGAAATCTCTTATTTCATTATTGTTGTTTATATTTTCAATCAATTAGTGCCTCTCTTCCAAACCCCTGGCATTTCCTTTGTAGAAAGAGTTCTTATACCAGTTTGGCTCCACACTGAGCAACACTAATTCCTTTCCCTTGTGACTGTCCTAAAAATATTTGAAACAGCTGTCATGATGCCCTTAAGTATTCTCTTCAGGCTAAACAAGCCCAGTTCTTTCTAGGCCATGGTTTTAAGTGCTCTTCTCTTAGGCTTTCCTGGCTGTGTGGGTTTCATTTTACAAAGGTCTTTTCTAATGGTGAGCTATGGGGAGAATATGGGGCTCACATTGTGTCCTGTCCACATGGAATCTGGCAAGAATCGTTGCTTCATTTATCTGGCCTACTATGGCTCTTGAAAGACAGCCTAAGTTGAATCAGTTATTTTGGGGGGGCCACATCAGATCACTGGCTCATGTTGAATTTGGACTCAATTAAAACCACAAGTCTATTTCACACATGCTCCTGCTAAGCCACTGTGTGTGTATATAGCTATATTTGGTTATTATCTGTTGAGTGCTTTTTATGGACAAGGCAATGTGCTAAATGCTTTGCATCTTTTGCATCTCATTTAATCCTCACATCAACCCAATGACGTAGTAAGTATCCTCACAGTGTATTGTGGATAGGTTGAGACTCACACGAGTAGAGACTTGCCTCAATAATTCTGACTCCAAAGGAGGTAGTCTTGAACTTGATGCTATTCTGCCTTCTGTACTGGTGTGATATTTTGGTGGCTAACTTTTTGGAGAAGGGGGAATACAGAGGACAATATCAATATAAATCAGGTTGGACTGACCCATCTTTTTAGCCTGCTGAGATCTTTTGGATCCTGGACTTGTCCCCCAATATATTGACTGTTCCCTTAAAGCTTTATGCCACCCATGTTTTCATCAGCTGCCATCACTATTCTCATTCAAATCATTGCTTCAAAATATAGAACCAGGCCAAAGACAGAGCCCCCAGCGCACATCAGAGTCTCTATCACATTGGCATTGATAACCACACTGGTCAAGTTACAAATCCATGGTACTGTGATTCAGCTCACATGTTTTTCCTCTTGTCCATCATGAAGACCTTGCCAAATCCTTTGCTAAAATTCCAGTGCAGAATTTCTAAGGCATGCTTCTACTGAGTCTAGCATTACAGCCACAGAAAGCAAGGAGGAGCAGTCTGGCAAGATTTATTCACTGTGAACTTGTGTTGTCTTTAACTGAGCAAAATTTCTTATGCTAAGGGGGCACAGGCCAGCCAGCCCTAAATCTCCCTTCTAGATTCTGGTCTAGGACTAATATCAAGGTCATCACTTTCTAGTTTATTCTTTTTTTTAATTTTTTTTCAACGTTTATTTATTTTTGGGACAGAGAGAGACAGAGCATGAACGGGGGAGGGGCAGAGAGAGAGGGAGACACAGAATCGGAAACAGGCTCCAGGCTCTGAGCCATCAGCCCAGAGCCTGACGCGGGGCTCGAACTCCCGGACCGCGAGATCGTGACCTGGCTGAAGTCGGACGCTTAACCGACTGCGCCACCCAGGCGCCCCATCACTTTCTAGTTTATAGCATTGACTTTCTCCTCTTTAAACATCTGTTCTACATGTGATTATGTTTAGCTTTCCAATTTCTCAAAATAAATGTCAGTGACAGTGGTTGGGTACCCTCATATGCAAGCTCTTTTCGTATCTTGGAAGGTATTTTTTCTTGACAAGGAGATCTAAACATATTCAGGACACATGGCCATATTTGTTGAACCTTTTTCAGGCTAAATATAATTTTATTTTACAAAGAAAACAGAAGTAAAATGCTATCAAGTCATTTTGCAAGACCTTCCAGTCCAAGATCTGCATTTTATTCCTTTTAAGCTATTAAGATGCACTTGTGCTATCAGTAAAGCATACTCTACGTCATTACCTCTCAGTTTGGGGTCTGCTTTTAAAACCGGTATTCCTAGGTATGTATACTTTCTTCTGATGTAACCTGAATATAAGAGTATGGAACATATTAACCAATACCTTAAGAAGACAACAGAGCTGAAAACGGGTATAGCTCATACCATACTGGATATGTGCAGACTTTAGTATGCAGTACAAATCAGATGGAAGGAGAAAACAGAACTTCTTTAATTTTTTTGTAATTAAGTGCTCAACAGATAATCGCTAATTTGATTTTTTTTCACTAAGCCTTTACACTAACTCAGCCTGATACAATAATTTAAACCATTTGCCTGGGAAATTACGTCATTTTTTTTTTAATGAAATTTATTGACAAATTGGTTTCCATACAACACCCAGTGCTCATCCCAAAAGGTGCCCTCCTCAATACCCATCACCCACCCTCTCCTCCCTCCCACCCCCCATCAACCCTCAGTTTGTTCTCAGTTTTTAACAGTCTCTTATGCTTTGGCTCTCTCCCATTCTAACCTCTTTTTTTCTTTTTTCCTTCCCCTCCCCCATGGGTTTCTGTTAAGTTTCTCAGGATCCACATAAGAGTGAAACCATATGGTATCTGTCTTTCTCTGTATGGCTTATTTCACTTAGCATCACACTCTCCAGTTCCATCCACGTTGCTACAAAAGGCCATATTTCATTTTTTCTCATTGCCACGTAATATTCCATTGTGTATATAAACCACAATTTCTTTATCCATTCATCAGTTGATGGACCTTTAGGCTCTTTCCATAATTTGGCTATTGTTGAGAGTGCTGCTATGAACATTGGGGTACAAGTGGCCCTATGCATCAGTACTCCTGTATCCCTTGGATAAATTCCTAGCAGTGCTATTGCTGGGTCATAGGGTAGGTCTATTTTTAATTTTCTGAGGAACCTCCACACTGCTTTCCAGAGCGGCTGCACCAATTTGCATTCCCACCAACAGTGCAAGAGGGTTCCCGTTTCTCCACATCCTCTCCAGCATCTATAGTCTCCTGATTTGTTCATTTTGGCCACTCTGACTGGCGTGAGGTGATACCTGAGTGTGGTTTTGATTTGTATTTCCCTGATAAGGAGCGACGCTGAACATCTTTTCATGTGTCTGTTGGCCATCCGGATGTCTTCTTTAGAGAAGTGTCTATTCATGTTTTCTGCCCATTTCTTCACTGGGTTATTTGTTTTTCGGGTGTGGAGTTTGGTGAGCTCTTTATAGATTTTGGATACTAGCCCTTTGTCCGATATGTCATTTGCGAATATCTTTTCCCATTCCGTTGGTTGCCTTTTAGTTTTGTTGGTTGTTTCCTTTGCTGTGCAGAAGCTTTTTATCTTCATAAGGTCCCAGTAATTCACTTTTGCTTTTAATTCCCTTGCCTTTGGGGATGTGTCGAGTAAGAGATTGCTACGGCTGAGGTCAGAGAGGTCTTTTCCTGCTTTCTCCTCTAAGGTTTTGATGGTTTCCTGTCTCACATTTAGGTCCTTTATCCATTTTGAGTTTATTTTTGTGAATGGTGTGAGAAAGTGGTCTAGTTTCAACCTTCTGCATGTTGCTGTCCAGTTCTCCCAGCACCATTTGTTAAAGAGGCTGTCTTTTTTCCATTGGATGTTCTTTCCTGCTTTGTCAAAGATGAGTTGGCCATACGTTTGTGGGTCTAGTTCTGGGGTTTCTATTCTATTCCATTGGTCTATGTGTCTGTTTTTGTGCCAGGAAATTACGTCATTTGAATACAGTCAGTCTCTGAAGGCTGCTTTCACCTGCTGCTTCTTTTCTGAAGATGGCAACCAAGTGGGAGAGGAATTTCTATGTCATGATGGTCTTATGCAAAGATGGGATGACTGGCCTCATGCTGGTTCTCTGTTTGCACTAGCTCATTCTCGATTGCCCTTTAAAGTGGCTGGCTTTAGACTTTTTGAATGGTCTGGTGGCCTCCAAAATTGCTATTATGACCAGTGAACTTGTGATCCATTCTTTTGATGTGTATATGCTTGCAGTAAATATAAGCCATCTCTCTCGATGACTCAACTCTCCTTGTCACAGGAGGCAGACCACAGGATTTCTATGACTTCTTCATCAAGTACCGTGGACTGGTGGCTCATTCGAGCCTCTGCTCCTAGGTCAGCTTGTCCCACCACAGTGGGACTTACGGCTGGCTCTTATTACAGTATTCATCCCATGCAAGAACTGGGGTTAGATTGTGAGGACCAAACAGACCCTCTCTCTGTGTGACCATGCATTTTGAATCCAACATGGTAACTAAGGGAATACAACCTTGCCCTTAATGCTACCCTCAATGTTTTTAATATCCCCCATTCCCGTAGGCGAAGGCTCAGAAAGGAGAAGTTAGGAACAGGTCTGTTTACCTTTCTGGCTTCTCTCACGTCTCCTCTGCCCTCTTTCCAATTTCTCTAAGGCAGGAACAGAGCTGACATTTCTTTGGTTTCCCCAGCACTATGGCCTACTTCTTTCTAGCTCCAGCTAAGCTATATTGGTGGGTGTATCTCCTCTATGTTGTAGTAATTCTTTCTCTCTGAGCTGAGTCTACAGACTTCAGCTGTTGATAGGCTGGAGGGAAGACAGAAAAATTTGAATGGTTTTGCCTCACGGTGATGAATGAATGTCCTGATTTTTAAGGCAATCTTCCTGTTGCTTATTCTTATGATACATTTAATATAATATAATATAATATAATATAATATAATATAATATAATATAATATAATATAATATTATACACATTTTATGTATGTAAAACATATATACCATATGTATATATTACATATACATAAAATAACTATACATATGCACATATATATGTATTACAACTTGCTTAAAGGTATTCGCCCTTGGGTGAATACACGAAGCTTCCTTACTGTGACTCTATTTGGACTTTTTAAAAAAAAATTTGTTAAATGTTTATTCATTTTTGAGAGAGAGAGAGAGAAAGAGAGAGAGAGAGAGACAGAGAGAGACAGAGTGTGAGCGGGGAGGGGCAGAGAGAGGAAGACTCAGAATCTGAAGCAGGCTCCAGGCTTTGAGCTGTCAGTACAGAGCCTGACGCAGGGCTGGAACCCACAGACTGCAAGATCATGACCTGAGCCGAAGTCGGTCGCTTATCTGACTGAGCCACCCGGGCACCCCTATCCGGCCTCTCTAATCAAGCACTTGGCACTGAATGAATGGGGCACTTGGGTTGCATCCCTCCACCTTTCTGGAAAACTGCCTTCATTCATTTAGGAGTAGACAACAATAAATACTGTTAGACAAGGAAACAGTAAGTTCCAGTATCTTTTCTTTGGATGATAAACAAATGTATTTTGCTCTAAGAAAAAATTTGCAGTGAGTGACTATGCTACTCTTGGGAAATGTATTTTGGATTCTGAAAGTTCCTTCCCGTAAGCCGCAATAAGGTTTATTTCATTGAAGAGGAAATGTGTGTAAAGGCAAGAGGATAGATTTGAAGTTAGTAGGGTTAAATTCTCAACGACGGAGTAATTTGCTAGGTTGACTCAAGTTGGTTGATCCCTGTCTCCTTTGTTTCCCTGTTTCTAAAGGGAAACAAGAAATGCTTATATGGTTAACATTTGCAAAGTAAGATGACACTAGGAAGGGAAGTGAGTAACTACAGGTTGCCTACGGTCTGCCCCTATCACTTTTGACCTCTTTTCCACATATACTTTGCCAGTTGCCTCTAAAAATATAAATACGCTGGTTCCACAGTTCTAGAACCATGTGACTGTAATCCAACTCCTGGACCAAGCAGAGAAAGTGAAAATATTCCTCTCACTCTCCTGCCCTCTCATCAATGACACAGCAGGTAGGCAGGGCTAAGATCAACGGACAGAAACTCCTAGATGGTACAATTAATTTGTCTCCACAACACAGCAGGAAAGTATGTTCATATATATATTTAGTTACCACATATATACTCCATTTATTTCTTTCAAATTTTAAAAATGTGTGCTCAGTCTATGTAGAGATAGAGAAATGGGAGATTTTCTTCCTCTTATTTACAAACTATGATCAACCCTCTGGGTCTGCTGAATCACTGCCTCCTTCTAGCAGTCTGGGTCACTGTCACTTGGGGTCATTTCTAGCCTCCGGACCCACACCTTGCGAAGCTGGGATTCCACCTTTAGTTCAGAGTGAATAGGGAGATTTGTACTCCATCCTGGAGTTCAGCAACATCTCAGCTCACCTTAGAACTGGCACAGCCTTATGTCCCTCTCTGAGTACTCGGCAACAGACTTAAGCTCCTGAGAAAATGGAATGAGAGGTGCAGGTCAGACAGGGTAACTGAAAGGACGTCATGAAAAAAGCCATGTTTTTCCTTTGCTCCGGCTTCTATTCTGGCTACAGCCTGCACCCCAACTGCACTCTACACATGCCTTGTACTGCAAACAGCATATGTCCTCCAGTAAGGGATAAGGAGATAATACTATCTTTGGAGTCTTCCGGCACAAGAGATAACATCTAAAGAGTGACTGGGTAGGGTGGTCCTAAATGTTCTCTAAGACCACTGACTCCAAATACCTTGGCACCAAGTCCCCTGATTTCAGGGAATGAATGAATTATGAAGGACACCTGGATGCTGTCCTTGCTCTGACCAGTTCCTAGATGCCTAAGAGGACACGCGCACCAGGCCACAATTGCCGATAAAAATCCTAGACCCCAAGCAAAGACGAGACTTATGCTCCTTTCCTTTCCAGGTCTCTTGGATGCTGCTGGCTTATGTTTGTTTTCCATCCTGCGTGAAGCTCACATTTGATTTCCATCCTCCTGGCTAGACCTGCGGGAGCCCCTCTCTCGCTCCTTGGACCCAGCCTGCCTACATCACAAGGATATGGACTTTTCCCCTTGAAATACAATTTTAAACATCGATAATGGCCCCAGGTTACACTTGGCTGAGACAAAGATCAGGAGCCAATGTAGGTAGCAAAGATATTTCCTTCCTCTAACGAAAGAGAGGAGTTTCCCACCTTTCACCTTTAGGTGAAGTCAGGCCACAGACCACAGTGCATGGTGGGATTTGATGGGACAAGAGCTCAAATATCCTTAGTTTCCAATCTATGGACAGAGACATTACTATTTGCAGTTGGTGTAAGTCTGTTCTTTTTGTCTCTCTCCATGCTCTCAGTTATTGACTGATTGTGGAAAGGAGGAGGAAACTATGAGATGCACATATTTTTTCTTTTTGCTTATATAATTATCCTCACTTCTCGGTACTCATACAGGAGGGTCTCTTCCACTTATTTCCAGCTGCAGACTAGAGGCCCAGGAAGGCCAGTGGTATAGGTTCAAGGCCTGAAAGCCAGAGAGACAATGGTATAGATTCCAGTCGGGGTGTGAAATCTTGAGTAACAAGAGAGTGGAGTGCAAGAGAAAATGTCCCAGCTAAGGCAGTAAGGCAGACAGTGACTTCCTCTTTCCTCCTCCTTTTGTTCAGTCAGACCATTGGAAGAGGCCCACCCACACCAGGGAGGGCCATCTGCTTTACTCAGTCCACCAATTCAAATGCTAATCTCTTGTGAAAATGCTCTCACCAGACACACCCAGAAATAATGTTTAAACCAGCTATCTAGGCATCCTGTGTTGCCCTCCAGTAGACATTTAAGATTAACCCTCACACTGTTTCCACAGTGGACATTTTTGTTTGATGTGAAGAAAATATTCTCTGTATGAACCAAATCCTTTTTCAAAATTAAGCACCAAATATATCAGCCACATGGTTTATGTACAATTTGGCATTATGCACACATCTGTGAATGGGTCTCAGTATATTCCCGTTAACTAGTAACATTCTCAGATCTCCTTGCTTAATTGATCAATAAATATATGTCTTTTGATTGCCTTAGTAGCAAGGTTAGAACCTTTACAGAAAAGGTAGTTCTATTTTGTTGGAGTGTGCAGAGAGGAGCTGGGGGGGCGGGGCGGGAATTTGGTGCCAGAAGGGTCCCCATGAATCTTGAGTGATTAGTGCTCCCGGTGCTCTTCCATCAGTTGGTACAAAGCTAAGAGACTTCAAACCTAACAATCCTGAAGTCTCCCTGGGGACAGGATTCATCCTACTGACCTGGCACAAAACACAGCCTCAGTTTGCTTCATGGGTGACTGAAGAAAGGACTGTGTCAGTGTGTTTGGACTTGACCTGTCTGAAAGAGGACTTCAACTACCTCCACTTTGACTGCAGTCTGTACTTTCTAACTGATAAATTCTTTCCAGCTTATCTCTTAACTCAGGCAAAGGACCCTGCAGGCAAAGCTTCCCCTAAGGCGAACTGAAACTACCCCCTCCAGCAATAAGGACTACCCTGAGCCAGCAAGACCCCCGTCCATGATTGACCCCAAGACAAAGACTGATCTGACCTTTACTGCCCACCTGCAGGTGCCCACAGACCTTTGTCCCACATTTTCCTGATATAAACCTGGAAGTATTTTTGGCACTTTGGAGATAGCTTTTCAGACAGATAGTCGCTATTTTGCCAGTGTTGGCCTCACTGAAATAAATCGCTTTCTTGTTTTACCAACGCTCACATCTCTGCCTTTGGATTCTGTCAGCAGCAAATGGCCCAACCTGGTGTATTTGGGACCCCTGGAACCAGCTGCTCTTGCACCCCGCCTATATGTCCATTCCCACCAAGAATGACTCCATTCCCACCAAGAATGACTCCACCCCTTTCCCAATTTGAAGGCTCAATTACTTATTTGCTCAAAACAAAAAATAAAGTGGATATAATTAACTTAGTGTTAATGACCAATGCTCAAATGTTGTGTCCATACCTAAACACCTTGGTGAAAACTTACAAAATTTAAATCATATTGACCAGCCATTTTCCAGTTGTGAGCAACATTAGCTTGAAATCACATATTGGAGATTAATGATTCTTCACATTTATGGGAATTTGGACTAGGAACTATTTGGTTCTAATTATAGAAGATTCAATAGATTGTATTATGGTATAGATTTTCCTTTGTTGGGTCTCTTTTTTAAAGTTACAAAAAAAAATTCTTTTAGGTTTAAATGTATTTACCAGCCATTTAGTACACTTAGACACATTGCATATTTAATGTTCCACTTTACTGCTTGCTGAAAGAAATAAATGCATAACAAAATGCTTTGAAAAACACTTAATTTTTCAACTGTTGATTTAATGTGTAACGGTTCAATAAGGCGATGAATCGCCCTGGTCTACAACTACTGAAAAATAGAAAAATTACCCACACTGGAATGTTGAATCTGTGAATATTAAGTTTGTCAATGTAATTTATGACTCGGCAGGTAATATACCGGTAATTTGCATACTAATTGCTATGGTGGAAGCCAAACGACTTTAATTCAGTAAATTAGTCTGCCTAAGCAGAAGCCGGCAATTGCCTCTGCGTTGGAGCCAGAGATGAAGCTTGTTTAGGAGAAAATGGAGCTCCATCCAGGAGGTGGGCAGAGCTGTAGAGGCCCCCTGCTGGCAGGCAGGCCACAGTCTTTACTGAGCCTATCGCTGGATGTCCTCAGAGCCCAGGGGACTTTCCAAGTGGTTCAAATTCACAAAACAGAAGACTGAGGTCAAAGGAGTTCACTCTGGGTAAAAACAGTCCATGTCTGTATGTCCATAACAGAAACAAATGAGAATATGAAGGCCGACAAATAATCCATTCCAGCTTCTCAAGAGATTATTTTAATGATAGGTGTATATTCTGTAATTTTTTCACAAACAGGTCTGACACTCTTTTTTAAAATAGAAGTGTGTCTGGAGAGTTGCAGGAGAATCAAATGATATTTTCAATGTTATGGGAGCAATATGCATACGAAAGGATGTTCAGCCTTCTCCATAATAATATAAGCCAAACAAAGCACCGAGGTATAATTTTTCTGGCAAAAACTAAAAAGATTAAAAGCATTTATTATTGTCAAGGGGATGGGGAAATGAGCATAGTGTAAAGTGACACAACCTTTTAGGTGGGCAGTGTAACAGTGGATACAAAATTTTAAAAATGCACATATGCTTTGACTCAGCAATCATACTTCAGGAAGCATATCCTATAGAAACGCAAATGTATGGATGCATGGGTGGCTCAGTCGGATAAACATCCGACTTCGGCTCAGGTCATGATCTCGCTGTCAGTGAGTTAGAGCCCCACGTCCGGCTCTGTGCTGACAGCTCAGAGCCTGGAGCCTGCTTTGGATTCTGTCTCCCTCTCTCTCTGTCCCTTCCCAGTTCACGCTGTGTTCTGTCTTCTCAAAAATGAATAAAGATTAAAAAAAAATTAAAAAAAACCCACAAATGTATAGCCTGAATCATATAAAATTATTGTGATCAACCATTCTCATATACAAAAACAGTAATTTCAAATGATTCCACATAACCCAAGGGTGTTCATTTTGGCATGTTGCAATGATGACGGTTTGGAAAAAGCCTAAACGTTTTGCAAAAGAGACTGATTACATCAATAGTGGTGCATGTCTTATGAAGCTTTTAAAAAACATAAGGCGGAGCTAATCTATACTGCAAAGGAAAGGTGACCACAGAATATTAAATAAACAGACCAAGTTATGTGCCATTATGCATAATGAGCATATTATATTTACATGTGTATATATTTATATGTTTTTTTTTTTTTTTTTTTTTTTTTAATTTTTTTTCAACGTTTTATTTATTTTGGGGACAGAGAGAGACAGAGCATGAACGGGGGAGGGGCAGACAGAGAGGGAGACACAGAATCGGAAGCAGGCTCCAGGCTCCGAGCCATCAGCCCAGAGCCTGACGCGGGGCTCGAACTCACGGACCGTGAGATCGTGACCTGGCTGAAGTCGGACGCTTAACCGACTGCGCCACCCAGGCGCCCCATATATTTATATGTTTTGATTCAGGTACAACAATATAGGTATAGAAAAAGACTGGGCAGATAACTCCTAATGTTTAATCATGGCTACCTTTACAGAGTGGCACTTGGGATAGAGTCTGGGGAGGGGCATTTTCTTTTGCCTTTTTGTATTATTTGAGTTGGATAGCACCCAATGTGCCCTTTTTATGGATGAAAAACCTACAAAAAGTAATGAAAATAAAACATAGAACCTATAAGGGATTTACCTAATTAAAAAGAATACTTTGTGAACTAATATTCAGTAATATAATATTTGCTCTGTTTGGCATATCAAAATCTTTACATATTAAACTTTTTTTTTAAAGTGGGGTACAACTATATGTTATGTGAAGTATCTTTTAAGAGTGGGGGTAAAAATTAGGATAGATATTGTATTAAAAGTAGTTATATGTGAATTAAATAAGTTCAAAGACTTCAAGGGCCCAGTGCCAAACCAGCTGTATGCAATTAGTTACCGTGATCCTCGGTTTTAGAAAACAGAACTCCATGAGGGTTTGAAAAGACGCTTGAGGGCATGAAAGTCATGCATGAACTGGACTAGGTCACTAGTTGAAGACACTGTTTCAGCTTTTCTCTCTTTGTGTGTGTGTGTGTGTGTGTGTGTGTGTGTGTGTGTGTGTGTGTGTGTGTGTGTTAGTGCTTTACTAGGGCATAATTTATATTTAGGAAACTTCATGAATCTTAAGTGTACCCTGTGATGGGATCTGATAAATGTATTCAGGGATGTGCTAGTAAGGCAACTCTGTGGACAAAAAACAAAGCCTGATTTGTAACTTTTACTAATTTTCATGGTTTAAATATTCCCACCATGGCTGATTCAAGCTAGCAATGGTTTAACAACTGGCTCACAAAATTATCCCGATTATTTAGGAACTGCCTCTCAGGAGCATGAGAGCCAGACTCAGCCTACTGCCGATGTGTACCTATCACCCAAATTAAGATATGGAACATCTCGTTACTCCAGAAGATTCCCTCATGGTCCTTTCGAGTTAATCTACCCTTCAACCTGCCTTAGAAAACCACAACTCTGACTTTTATTGCCAAATATTAGTTTTAAGCTCCGTATACATGGTACAACATAGTGTATTCTTTTGTTTGTGGCTTCTTTTGCACAACTTAATATTCTTGAGATATTCATCCATGTTGTTGCAGAAGACACTATTTAAAAATCATTGTGTTTTCTTATAGATATATTATCTCTGTCCTTGTATGGATCTTTGGTCCATTACTGGAGTACAATCTATACTTTAAACCATAGCTTTCCTCCTTTAAAACTCCTTTTTCTTGTTTACTTCCTCTAGTTGCTCGGTGTATAATGTTGGCCACACTATACATAGGATGTAAGAGAAAGCAAGAAATTCTTTGATTCATAATATTCCTAAATTTCAGACCTCATATTTCCTCATATTTTACCAAAATAGGAATTGAGTTGGGGAAAATCATGGAATATCATCAGAAGTTGTTCCCCATTTGATTTTTCTTTTCATGGTGTGTGTGTGTGTGTGTGTGTGTGTGTGTGTGTGTGTTTGTGTATGTTGTGAATCTCTGAATACGGTTATATCAAAGCCTGGCCACAAGATAATATGCACCAGCCAGACTCAAACTTAAAAACAGCCTGAATTTGGTGCACCAGCTGGGAATGTTTTCTATGGCAACACCCCAGATTCTTCATGAAGACATTAGAAGCCAGAGGCTAGAGATGAAGGTCTGTAATTGTCCAATCAGAGGCCCTAGGCCCTGAATGCAGTAGCTTTCCAGGTAAACTGAGGGGTCTGATGGTCATGATGCTGTACACTGTCACTAAGAATCTGTATGGGACTTTACCATTTCATGGTGTTTTTACTCAAGGTTTTCCAAAAGAGCCATTTCCGGCTACTCCAGAACTGCCACTGTTTTTAAAGAGAAGGGAAATAATGGAATCTTGAACCAGTGGGCATTTTAAATCATTTATTTCCATTGGGAACCCACTTTCCAAATTCTGGTCAGCATTTATTTAAATGTGTTGATTGGGGTTAGGTGAAAATTAGGAATGGATTGCAGGAAAGACTTTCTGGGCACTTATATTGACTGGGTTTTTATTACAAGCAGAGGTAACCTTTTGGGTTAAATTGAAATGCTGTAGACCCAGCAAACAGCCTTCCTGTTCCAACCAGGACTACTAGCCTGAGCCTTGTGATCTGTGACCTTTGAGCACTGGTCAAATGCCTGTTTTAAGTATGCCCCAAGAGGCAGGCTTGAGTTTCTGCAGTTTCCTGGCCACCCCTCCTGCCCCAGGCTTGTCCACTTTCCTCTGCTTTGGTGTAGCTCCACTCAAATGTCTGGTTGTCCTTTCTCTCCTGTTCTGGGAGGGGGAGTGCTAGGATGTGATGGGGAAGCTTAGACTGTTAAGCCTATAAAGACCTGGTGTAGGGAGTGGGGTGGAGACAAACACCATTGCTGTCTCTGCACTGAGGGCATGCCTCCCATGGCTGTTCCCAGCTAGTGACCACTCGTGGCAGAGATACTACCGCAGACCCATTCCAGGGAAACACGGGACTCCTTTGGTAGCCAGCGTGGGACTCAAGGACTTCCCAAAGGCTTTGCGGAAACTTCTTTGAACTGCATGACAGTCTGGGATGCTTTCACGCAATCTGTCTGCTCTGTCCTTCACTTGGGATGAGAACTGCATCTTGGTGAAGTACCCTCCCAGTCTTCGGCCAAAGAAGAGGTCATCCTCCACTGCAGAGGAGGAACTGTGGAGGAGAACTGCCTGGCGTGACATCCTTACCCAGCACATGCTGTCATCTCTTTCTTGTCTGGGCCATCACTGTGGGACTCTGACACATCTGGGCATTAAAGGGAACTTGGACTTGAAAGCAACAGTGGAGGTGGGAACAAAGGAAGAGCCGGTGGACTTGAGAATATGGTTCAATATCCTCAGTTGCTCTAGAATCGGCTAGAAGACAAATGGACGCTGTCCAGACACTGCTCCTTCCAAATGAGCACCAGAGAGGGCAATAAGACAGTTTGCTAGCCAGGCCAAATTTCAACAACAGGCAGTAGATGCCACAGCAGCCAAAGAACAAGAGAGAAAAGATGGAAGATCTCTGCCTTTCCACATTTCTAGCTCCTATGTTTGGACAACTTTTGAAAATCTCCCTGGAAAATGTAGAACAAAGATCCTAAAGCAAAGATCCCCTACTCACAAAGGATCACTGGTTCATTAGGTCTGAAGAAAGTGGTCAGAAAGTTAGGATGAAGAAGGCTGCTTTCTCTCATGGTTGTCTGTTCTACCAGAGCTAGTCATTCTGAATCTCTGGGATTCCTCAGGGATTTTCGTTCCAATCTGGCAGGGATATTGAGTCCCTTGTACAGTGGGTCCAGAGCTTGGGTCAGTCCAAGGTTTTGCTGGAGACAGTGAGAAGAGAACCATGGCAAGGTCCAGGTTTGAGTCCAATGCAATCCAGATTATACTCGGGGGACTGGGCCAAGCCATATTAGCATCTGCGGAGTGGACCAGAAAGGGGTGGATGTTTTCCAGGGCTCATGCTTGGGGTCAGCACTGTTAGGTTTGCTGGACCACGCAACTCTCTCAATTTTGAAGACTGTCTGGTTGTATAAATAAGAGACCCTTGTGTCCTGGGCCATTACCTTCTTCTTCTCTCACCCAGGGTGTCATCAGGCTGAATCTGCACACATGGCAGCCATGAGAGAAATATGTTCAGTGAAATGGTTGGTTTTACTTTGTTTTATAAAACAAACAGGCATCTTTTTATCCACATGATAAGCTGAAGAAGTGAAACTGAGAAATTTCCAAGCTTGCAGGACAGAAAAGGGATATAGACAAACCATAGCAGCTTGACATGTGTTTGTTAAACCATCAGACAGAGATCAAAATTAAACTGTCCTCTGCACCCAATTCACAAGGCAACTCTAAGCACTTAGAAATACGTGGCTAACAGAAACTAGACACACTAAATTAGCTCCCAGATGCAGTCTAAAATACAGGCATACAGTTTGCATACCAATCACCCCTTTGCCAAATCTAGGAAATAACCAGCCTTATTGGGGAAGGTGGTCTCTTTGAAGTTCATTCTGCTCATGAAATCTTTGCAATGAGCAAAGACTTGACATATCTATATCTTTCCTCTTCTCTGAGGAAAGAAGTTGTTCCAGTGCTAAATCTCCTGACAGGGTCCTCCAAGGTTGCTCTATCATGGGCCATAGGACACAAATTAATTCTCTCATTTGTATTCTGGAAACAATTGCATGCATATGAATTCCACAGGTGCATGCTTTTTATTAAAAAAAATGGCAAGGGAAGTAGAGTCAGACCTTGGAACAATTTGTTCCATAGAACAGAGTGAATCATCTCCCATAATGAGCAGTTGTTGGCCAGAACTGCAGCGAACACTGAACAGTCCCATTCATCAATTATTCAAGGGCCCTATGCCTACCAAGGACATTCATTAATGTATTGAGGCCTAATTGGGGTTTTTTGCCCTGTTACTCAGTGTCCATCCAAAGGGTCTGGATTTGCTCACCATTCTGACCCAACCAACAGTGGTGTGCATTTCCATTAAAGACAACGGTTTAGTCACGAAGAATTTCCACCAGAAATTTTCTCCCCTTCACTGAGGACACAATGCCATATGACATGAAGTCCTTTTCTGAGGACCAGGAAGCAGAGGAGGGGTGTTCTCTGTAAGCCTAGGTTGTGGAAGCAGTTCTTGTCCAGCCAACAAGTCTGTGTGCTAAATCTTTGCCACTCAATGCATAGTCTATAGCATAAACCCTTGGAGCTTGCTAGGAATGCAGATTCTTACTCCCACCCAAGAACTATTGGACCAATATTTGTGTCTTAATGAAAGTTTGAGAGGCACTGTAGGAAGAGAGAGGGTACTGAATGCTGGGGACACAAGGTATCCTGGCCACTGTCTTTCCAGATCTAGAGTCTGGAGGAGTGTGGAGTACTGATATATTAAAGAGAACTCATTCCATGAGAGGAGGGCTGTGGTGGAGGTTTGTACAAAGTGCTAGATATCAGTAGAGGCTGTGGTTAATTCCAGCTAGGAGGTGATGGGTGACAAGGTGAAGAAGGTCACCTTGCTCTATCACTATCACCCCCACTGTCTTAGGCCAGGCCTTCATTGTCTGTCACTTGGACTGTATCAAGAGTCTCCTTGCCTCTACTCTTTGGGGCCCCTCAAACCCACTTCCTAAACTGATCCCTGTATTATCTAGCTAAACACAAACTATCCTTCTTCTGTTTAAAACAAAGTGCACACTCCTTAGATGGCACACAAGACTTTTGTCTGGCACACAGCCACACCTTTCTAGGGCCAACTCCTGCCATTCTGCAGCCTATCTCCTTCCCTGCTCTCCAGAACTGCCATGAATTCCTTCATATCTTTCTGTTTTTGCCTCTCTGCCTTTTTAGTGGCTGTTCCTTCTGCATGGATTGCTTTTCCTCTATTTTATTTGGTGAGCTCCTCTTCATCCTTCAAAGCTGAAGCTGGCATTACATCCTCTATGATGCTTTTTATGAACTACTCCTAGAAAGTTAATAATTTCTTACCTTGCTCTACTTCTGGACTTCGCAAATATATTGTCTTATCTTATCTTATCTTATCTTATCTTATCTTATCTCTTATATCTTATATCTTATCTTAGAGAGCAAGTGCTAGCAGGAGAAAGGGGCAGAGGCAGAGAGAGAAAGACTCTTAAGCATGCTCTGTGCTCAGCAAAGACCCCAACTAGGGCTCCATCTCATGACCCTGGGATCATGACCTGAGCTAAGATCAAGGGTTGGATGCTCAAGCGACTGAGCCACCCAAGCACCCTGTAAATCTATTATTTTATATAAAAGATTATATTTATTTATTTTATATAAGATCCTGTTGTTAGTATTTGCTAAATGGGAGCTTCACCTGTGAGTTTATTTCTTGAAGGCAGAAAATGAGTTAATTTAAATTCCTGGACTAGCACATAGAAGGCTCTTACTATTGTTTTTTAGGTTAACTATAATATGGAAAACACTTGAAAGCATGAACATGCTGGGCATGTTGAGAGATCGTGAACTCTGAGAAAAATACTGATGTTATTTATAGCAGAACTTAGTCTTTCGATAGTTGGCAGGGGACAGGTAGGATCTAGGTGTCAGGGCAGTGGGTAAAAACAGGAGCACGGAGACCTGAGAAGCTGCTTTTGTAAAACCCTGGGTAAAGAATGACTGGGGCCCAAAGTAGAACAAGAACTAGGAATAAAGAAAAAGAATCAAGGCTTTTCTCTCAGAAAAATACTGTAAAAACGGGCTTAAACAGTGATATTATTTTTCTTGAGTGTTTACGCTAAGGCAAGCGTGTTATTAGAAGAGTTTGCTCTAGCGGCACCTGGGTGGCTCTGTCAGTTGGTCTGACTTTGACTCAGGTCATTATCGCATGGTTCATGAGTTCGAGCCCCACATCAGGCTCGCTGCTGTCAGTGCAGAGCCCACTTCAGGTCCTCTGTCTTCCTCTCTCTCTGCCCATCCCCTGCTTATGCTCTCTCTTTCTCAAAAAAGGGAGTGCCTGGGTGGCTCAGTTGGTTGAGCACCTGACTCTTGATTTTGGCTCAGGTCATGATCTCATGATTCCTGAGTTTGAGTCCCACGTCCAGCTCTGTGCTGACAGTGTGGAGCTTGCCTGGGATTCCTCTCTCTCTCCCTCTCTCTCTGTCCCTCCCTTGCTCGGTCTCTCTCTCTCTCAAAATAAAGTTTAAAACAAAATAAAAATTAAAAAATTTAAAAAATAGAAAAGAATTGCTTTAGTAGAGCAGAACTTTGAGGAACTGAATCAATGCGGGTAGAGTGCAGGGTCAGGGTAGGGAGACAAACGAGGTGGGGGTGCTGATTAAATTTCTGGTTCAGTTTACCTGAAAACCCATCCTTTTTATTTTCACCAAAGTTTAATTTTTTTTCTACAATGTCCACTTTGCTGCCCTATGTTATACAACAGGAAGAGCATTTTGCCTTGGCCTTTGAGCAGAGCCACTGGTACAAGGAGCACCAGAGGGGCCATTGAGAGCTTTGACTGTAGATTTAGTTCTATCGTGACTTTGTGCAAGTTCCTTAACCTTCCTGGGCCTAAGAATCCTCATTTTGAAATTGAGGTGTTTTCGTCATCCACTGCTGATGGGAATGCAAAATGGTGCAGCTGCTGTGGAGTATAGTCTGGTAGTTCCTCAAAAAGTCACACATGGAGTTCATAGAACCCAGTAAGGCCATACTTGATGGAACGTAAAACATGTTCAAACAGAAACTCGTACATCAATGCTCACAGCAACATTATTCAAAAGAGTCAAAAAAGTAGAAACAACTCAATGTGCATTAACTGATGAATGAATAAAAATGGCTTAAAAAGTGTGTTACATCCATATAATGGATGTATTTAGCCATAAAAAAGAATGAAGCTATAAAAAGGATACACACTACAATGAGTGAAACTTGAAAACATGTTAGTGAAAGAAACCAGAGATAAAGGTAATTTATTATAGTATTTCATAGATATGAAATGGCTACAATAGATATATCCATAGAGCTAGGAGGTGGATGAGTGCTTGGCAGGGACTGGGGGAAGGAAAAATGGGTTGTGACTGCTTAATTGGTACAGACTTACTTTGGGGGATGATAAAAATGTTCTGGAACTAGATATTAGTGATGGTTGCAAAACATTGTGAATATATTAAAAAACCACTGAATTATACTTTATTTATTTTTATTTTTAATGTTTATTTATTTTTGAGAAAGACAGACACAGAGCATGAGCAGGGGAGGGGCAGAGAGAGAGAGAGAGAGAGAGACATAGAATTGGAAGCAGCCTCCAGGCTCTGAGCTGTCAGCACAGAGTCGATGCAGGGCTCAAACCCATGAAACGTGAGATTATGACCTGAGCCGAAGTCGGATGCTCAACCTACTGAGCCACCCAGGCGCCCCTGAATCGTACACTTTAAAATGGTGAATTTTATGTTATACGAGTTTTATCTCAATTAAAAAAATGAGAAGATTTTGCATAGCAAAGGAAATCATTAACAACACAAAAAAGCAACCTAGTGAATGAGAGAAAATATTTTTAAATGATATATCTGATGAAGGATTAGTATCCCAATATGAAAGAACTAATGTAACTTAAAACCAAAAAAAAAATAAAATAAAAACAAAACAAAAAAACAAAAAACCCACGGTTCAATGAATAGATAAGGAAAATGTGGTATATATACATATATATATGTAATATATATATGTATATATACATATATATAATATATATACATGGAATATATATGGAATGTAATATTACATAGCCATAAAAAAGGATGAGATCATGCCATTTACACAGCATAGATGGACCTAGCAGGTATCATGCTAAGTGAAATAAGTCAGACTGAGAAAGCCAAATGCCATTTAATTCCACTCATAAGTGGAATCTAAAAAAAAAAAAAAAAAGAATAAACAAACAAAAAGCAGAATCAGAACTACAAATACAGAGAACAAACTGATGGTTACCAGAGAGGAGGGGATGGGGAGTTGGGCAGAATGGGTGAAGGAGAGAGGGAGATACAGGCTTCTGGTTATGAAATGAATAAGTCACAGGAATAAAAGGCACAGCATAAGGAATACAGTCAGTGATACTGTAATAGGCATGTAATGGGACAGATGGTAGCTACACTTGTGGTGAACACAGCATAATGTATAAACTTGTAAGATCACTAAGTTATACACCTGAAACTAATGTAACATAAATGTGTCAGCTACACTAAAACAAACAAAAATAAAAAACCAAAAAACCAAAACACCAAAAACTGAAATAAAAAACCTGTGGGAAAATAAATGTTAAAAAAAATCAATACAGAGAAAAAACTGAGCGTTGCTGGAGGGGTGCTGGGTGGATGGATGGGCCAAATGGGTGATGGGCATTAAGGAGGGCACTTTTTGGGATGAGTACTGGGTGTCATATGTAAGAGATGAATCACTGGATTATACTCCTGAAGCCAAGACTACATTGTATGTGAACTAACTTAAATTTAAATTAAAAAGAAGCAAACCCAAAACAATCCAATTAAAAAATGGGCAGAAGACCTGAATAGACATTTTTGGCCAACAGACACATGCATGGCAAGATGCTCAACATCACTAATCATCAGGTAAATGTAAATCAAAACCACAATGAGATATTACCTCACACCAGTCAGAATGGCTACTAAAAAAGACAAGAATAAACAAGTGCTGGAGAGGATGTGGGAAAAAAAGGAACCCTTCTGTACTGTTGGTGGAAGTATAGTTGGTGCAGCCACTGTGGAAAATAGTATGGAAGTTCCTGGGAAAATTAAAAATAAAAATACCATATGAACCAGCAATTCTATTCTTTGTATTTACCCAAAGAAAATGAAAACGCTAATTGGAAGAGATATATGCACTCCTGTGTTTATTGCAGCACTGTTTACAAAAGCTGAGATCTGGAGGCAACCCAAGTCTTCATCCATAGATGAATGAATAAAGAAGATGTGGTATAGATATACAATGGAGTATTACTCAGCCATAAAAAAGAAAGAAATCTTGCCATTTGTGATAACGTGGATGGACCTAGAGGGTATCATGTTAAGTAAAATAAGTCAGAAAAAGACAAATAGGATAATGATTTCATTTATATGTAGAATCCAACAAACAGACCCTTAAATTCAGAGAATAAACTCATGGTTGCCAGAGAAGTGGGGTGAAAGATGGCTGAAATAGGTGAGGGGGATAAAGAGATACAAATTTCCAGTTATAAAATAAATAAGTCACAGTGATAACAGTATGGCCCAGGGAATATGGTCAACCTTGTAATAGTTATGTATGGTGACAGATGACAACTACATAGTAGTAAGCACTGAGTGATATACAGAATTGTCAAATCACTACGTTGAATGTAATATAACATTGTACATCAACCATACCTCAATGATAAATAAAAATTTTTAAAAATGAGGTTAAATTCAAATGTCTCAAAGATTTCTTAAGCTCCTATGATTTAATGAAACCATTCTAATACACAATAGATGTTTAATAAATACTTGGTAAGTGAAATTGGAATACTGGAGTGTTATTCTTTGGATGAGAGAAAATACTTTCCTACGTTTACAGGTATCTGGATCGGATGAGACATTCAGGGTTTAAAAAACATTTTTTTTAAACATGTATTCATTTTTGAGAAGCAGAGAGAGACAGAGCATGAGTGGGGGACAGGCAGACAGAGAGGGAGACACAGAATCTGAAGCAGGCTCCAGGCTCTGAGCTGTCAGCACAGAGCCCAATGTGGGGCTTGAACTCACTGATCGTGAGATCGAGACTTGAGCTGAAGTTGGATGCTTAACCGACTGAACCACCCAGTCGCCCCAAGATGTTCAGGGTTTTAATATAGTATAACTTGCAGAGCAGAATCACCTTTAAATGTATGTACTTCACCAGTGGTATGCGGGTAAATGTTTAACAATTAGCTTTCCAAGGAAAAAGAAAATGTCCAATACACTACATGAATGTAAGTTTATTATGGATAAAGGATACGCAGTGCACAATTTACAGTTAATAATAAACTATACAAACTCTTTACTGTAAATTCCATATAGCCAATGGATTCTCACAGAATGATTTAAGTGATTTTTGCTCAACTCTTGTATTTGCAGCCAACCATGATTTGACAAATGGAACTGCCTCCCTGCCTTTCTCCCCCATAAAGTTGACATCATTACTCTGATACGTAATCTATTGTTAAAGTACTTCTTACCTTTGCACAGACTATATCCATTACACTGAACCCTTTTCCAGCTTTGGTGCTATGCATGCCAGAACTTCACCTATCCATTAGTGATGTTAGCAATTTCTTCGCTGAATTGGGACTATAGTTCTTGAATACTGGGAGAATATTTCCTCGATTTGTGTGTGGGGGCTATCCACAGAAAAACGTCTATATAATGACAACTTTCTTTTTTTTTCAACGTTTATTCATTTTTGGGACAGAGAGAGACAGAGCATGAACGGGGAAGGGGCAGAGAGAGAGGGAGACACAGAATCGGAAACAGGCTCCAGGCTCTGAGCCATCAGCCCAGAGCCCGATGCGGGGCTCGAACTCACGGACCGCGAGATCATGACCTGGCTGAAGTCGGACGCTTAACCGACTGTGCCACCCAGGCGCCCCTATAATGACAACTTTTAAGTTCGATCTACATTACCAACGTTTTCTCTTTTTCGTAAGTCTACACAAACAATAAAACAGTAAGTCATGCCCTGAGTTAATAGCATTGTTTTGATTTCCATGGTGTAAATACTCCTATCATGACTGATTTCAGGCCATCAATGTAACATCACTGAACACGGAGCTGATAAGAAAAGCACCACGGCATACCATTGTATAGTGTTTTCACTATACTGTACAATAGATACAAATCACCCAAAGAACACAGATAAAAGTAAAATGATTACATAGGGATATGTTTTAAATATTTATGACCCATTTTTAATAAAATATATTTAATTACAAGTTCATGTGATTTATTTTTTAATAATGGCTGTGTTTAGCAACCAGCTGTATACTTCTCTACTTGTATGTCCTGGCATCACCTCCCAGCGAAACGACAAGCATTTGAATCCTTGTCTCTGGGTCTTCTGGGGACCCCAAGCAAGAAACCTGCATAACGTATTCCTGCATTAAATCTTCTCTGCTTTAAGTACTTGCGTGGTTTCTGTTTCTCCTGCTTAGGCGCCAACTGACATTCCTGCACACAGGACCCCAGCAGAGCCCACCTTTCTACTTTGCTGGAAGGGGGAGGAGACCTGCCAGGCCACTGTTCCTCAGAGCAGCCCTGAAAGGAAGCCTGGAGCAAATTATGTAGGTTGAGAACCTATTAAAGGCAGAGAATCTCTATTCCCACTACTGGTCTACGGCGATTTACTCTTCCAGAAGGCAAATCTTTTTCTTTTTCTTTTTTTAAATTTATTCTGGGTGGGGAGGGGAAGAGAGAGGGAAAAAGAGAATCCCAAGAAGGTTTCACACTCGGTGCAGAGCCCAACGCAGGGCTTGATCCCACGAACCGTGAGACCATGACCTGAGCCGAAGTCAAGAGTCAGACAGACACTTAACTGACTAAGCCACGCAGGTGCCCCTGGAAGGCAAATCTTCATGCTCATCCTACTCTTTTCTTTCTCAGGATTAAATATGCCCATTTTAGTTCTCTGGCACATGGGGGCACCTGCCAAAGCAGAGAGATGCAAGGAGCCTTCTGGTGGTTTTACTCAGTGGGTGGGCTACTCATGAGTTTATAGCACCAAACAAAGAGTGTTGGAGGGGAATCTATATGTGTTATTTTGAAACGAGCATTAAAGCAGTTATCATGAGAAAAATCCCCACAATTGTATTGCATTTCATTACGTTTGTTTTATGGCTTAGTACTGTGTTTGTTTTGTACAACATCTGTGCATCATATTGCGTGACCATCAGATAAATACACAGCTTGTGTGAATGATGCCCCCTGGAGCTGTGTGGTGCATCTAGGGGATGGTCCCCATAGATTTCACCCTGGTCTTGGGACTTTAATATAAAGGGGGAGCAGAAATCAAGACATAACCAGGGACTGCGAGGCAACCTGACTTCTGGGGAGGTCAAAGGAAGCAAAATCTAAAAAAGAAACCAAGGTGTCTGTTTTAAAAGAACCCCTCCAGTCAAAGGGAAGCAGGTTTGGTGAGCCGTGCACAGGAAAATCACCTGCGTGGGGTGTTAGCACAAGAGAGAGGGGGCCCTTGGCTCACATAACTAATTGCAGGCAGAAGGAAGAGAAAAATAACATGATTAACATGTTTCTCTCCTTCCCTCGATTAAGATGACAGAAGCAGACAATCTGCTGTTTGTGCAGAAAGGCCACAAGAAAGAAGGGAAGAGAGCATCTGTTCTGAGAAACTGCTGTTTAAAAATGCAAGAAGTACACAAAGCAAAGGAAGAACTCTTTACAATGCAGGCTACTCGCTTGGAAAACAGGGAGAACTGGGGAGGCTCCCATGGAGAAAGCTTCAAGTTGCTTCAAATCCCGGAAATGGGGCTCTGTGGTCCCATGGAGGGCTGGCTTGTTTGTCCTTCAGAGCTGTGGCTCTTGGGGGCTGTCTGTGGCTCTGATGCCCCATTGAGGAACACCCTTCCAAAGGAGAGAGGCACCATACACCCCCTACCTCTATGGCCAACCATTCTCACCCTCACTCACCAGTGTGGTCTATTTTTAGAGTGAGTTACAGCACCCACCTCATTCCTCCTCCATTCTCTGCCCAAGAGGTGATGGTAACTATTTTAGACAGAAAATAAGGTGGGCCAGTATCTCCAATGGGATGAAGACATTCTGAAGCCCCTCCAGTCTGAAAGGCCTGCATATATCTAGAAAAATCAGGGGCCTCATTCAAAGGTGCCAGGGAAGCAGCCTGCCAGCTGGACCAAACCGTCTTGAGGCCCTAAGAGTCAACTTGGCCTCTAAACCCTCTGTGTCTTGAGGGAATCAATCAGTCAGGTGCAAAATAATGTCCCCTTATCAACACCTCTGGCTGCCTTTGATATTCAAATTAAGCATCTGAGAAAGGCTGTGGCTCAGAAGGGATGGTAGGGGGACAGGAGGTTTTGTAGACACCTTCCCAATGGTATATTCTAAACCGGTTAATTTGTAAACTGGACTAGATTGTAAGTGTGTGTGGACAGCAGCCATCTGTGCATTCTTCATGAGATTATCCTGATGCTAGTCTCGTACTATGGACTTAATCGTGATTTCAATTTGTGAATGAATGGCCCTCAGGTTTTGCACCTCTCCCAGTTAACCACCCCTGCAAATAAGAACAGAAAATTCAATGGTCTTCTTTCCTGAGTCCCAGAGGTCTTTTTCTCCCCTAGTCACTTGGTAGAAAGAATCATTTTCAAATCTGTTTTCTTATAGTAAAATGAGAGTAATACTAGACCCTTCTTATTGGGATTTAATGAGGTCAGGCATATAAAACAGCACAGCATCTAACGATTGTTGCGGTTATTACATTATTTCCAGGATGAAGTATGTTATCTCTAGGGATTCTGTGAGTAGGACGGGAGCCCTCTGACCTTCCCCTTTGAAAGAGAAGCAGGCAACACACAAATATGGCTGATGCAGAAAGAACCCAGTGGTAGCCATACTGATATTCCACTGGCTCCTAGCAACCATTCTCAGTGACCAAGCATTTGCATTCCACAGCCAGTCTGCAAATCCAGGGGTAGCCACAGACACGTATCTTTCCTTCTCCTGGTGCTGTGGCCAACCATTGCCAATTCCTTGAAAGAAGGACTGCCTACAGCCCTGCTTTGGGTTTAGATGGGCACTCCCATTTACTTTTCGGTCCAGACAATTTTTCAAGTTCCAGGCTGGGGAGATTATGAGCAATGGTAAAGGAAAGATTCTTTGGTTTACTGGTGCTCTGTGAAGCCACAGCACCCACGGATTGCCCTGAGCTTCATCCCATTTATGAAGTTCAAGAGGCAAGTGGTTAGCCAGGATATACTTGGTTTTATGACCTGCCTTGCAAGAAAGGCCTTTGCTGAATTACATTGGAAAGTTGTGTCTCAGTCTTTTAAAATCAAGGGTGAGTGTTACAACAGTCACTTGAAGAATGTTTGTGTGTCTTCTGTAAAACCCTCCCAGAACACATTACTATTATTGCCATTGTTGATATCCTTAGTCCCAGGTCTAGTAACAATATCTTATGTTTGTAATGTACTCAGTGAGGGATGTCTCGCTATAGATGAGTAAACGAGGTGAGAGCTGAAGCAAGGGGGTGAGGTGTTACAGGTATTGGAGCCCCCTACCTTGCTGTCATGTCAGACCACACTGGCTAGCATGCTGTTCTATGTATAATGACCCACACAGTAGAGTCCTCTAAGAGTTAGGACCAGAAAAAAAGCTTGAATCGTCTGTGTCCTTGTATTCAACAATGTTTTCTCTTGGCTTTGGCCTGCCAAAGAGTTCAGAAGCAAATGTGAAGATCAACCATAATCATATCAGTCTAGGCTTTTGGAATTCAAACTTTCCCATCTTTTTCTATTTCTTTTGATTTTCAGTTTCTATTTTAATAGTTTGATTGTTTGTGCCTTTTGTTTTATGCCATTGTAATCCTTTTGGGAAGTAAATGGAGACTATAACCTAAGAAAGACAAATCAATCAGCTATTTGAAGTTTTACCCGGCATGAAAAAGGACCACAGAACTTTTCCCTTATTCCAGATGTTTTGTTGCTCTGCTCTCTAGGGAAAGATCTATTCAGAGTAGGGATGCCAGATAAAAAACGGGATGCATAATTAAGTTTGAATTTTACATAAATAATGAATAACTTTTAGTATAAATATGTCCCAAATATTGCATGCTAATTTTTTATAATGAAAATTATTTGTTTATCTGAAATTCAAATTTAACTAGATGTCTTGTGTTTTATCAGCTCAATCTGGTGGCCCTAATTCAGAGCGATAAAAATCCTAGAAAAGTAACTTGCTTTTGCACCTATGCATAGATTAGCTAAGGATAAAGCTGCAAAATTAAAACAAGTTTATAATAATAGTTTAAAACTCTGAACACGATTTGGACACATGTAAAGTCAAATTTTGGACAAATGGCCTTTGGAAACATTTGGGTTCCCTGGCCAGTAGTTCATTGTTCATGCCCAGAGATGGCGTGCACTGAGACCAGTAACTTTTGGAGACCCCTGAAGACCATGTGGTCCTGCCTATGGTTTCCCAGGAGCTGTTGAACAGCACCTGACTGGGTGAGCCTCTCCACCATATACAGATACAAATTTGGGCCAGTTTTCCCAATCTTTGAATTAGAATTTTTAAACTGAAAATTTCACTCCTACCTCCATGCAAAAGAACCAAATTCTCAGGGCACCTGGGTGGCTCAGTTGGTTAAGTGTCTGACTCTTGATTTTGGCTCAGTCATGATCTCATGGTTCGTGAGTTTGAGACCCACATGGGACTCCACGTTGACAGCTTGGAGCCTGCTTGGGATTCTCTTCGCCTCTCTCTGCCTCTCATGCTCTCGCATGTGTGTGCATCCATGCGCTCTCTCTTTCTCTCTCTCAAAAATAAATAAATAAATACAATTCACAAAAAAAAAGGAAAAAAAAAAAAAAGAACCAAATTCTTTCTCTGTCCCGGTACAAAATGTCTGCTGATCACTTCTGGGATCACTTTGGGTATTTTATAGGAGTTCCCATAGTTCTCTAATGTCTCCTTCCCAGCCCCCTCATTGTGTTCTGCGGTCTCATTCAAATGAGGGGTGTGTGCCTGCTGCAACACAGCCAGAGAGCAAAGGAGCATGGCTGCTGGTTCCCTCCGCTGGTTCCCCCATGCCGGAGACCCCATCAAATGATCTCACGGTCCCGCATTTCCTCTGGCCTTACCGCCCTGCTGTGTCCAGAGGGAAATGGAGAGGATCATCTTTCTGAACTCTGACCCATTGCTAACACATGCCCAAAGCTGCTCTGCTTGGGCCTCCACAAGGATAATAACTCCTTCTGCCTCTTCCTCAAGTCCTCTCCACTGGGCTTGAAGGACCCATCTCATGGGGACTGACAGAGGACAGTCACCTCATATCTGCCTTCTCTGCCCCAGAAAACAGAGCTCAAAGCTTCCTCCCTATAACAATAAAAGCCTTCAGGTAAATCAGCTTATGATATGGACTGCTCTTGAAGCTTTTCCAATAGTTTGCTAGACATGCTTAAACTTAACTGAAATTCAATGGGGAGCAGACCCTAAAGCTCACACTGATCCTTTTTGCACAAACCATGTCTGACTAGGGGATACTAGATGGCCTTAGAGAAGGTTGTGGTTGTGATCCTAATCACTCACACCTGTGTTTCAAGTACATTGGTATAAAAGGAGGATATCAGGCTGCCTGTCAGATACTATTTCCCCTTCTCCATGATGCTGCTCTTTTGGGGGCATGAAGTCCCAGATTTTTCAAATTCCTCCCAACCAGCAGCCAACAACCAAAGCTGCCACAGGAGTGACCTTGTGTCCAGGGATAAAAAGTCTTACTGAGTCAGAGTGTGTGTGCTCCCCAGTGAAGACAAAGACAACCAGTGGCTAAAATGAGGCCATTACAGGGCACTTTACAATGATCTTTTTCCTCCCGTACTCTCCCTATTTTCCTCTTGTACATGTGCTGCATGGTGGTGCCTGTGGGATACTTGGAAATTTCATTTCTGTGTGCCAAAGCTCAGCACAGGTGTTCTGGACTGGCTTTGCCTTGCAGGTGTCCCTGAGTGTCTTTTTGCAAGTTAAATTCTGTCCTAAAGGCACTGAAAGGGATAGCCACATGATGCATTTGTCCTTCCTAAGGAAGGTGCCTCTGATTTTCTCAGTATGGTTTACTCAAGTGAATCTGTAGCCTTAATAATAATGCATGTGCCCTATTAGGTTGGAAGGCCCCTGAAGACATGTTCCCCCAAAAGCAATTCCTGAATTAAGGATTTGAGGGCAAGTAGTTTATTTAGAAGATGCTCCCAAGCAGCACAGTTTTCAGGGGCTCCTGGGTGGCTCAGTCGGTTAAGCGTCTGACTTCGGCTCAGGTCATGATCTTGCAGTTTGTCAGTTCGAGCCCCGCATTGGGCTCTGTGCTGACAGCTCACGGCCTGGAGCCTGCTTTGGATTCTGTGTCTCCCTCTCTCTCTCTCTGCCCCTCCACTGCTCAGGCTCTGTCTCTCTCTCTCTCTCAAAAATAAACAAACAAACAAAAAAAGAAGCACAGTTTTCAAGTGAGGAAGTGAGACAGGGAATGGAAGAGAGACAAGAGACAGAGCTTTAATAACGTTTCTGCTGTGGGCTCAAGAACTGGGCTCAGTTCTATTGGCGAGCCTTGGACATTATAAAAAGATCACACCTCACATTGTCTGACCAAAGAACAAGGAAGCGGGGGCACTTATTCACCAACTTACCCCCATCATGGGCAGAGGAACGCTCCTGTGCATGGGCCAAGTATGCCATGGCCAGAGAACACCCTGAGGCACAGAGAAGCTGGAAGCCATTGGCCTGGATGGGACCTGTCAGCAGGCGATTTACAGGATGAATAGATGATTACTGGGGCATAAACACCCTCTGCTGCAGGGATCGTGGCTTTGCTTCCTTCTCTCTGCATCCTCAGCGCCTGGACAGTGCTTGGCACTGCATAGATGCTCAATACATGTTATAGATGAATGGACAGATGAATCAATGAGTATCACATGTGCACAAATATACTTGAATGGCTCAACAAATGCTGCTCTGTTGTCAAAAACCATTTGGGACTTTCTGAAACCAACTCAAATCTCAGTGACAGTGGTTAGCAGTGGGCTTTTAGTTTGAAGTTCTTGACCAAAGTAGATGGGGAAGCATCAGCAAGGTCATTAAACACAAAGCCAAGAAGGGGAGTCTCCCTATACAGCACCTTGGAAATCATAAAATGGATACAAATAAGAGATATTATTATCACCTCTATTCCTGGATGTTTCCAGGCATAGATGACTCAGCACCCAACTGGGCTGACGATGTCATTGTTATGTAGCTTTGCCAGTTAGACAAGGCTTTTTATACTGAATCACAATTTCCCTCCTAATTGGTCATTGGTTCCTTTTATATCTGTAGAAACCCAGTTTTGTCTTTTGGTCATACAGCCTCATTTTTTTTTTTGTCCAATGAACACAGCCCCAATGGCACCATTTCAAAACAAACAACAGAACCTATGTTGGGAACGGATAGAGAGATTGCATGCAAGAGTGAGACTATGGTTGAATTGTGAGATTTGGAGACAGGGGGAAGGTGTGAATACAAAGGAAAAAGGTAAAGTTTGAGGCTCTAGTAAGGGTCACAGTGCAGGAGTGTGTCAGGAGTGAACCTTCAAGAGCTTCTCCTGCAGCTGCAACCTGGGCACTGCCATCATCTGACATTTGCTTTCTCTGAGTGCTAATCACCAGTCACCTTTCTCCAGCAGTTTGACCTTTGATTTTATTGACTGTAGTCACTTCTTGTGTGCCCCCGCGAGGCCTCAGGGCACCACCCCCACCTCTCCTGTGCCCCCAGTAGCTTCCTCTCAAGTTCCTTCCTGGGCCTGTCATAAAGCTGCACACGCTCCTGTCCTCACTCCCTCTCATCGACACCCACACCTTCAACTACCATCCGTGCTCTGACAACCCTCAAGTCTAAATCTGTGCTTCAAACTTCCCTCTTCTCCGTGAGATGGGCCCACACATTTATAATTTCTAACTAGAACTTTTTATCTAGATTTTCTGCTGGTTCCCAAACTCAAAAGGTCCAATATGAAATTCTTTATCCCTTCCCACTCCTGACTTACTCATCATGTAGTGTTTCCTATTTTGGATAATGACACAACTATTTAAGCCTGAAACCTAGGGGTCATTGCAGATTCCCTTCTCTACTCCAGTGAGATTCCACTGATTGTATTTACTACATATCTCCCGCATCTGTTTTATCTTTTCCATGTCCCATCATTGCCACTATTGAGACATTTTTCCCACCCGGGCCAATAAACAGCTTCCAAAAGATCTTCCTGCTACCATCATCTGCCACCTCCTTTCCCCTTCCAGCCCCATCCCCCACGCAGGCTTCAGAGTCATCCTCCTAAGCTGAAAATGTGATCACATCTTCTTTGACATGGCACTTAACAGTTCTTCATCCACTGGATCCTCCCTCCCTCTGCAGCTGTTTGTGAATACTTAAGGAGAAATATTTTATCTGTTGAAATCAACCAATTAAAAAATATTTCTTGAACACCTTCTACATGCTTAAGACTGTGTTAGGTCTGGTGGAGGACATAAAAGTTTAGTACATGACCTTCAACTCCTAAGGGCTTTCAAAACTAACATGTGAAAAGAATTACTGCATAATTAAGTGCTTAATTGTGTGGTATAGACTACAAAAGCAATATAAATTGTATTTCCAGGTTTTCAAAGGTTCATAAAAATCTACCAATATGTGTGCACATATAAATGATGCATATATAATTCTTTGATGAAAAGTTTATAATAGAAATTTGCCTTGATAACACTATTACTTATACTGTGAAGGGGGAAGGAAAGGTCACCTCTGTTACGCAACAAGCCTTCATTAGTTTGAGTGTTTACTTCACAAAACTACTTATTTTATTGCAAATTCATCCTATTCTCATTTCAGTAGGAAGGAAAATGGTCTGTGTAATTGAAATAAAAAACGGGCTATTGCTTACACTTCTTAGAGGGATATAAATCAGACAGAGTCAACATCAGGTCGAACAGGCAAGGTAATGGAGTTATGAATTACATGTTTGTTTCCCCCCCAAATTCATATGTTGAAGCCTAATCCTCAATGTGTTAGTATATGGAGGTATGATAATTAGGTCATAATGGTGGAGTCCACATTTATGGGATTAATGCCCTTGTAAGAAGACACCATCTTTCTCAGGCACGTGAGTATAAGGGAGAAGGTAACATATCTACAAGCCAAGAGGCAGGTCCTCAAGAGAGAATAGGTCTACCTGCACTTTGATCTCGCACTTTCCAGACTCCAAGACTGTGAGAAATAGATATTTGTTGTTTAAGACACCCAGTCTATGGTATTTTTGTTATAGCACCCTGAACTGAACAAACTCTTTAACATAGCAATCTTTTTTTTTTAAGTTTATTTATTTTGAGAGACAGAAAGAGTACATGTGTACATGGGCAGGGGAGGGGCAGAGAGAGAAAAGGAGAGAGAGAAACCCAAGCAGGCTCTGTGCTGTCAACACAGAGCCCATCGTGGCTCTCAGTCCCAATGAACTGTGAGATCATGACCTAAGCCGATATCAAGTGTTGGACACTTAATCAACTGAACCACCTAGCCACCCCTTTAAATCAATGTATTCGCCAGATTCAACATAAAGAAATCTAGCTCAAAGCAGAGAACCTCGCAAACAGATGGGACCCCTCTGCAATCTAATACTGGTCTAGCTTTTTCATTAGAAGAGCCCATCATGATGCTTCTGCCTTGTCAAATCTCCATGCTGAACTCCACAGGGAGGCCATAAGCACCCAGCTTTTCTCACCTGAAAATAGATGGATTTGGCTTTGCAGCAAGGAAACCAATTTAGATGCAACATGGTGCCCGTTACTTCCCCGGTGAAAACTGTTCATAGGTGAGGTATCAGAAGTACAGGGAAATTATACCATCTCTTCTTGTTTTTGTTCATTAACTTGTATGGGCTTGAAACAAAGGAAATTGGCACTCAAGGACTTGAATAATGCTGGAGGGTTTTTCTGGAGTGGTCAGAGCTTTAGAGTAGGAGCTAGGAAGTTTGCCCTAGTCCTGGCTCTGCTGCTAACCAATTGTATGTGCCTACTAAGCACCTTAACCTCAGGAGTCTCAGGCTCCTTATCCCACATAAAGTCCTACTGGCGATAAACACAACTTTATATGAAAACATTTCAGGAAGTTTGGGGCCCTAAAAAGCATAGGGTATCAGAGATTCCTACCGTGACCTTTAAAGTGCCCTGGGCTATTTCTGTCCAGGGCCATAATCCCTTCCTGTCTTGCCTCTGTGCAGAGTTTACCATCATATGAGCACCTGCTCACTCGTTCCATTGCCGAAATTAGTTTAAAAAGGACCTATTGTGTTAACAGAGTATCTTCAAGCTTTAGAAACACTTTCACAACACCATTTCATTAAATCCTCACAACACCACTGAAATAGCAGAGCAAATATTATTTTTATTTAAGGGGTGAGGGATCTGAGGTTCAGCATCCAGGAGTGCTTCACTTCTTTTGTCCTCTCCAAATGCCCCAGCTTCTCTCTGCTTCCCCAAAGGCCCACATGTCAGTGTTTCTGTACCTTCCATGCCTTCCAGGTTAGAGCCTAGAAACTTGGGTCGGTCTTCCCATCCAACCCTAAACATAAGTGTTCTCTCTTGCTCCTTTTAATCTGAAGTTTTCTATATAATTCTTTATCTGGGAGAAAAAAAAAATTCCAGCCTTGCCACAAACACCTATTGCTTGTCTACCCAAGACCATATATTCTGTCTGTTCTTATCTCTCTTCCCTTCCTTTTACTCTCCATCACTACAAAAATAATTTATTCAGCAAATGTTCTTTGAGTTGCTACTTTTTGCAGGACACAAGTTAGATATTTAGTGGTGAAGGTAGAGGATACACACAAAGTTTTGATAGATGCTATGGTGGCTATTTGTATTTTTAAATGGTATGTCTGTTTTATGATTGTCCTGGGTTCCTCTACGTTTGTCTTTTCAGTCTTGGATTATAAATTACACAATGTTGGGTCCTTGCACTGAACTCATCCCTAGTTGATATACGGAGAGAGATACCTCAGCACGGTATTTTTATCCTCCTCAGTGATTTCCGCTGATATCAAAAGTCAGGACTGGGGCGCCTGGGTGGTTCAGTTGGGTAAGCCTCTGACTCTTGATCTCAGCTCAGGTCATGATCTCACAGTTCATGAGTTCGAGCTCCAAGTCAGGCTCTGTGTTGACAGTGCAGAGTCTACTTGGGATTCTTGTTCTCTCCCTCTCTCTCTACCCCTTCCCCATTCATTCTCCCTCTCTCCCTCTCAAAATAAATTAAAAAATAAACATTAAAAAAATCAGGACTTCTAGAAACATGAGAAGAAAACAAAAGTCTATCACAAAAGAAAGAGTGAAAGAAGTAGTGGCAAAACCCAGATCATTTAAATTACTGAATGGTAAACGTTATTTGGTTGTTATTTACAAGACTACAGAGATTCTCCAACACCCAGCCGCTGGGTTAAGAGAAATTTTCTACTAAGAACCAGCTGCATTTACAAAAGCTCATTTGTGCATCTGCTACGTGAAGCCTGTAGTGAAGTGTAAGTTCAAGACCTTCTTAATTCATTAGTCAGTAACTTATTGATTCTGAAGGCTACAGACCCTGTGCCTTGTCATCATTTTCATAAAGCATTCCTCAGGGTAGTGTTCACTGTAAAATATTGAGCTTATTAAGAGTTTTGGGGCCTCTGATTAACTCTCACAGCAAAAGCTATGTTAAGTAAATTAGGTACCAAATAAATCTAATATGATTGTGGAGAGTCTTTAGCTAAATTAAGACGCTGACAGCTCACATAACAAGATGCGAAGCAATGTAATTAAGAAAAATAATCACCTATGCCTGCTGAGAGGACAGGTTTGACCCCCAGTGAAGGGACTCCCAAGGCATTTGTTCTCTAAAAGACAAATCTTGCTGTTTCGTTCTGCTGCAAATGGGGAGTGGGGCAAGAGATCTTTTTCTTTATTCCAGTACTCACTATGGATTCTACTCCAGAGGATTATGTTTGGGGAATAGTCGTATTTGAGGCAGAAGGACAGATTAGCAGAGGACCCAGGCTCTCTTATATCCCTCAGTGTGGCACTGGCAACTCCCCTCTCCCTGCTTTCTTCTGTTGAAGAGACAAGAGAACTAAAACTTCACATTTTAAGGCTCCTTCACAGGTAGAAATGGTCAAGCAACCCAGTTCTGGCCACTGAGATGTGGGTGGGAGTCACTGGATATAGGTTCTGGGCAAGCTTTTCAAAAGGGACTGATGTGATTGGCATGCCCATTCTGCCTTTTGCCCCCTTTTCCTTCTCCCTCCTTCCTGCATGGAAGGTGACCGAGATGCCTGCCTGGAACTGATGTTTGAAGGATGGCAGAACAGGAAGCCAAAGGTGGCTCAGGTTGTCTACTCCTTGGGCACCTTCTCACTTGAGAGAACTCCCATATTTTTAAGCCATTTCCAGCAGGCTTTTTGTTGTATGCAATCAAATATAAGCCTAATTTTAGGATTTTTCAGCTCAGAGGGTAATTCTACAGCAGTGCTGTTGGGTTTAACAGTAATAACAGTAAAACAACTGTTTTACTGTTAAAAAAAAGTAAAACAACAACAAAGGGGTGCCTGGGTGGCTCAGTTGGTTGAGCGTCCGACTTTGGCTCAGGTCATGATCTCGTGGTCTATGAATTCAAGCCCCATGTCAGGCTCTGTGCTGAGAGCTCAGAGCCCGGAGCCTGCTTCCGATTCTCTGTCTCCCCCCCTCTCTCTCTCTCTCTGCCCCTACCCCGCTCATGCTCTGTCTCTCTCTGTGTCAAAAATAAAATAAACATAAAAAAAATTTTTTTTAAATAGTAAAACAACAACAGTGCATCTTGTATCCCTTCGTGGTAAGAATTTACATTAGGAATTTTCAGACAGTGACATGAACTCCTTGGAAGAACTCTGCATCAGACCTGTGAATACAGAGCCAGTGTGAATGCTGTTTTCATCAGGCCCTTCAACCTCTCCATCTGGTGACAATTCTCTTCTTGGGAGATAACTTTCCATGGATTCATGTGGACTTATTAAAGAGGCAGGATTATACCTTCCTTACTGCTTTCTTGGGATGGTTCATCTGTGTTTGCTCTCTTGGGAACTAGTATTTAAATCTTTCCTGTTCAAAGGAATGCTTGTATAAGTATAAAAATAAGATGGTGGTTCTTGGCTATACTGCTTTCATCTGCCATACTCTGGTCCTTGCATATAATCCTGGGAAATGAAGCAATGACAGTAAAGATAAATTCAGATGTAGATGAGAGGAACAAAGGGAGAATGAGAGGGTGATGAACCTTAATTCCTGTGGAATATGATCTCCTGGGTCACAATGTGTTTGCCATGCCATTCCACATATGCTCTGGACACTCCTTGAGCATTCAAGAGGACAACAGTAGTCAGCTGGTGACATGAATTGTAACACCTCCACATTCTTCCTCTTCATGTAATGGTCTACATGAGAAGTATGATTAAGAGTCAACTTTTCTTCCTGCCAAAGGCCTACTTGTACACATTTCCGATTCCTTGTACTTAACTATGGGTCATAATGGGGATTTGGTTACATTCCTTCTTGAGATATGATTTATTTCATTTCACCAACAAATATTTATTTAACACTATATTAGTTATCAATTACTACATAACACAGCACCCCAAAACTTAGTGGCCTAAAACAAAAATAAGCACTTATTATCTCACAGAGTGTTTGAGAATCAAGAATTTGGTATCCATTTAGCTTGGTGATTCTGGTTGAAGTCGAGATACCAGTGAGGCTGTAGTCATCTGAAGGCTAGATTGAGGCCGCAGGATCCACTTCTAGTACTGCTCACTCCCACGGCTGTCGGTAAGAGGCCTTAGTTCTTCACAGGCTGTTCCTATGAGGCCTCACTAGTCAGTGCTATTCCTTTGTAGAATGATTCTCAATGGCTCTTGGCTCCACCCTCCTTCTTTTCAATCACAGGTAATCTGTGTGGACAGCTGCGTAGTTGTCTCGGCTCGTTTCCTCTTGCAGAAGTTTGGGAATCTAGAGGCCACTTATCCTTTCATACTATCTCTGCCCCTTATAATACAAGTTGGCCATATTTGTTTTTTATTATCATAAATTAGTTTAATTTCCTTTATTAAGAAAGGCCAGCAGGCTGCCCCAATGTGGAAACAATCCCTACAGTCTCCTGGGGTGCATGGATGGTGTCTTGGTACTGATTTCCTCTGTCACTTTTTTTTTTTTAATATAATTTATTGTCAAGTTGGCTAACATACAGTGTATACATTGTGCTTTTGGTTTTGGGGGTAGATTCCTGTGATTCATTGCTTCTATACAACACCCAGTGCTCATCCCAACAAGTGCCCTCCTCAATGCCAATCATCCATTTTCCCCTCTCCTCCCCCCATCAAACCTGTTTGTTCTCTGTGTTTAAGAGTCTCTTATGGTTTGCCTCCTTCTCTGTTTGAAACTATTTTTCCCCTTCCCTTCCCCCACGGTCTCCTGTTAAGTTTCTCAAGTTCTACATGAGTGAAGACATATGATTTCTGTCTTTCTCTGACTTATTTCACTTAGCGTAACACCCTCCAGTTCCATCCACATTGTTGCAAATGGCAAGATTTCATTCTTTCTCATTGCCAAGTCGTATTCCATTGTATATATAAACCACATCTTCTTTATCCATTCATTAGTTGATGGACATTTGGGCTCTTTCCATAATTTGGCTATTGTTGAAAACGCTGCTATAAACATTGGGGTACATGTGAAGTTGGCCATATTTATGACAATATAATCTGTGAATTTGACAAAACGTTGTGGGTTTGCACTCTTATTGGGGTTCACTTCATTAGGTAAAAGTCACATCCACAAATTGCTTCAAGATAAGCCCTTCTCTTCCTGAGCTTCTCTGAGACTGCTAGGGCACAGCATCCTTAGACTTCTTAGGAGCCATATTGTTTGGATGAATAGTTCTTGAAGCACAGCCTTAGATCTTTCTGAGAACTTAATGGAGGATTTTATAGTCAATCCTTGGCTTCATCTTTAGATCATGTTTTTCTGAGAGTACTCAGAAGAGCATGCTAGAATTCTGGGCAAACTGGGAGACTTTAAATACAATACTTCTGGGGGCTCTTTTGTTTATCAGTACTTCCTTTAGCTTATCTCTCCCCTCTTACATTTTACTATAAGCAGCAAGAAGAAACCAGGTGGCATTAACACTCTGACTGGAAATCTCCTTGGATAGGTCAGCCAGTTCACCAGGTATATTTCTAGTTTCCACTTTGTTGGGGCTCATTTTACCATTTCATAGGAAGAATCAACTTTTCTCTAGTTTCCAATAACCTTTTCCTTATTGTCCTTTAAACTTGCCCTGCAGCCCCCTCAAAGGTGATCACTTCTATAAGAGCCTTCAAGGCCCTTCAGGCTTCTCTCACAGTTTCTTCTATGTTCTTCCAATTTCTGCCTGCTTCCCACTTCAAAAGCCACTCCCGTGTTTTAGGTTTTTATTATAGTAATACTACTGCACTTTCAGGTACTAAATTTGAATTAACTACTCTTTTTTTTTTTTTTTACATGTTTGCTTATTTTTGAGAGACAGAGAGAGACAGAGCACGAGCATGGGAGGGGCAGAGAGAGGAAGACACAGAATCCAAAGCAGGCTCCAGGCTCTGAGCTGTCAGAACAGAGACTGACATGGGGTTCAAACTCATGAACTGTGAGATCATGACATGAGCCAAAATCGGACCCTTAACGGACCAAGCCACCCAGGTGCCCCTGAATTAACTACTCTTGTACAACAAATTATCAAAAATATAACATCTTAACACTAGAAATATGTATAATCACACATAAGTTCTGTGGGTTAGGAATTTGGTGATGGGTTAGTTCGGAGGTTCTGGCTCAGGTTCTCTCATAATATTGCAGTCGAGGTGTCAGTTAGGGCTTCAGTCACTATAAGGCTTGACTGGGACTGGAAGATCCATTTCCAAGACCACTCACTTGGCTATTGTCAGGTGGCCTCAGTTATAGGGCTGCTTGAATGTTCTTATGACATCCTTCTGCTACACTGAGTGATCCAAGAGAAAGCAAGACAAAGCTGTAATGTCTTTTATGAACTAGCCTCAAAAGTGACAAACTGTAATTTATTCAATATCCTACTGGTGGTATAGGTCAGCCCTATTCAATATAGAAAGACACTACACAGGAACATGAATACCAGAGGGTGAGGATCTTTGCGGCCATCTCAGAGGCTGACTGCCACAAACACTTATCAGGGCCAAGGTTCTATACACAGCACAAGTGGGGACAGAAAAAAGTGTCCTGTTCCTCAAGGAACTTAGATTCTAGCTTGGGTGATCAGACACATAAATAAATAATGTGAAAAATGTCATTGAAATTACAGAACCAAATTCCTGGGAAAGGAAAAAGCACTCACTTGATGCATTTCTGTATTTATTTCTTCCAGTAGTTTATAAGCTCCTGGCAGGACATCACTCATCTTTATTCCCCACAGGGCTGAGCTCAGGGCCTTGCCAATACAGGTGTTTAGAAAATATCTCCTGAGTGAACAAAACCCTGCATGAAGCTCAAGAAAGACTAAAAACTAAGAATAGACCATTGAGGCTAGTGATTAAATATCAATTATTTTCACTTTCCACAAAATGATTTCAGGAGACAAATGGAATAAAACTGAGATTAAAGGTATTAAGGAGGTGGTAAGAGTGCATCAAATCCAGCAATAATAGGAAGAGTAGAGAAGAGGTTTAGCTTGAGAGAAATTGGTCAAAGATTCTTTTCAGGAAAAGAATCTGTGCTGTGCTGTGTTCAGGAAAAATGTGAGTGTTTTTCTAAGCAAGAGAGAAGTCAGAAAGAAAAGAGAAATGAAGAAGAAAACAGTGGTAATTGATGGAGCACTGTCCTGGGAGGGATTCCCAAGCACAAATAGAGAACTAGACTTTGAAGGAAAAAAGGAACCTTTTTTTCCTTTGAAAAAGGTCAGAAGATCAAGAGACATTTTTGAGTGAAGAAAAGGTAAGTTCTGCTTTGCCACGTTGAATGACTTTGATTGTTTTTTCATAAAAATTGGGGCAAGATCATTCTATAGACTGAAGGGACCAAGAGGAATGAGAGCTTGAGAACATGGGAAGGTAAAAGAACGGTGGGAAGGAACTTGAGAGGGAGCGAGCCCAATGCTCCTGGATGGTAGAGAGGAGGCAGCTCAGGTTTGATCGTCTGGGTCTGTGGGACACCCAGTGCACATAGTGGCATGATGCCCTCTGGCTGCACTCAGCAGGCTGTGAGCAGGAAGATAGGAAATAGAAAACAACAGCTGCCAACACAACTGGCCATTGGGGGGAATCTCAGGAGACCTGGGCCTTCTGATTTCCATACTGACTGTTCCTGTTACCTGGTGAAATTTCTTTCCTTTGAAAATCACTATGAACTCTGGGCTGAGAAGAAATGGTGTAATCTTTTACATAAATGTGTGATGTATAATGGGGAAAATATGGAAAGAGTTTTAAATCTTTTTAACAGTTCTTCAAATTAATAGCTTAAGATTCAATTACTGATTGATTAGCACTGCTTTAGATCAAGTAAATGATGTCAATATCCTCTTTATAATTCAGCCCACAGGAAAGAAATACTTAGTTTTCATGATCTTCCATAGACAGGTCTTGTAACCAACTACATAAAACCAATTACATTTTGGGGCTCCTGGGTGGCTCAGTCAGTTGAGTGTCCGGCTTTGGCTCAGGTCATGATCTTGGGGTTTGTGAGTTCAGGCCCTGCATTGAGCTCTGTGCTGACAGTTCAGAGCCTGGAGCCTGTTTCGGATTCTGTGACTCCCTCTCTCTCTGCTCCTTCCCCGCTAGTGCTCTCTCTGTCTCTCTCTCTCTCTCAAAAATAAATATTAAAATTTTTTTTTAATTAAATAAAAATAAAAACCCCAACATTTATTTATTCATTCATTCATTCATTCAAAAAAAATTTTTTTTAACATTTATTTATTCTTGAGGGACAGAGAGAGACAGAGCATGAGCAGAAGACAGGCAGAGACAGAAGGAGACACAGAATCCAAAGCAGGCTCCAGGCTCCAAGCTGTCAGCACAGAGTCAAACATGGGGCTCGAACTCATGAACTGTGGGATCATGACCTGAACTGAAGCTGGACACTTAACCGACTGAGCCACCCAGGCACCCCAAACCAATGGCATTTACGGGAAATACTGTCAAGAGGATAGGAAAATATTGGACTGGGGATTAGGAGATCTGGGTTGCACTCTCTATGTAATGCTGAGTAAGTCACTTAATCACTCTGGGCCCTTATCACTGGTTGTAAAATAGGAAACTAGATTGGATGTTCTCTAACCCCTTCCAACTCTAACATTTCATGCTTCTATGCTTTCTAGCCCATAAAATAACCTAGAGTTTCCTCTGTGAGTGCCACACAAGCTGGACAGGAGGGGTCGCACTTAGATAATCACTCATAAATGCATCTGTCTGAGACTGGTAAACATGTCTCATTTCCTTCAATAGATGGCCTTCAGCAGCTAGATGATGATTGGCCTCATTTCTCACTAAAAAAGTCCTTAAAGGCAATTGTGTTATTTCCCTTCCTGGCCAGCTGAGGACTTGGGGGGAAAGTGAGAAACACCCTGGGTTAATGCTATTTTCTTTCTTTCACACATGACCCCAAGTTTGGTCAATCATTTATTCTTGGGGCACATAGATTCTTCCTGAAGTTTTCATATTTTTCCTTTCCTTCTTGGCTAGGTAGGTGGTACCCCAAAGCAGATGACTTAAAAAAAATCAGAGTCATTTTCCTGAAAAATAAAGTTTTGATAGCTCCTCTTTGAAGGATCAGGATTTCTTCCACAAATGATTTTCGTGGTCTGTTTTGCATTCAGGGAGAAGTCACCTAGAGAGATGGGCTCCTTCCCCAATTTCTTTGCCAGAAGGTCTGTAATCTTTCTTTACAATGTTCCATTTTTGGCACTCACCTCATCTACCCTAAGTCATATTTGTCCTAACTTAATGTTCCATTCTCAGGGAAGATGAGAAATTAAAATAATTAGTCATTACAGAAGGATAATGTTATAAACTGTTTCCACACTTGATACTAATTCTTCCTTGCATCTATATAGCTTTATAGTCTTAAAAATGTTTTTACAGATATTATTACTATTATTTTTTGAGTATCTTACAGCTGTATATCTCCTTTGCTAAGAAACAGACCCCAAGAGGGACACAAGAAGGAAGGCACAGCAGAGCAGGTGACCAGACTCAAGATGAGTCAAACACTAGACTTTGCACCCTGGATGAAGTCCTGACTCTGTGTATCTTTGGGCAAGTCATGCTCACTCTCTGGGCCTGTATTTCTTCATCTGAAAATTGGGGATGTGAATGCCCACTCCTCTACCCATAGTTCCTGGAGGAGAGTTTAAAGGAAATGCCAGTAAAATGTATAGTATTGACTCCTGGAAAGAGCTACTAATCTGGCTGCCTTCCCTCCTCCCAATCCTGATACTCTGACCTATGTGGACAGCCTGGAAGAGAATCAGGAGGCTCCTTTACTTCTAGAGACATCAGGAGGACAGAGCTTCCTGCTTCCTCTTCTTTGGGGCTTACCTTCCAAAGCACAAAAGACAATCCTTTCATCTGCCTTTCTGCTCTTGATCCCCCAGGATCCCCAGGACCTCCACCTTAAATCATCACACCGCCCCAGATTCCTTAGATCAGAGGACTCCCAGCTAAAGCTTCAGATCCACAATGGGCCATGGCTTGCAAGCCCTGTGCTTCTCCCCTAATGCTTTACTCCTGCTGCAGTTTTGTGCTAACTCTCCCAGAGTAGTAAGTTGTTTAATTTTCTCCAAATCTTTTCTAGAAGAATATCTTCTCTTACAGCAGAGCATAGTGGAAAACATTCATGTTGGAGTCAGAAAAATTTATATTTGTATCCATGCTCCTCAGGTGACTAGTTGGGCCAGTTATTTATTAACCTCCCCGAGCCTTGGTTTTTCAGCCAGTGTAGTGACATGGCACAGTGTGGAAGTGCAAGATGCTAAGTGGGACTGTTCCTGTTGTCCGAGGATTGCAGCTAAACCAAAAGTGAGCACAACAGGCACTGGGCACTCTGCATTCCAAGTTCAATGAACAGCCAGCATGCCTACGAGGAAAAGAGGGGACACCCCACCCCATCCATGGACCTGAAAGGATGTGGATCTGGATCCTCATGTACACATAAAGGAGCTCAGAGGGTAGTGGAGGGCCAGGAGCTATGTGACTGGGTCATACAAAGGGATGCCCAACCCAGCAGAAGAATCACAGTGTATGCATGGATTCCAACGGAGATACAGCTGGCCCACGGAGAGAGGGGTTCAACAACAGAGGGGCTGGAGTGATGCTGGACACCACACTAAGCAAGCCTGGAGGACCATCTGCCAGTAGAACACCCATCAGCAGAGGACACCAGAAGCAGGCAAAAGTTTGGTCCACATCTGAAAAGTAGGGAAGGAGAAAGTTCAAAGACAGTAAAAAAGGAACAAGAGGGACACCTGGTTGGCTCAGTCAGTTAAACGTCCTACTCTTGATTTTGGCTCAGGTCATGATCTCAGGGTTTGTGGGACTGAGTTCCACATCAGGCTTTGTGCTGACAGCATGGAGACTGCTTGGGATTCTCTGTCTCCCTCTGCCGCTCCCTCCCTCTCTCTCTCAAAATAAATAAATAAACATTTAAAAAAAGAAGAAGAAAGAAAAGAAAAACAGTGTGAAGAGAACCTTGCATTTACTTTCACCTCAGAGCTGAAGGGAGGAGAAGAGATGAGACCAGAATGAAGTTTTAAAATAAGTAAGATTAGTCTTAAATATCAAAGTGAGATAGTTCCAGTAACTGTGAAAACATTGTTATAGAAGCCAGCCAAGAGATATTGCTAGACCACCTACCTTACAGGAAAGAAGGGTGTCAAGAGAGCCTATTTAGAAGCAATTAGAAAAAATTTAAAATTTTAAATGTTTATAGCTCAGTAGGCTAAGATCACTCCTCAGTAACCTGGTTGTACAGCAAATAATTGGTAGTTTATTGTTTTAGTGGGTCTTAAACGCTTTCTAGCTGCTATTTTCTCCACTGTTGAGAGATTCTCTTTTTAAAAATACTTCTTTCATTCATTATTTGTTTGTCTTTCCAATCTCTCTACTCTTTTGTTTCAAAATGCCCCATCGCGCCTAATGAGCTCTATTTCTTTTCTCATCTTGATGAACACTTAAACATGTTTATTTTGATATCACTTTCAGATTAACCTAATATTTATAGTTCTTTTGGTTTAATTTCTCCAATTTTAGCACCAGTTGATTATCTCTGAACAAACTGCATTTCCTTATTTGCTTTTAGCTCATCTGCAGTGGAAATTACCTTCTTCAAGTATCCTATGCACTTCTGAGTTGTAGAGGCAACTCTTTAGCTCAGTTTTGAGAGCACCTCTGACGCGGTTTGCCAATTTCTCAAAGCTGTGTCTCTCTCTGTGTCCGTCTGTCTCTCTCTCTATGTAGTACACAAGTCTGGCCACACAGCTGCATGCAGAGCAGCCTGGGAGCTCTGGTTTTTCAAGAATGATTCTCTGGGGAACCTGGGTGGCTCAGATGATTGAGTGTCCAACTCTTGATTTCAGCTCAAGAGATGAGATTGAGGGGACTGAGCCCTGGGTTGGGCTCTGTGCTGAGTGTGGAGCCTGCTTAAGATTTTCTCTCTCCCCCTCTGCCCCTCTCCCCTGCTCACACACATGCTCTTTCTCTCTAAATAAATAAACAAGAAAATAAATAAAAACTAAAAGCAATTAAAGATAAACAAATAACTTTTTCTCCAATAAGAGGGGTTCACACTTGCGTCCAAAACAAGCTCTTGAACTGCAAAGATTCCCCCAACTCCCAGCTTGGTCCAGGAAGTCACTTCAATTTCCTCACTTGAGCAGGGCCTATGCCTTTGTTCCTGTCCCCTTTTCCTGCATATGCCGATCCCTAAATTGCAAGAAAACCTGATGCCGAGTATGCTTAGTCCTGTAGGTCACAAAACCCCAATTCCACTCAGGACCAAGGAGCCCATCTTCATTTCTGGCACCTAGACCTTTCTCTTTGTTTTTGAACCTGACATATATTGTTAAAACATTTACCCAATGTTTCTCTGTATTTGCTGGGGAAGGGGCTCAATCTAAGGAAGATTTTTTTTTCTGTTTTCCATTTCTGTACTTGGAGATGGGAGCAAGCTTGGGAAGAGCTTTTGTCTATAGATTTTTGGAATCTGGTGGCTTTATAGGGAATTGGTGCATAGATTATTAGCAGTAGTGACCCCAATGTATTCCAGAATGGATAGGAAGTTAGTGTTGATATATTTATTGTTAAATATTCTGAAAATCCCTGAGAGAATCTGGAAGTTAACAGCTGTTTTCAGCACCTCATTTGGAGAGCTGTAACCTAATTCTAAGGGTAATAGGCTAGTGTCTATTCGATTTAGAGAACTACCTCAGTTTGGGGACAAAATGTCTAGGCTACAGCTGATGGAGAAGGAACCCAAGATTTGATAAAATAAGCATCTCACCCTAACTTAGGAATAATGAGAATGAGGGGAAAAAAAGGCAGGAAAAATGCTTGTTGGAATATATCTGAGAACCTCATTTTCTGTTTTAATCTATGAAAGAGGTTTATTTTTTTATTTTTTTTATTTTTTTTTTCAACGTTTATTTATTTTTGGGACAGAGAGAGACAGAGCATGAATGGGGGAGGGGCAGAGAGAGAGGGAGACACAGAATCGGAAACAGGCTCCAGGCTCTGAGCCATCAGCCCAGAGCCTGATGCGGGGCTCGAACTCCCGGACCGCAAGATCGTGACCTGGCTGAAGTCGGACGCTTAACTGACTGCGCCACCCAGGCGCCCCATATGAAAGAGGTTTTCAAACTCCGTTCTGTTGAGAGTTTGGCCAGATAATTCTTTGTTGTGGTGAACTACTCTGTGCACTGTAGGCTGTTTAACAGCATCTCTGGCTTCTATCCAATTGACCTCACTAGTAACTTTTCAACCCCAGTTGCAATAACCAAAACATGCTAGAGACATTGCCAGAAATCCCAGGCATGGTGGGAGGAGGGGATCCTCCACTTCTCTGAGAATTTCTCATCTCTGAGAACAAGGGATTGTCAGCTTTATCTAAATGGATTAATTAATCATTTGACAAAGATGTACTGAGAGCTTTTCAGGTAGCAGATCTTGGCACACACAAGGAGTGTAGATCCCTTGCCTGAAACTGTACAAACATGTAGCCTATACTATAATGTCACATGGGCAGACTGTCCGGGAATGACTAGGGAGAAGTACAAACATGTAGCCTATACTATAATGTCACATGGGCAGACTGTCGGGGAATGACTAGGGAGAAGCTCAAAAAAAAGCTCCAACTTGGCTGGAATTAACCCAACAAAGAGAAGTGAGGAGTAGCCCAGAACCCCCACTTAGCAAACATTATTATAATACAGAGGTTTCTCCATAAAATTCACTAAAGTTTTAGACAAAGTTTTGAGCTATCTCTTCATATTCTTAGTGGATTCTACAAATGGGGGGCTAAATGTAGGGACTGTGTAGGGAGGTGCTCCATGCATCTGGAATCAGACACTCCTGAGTTAAGGTTCTTACTCTCTTGTCTTACTACCTGTGTGACTTTGACAGTGACTTTAACTCTCTGTTCTTCAGTCTTATCAGCTGTGAAGTAGGGATAATAACAGTTCCAACCTCATAGGCTTGCTGTGATGATCAAGAGAGACCAGACATATGTACTTAGCACAGCTCCTGACACACAGTAAACATTCATTAAAATCCTTGAGTTTTTTTCCTCTCTACTGGACCACTCCCATAAGCATATAAATACACCATTATATATTTAATTAAAAAACTCTTGCAGACCCCACTAGCCTATTGCTCTCCCTTTTATAGAAAAACTCTTGAAAAGAAGTGTCTATAGATTCATTACCATCTCTTTTTCTTATTCTCTCTTGAAGCTCCTCTAATCAAGCTTGTGGCCCCATCACTCCACCAAAATAGCTACAGTTGAGGTCACTAGTCTCATGACTTTAACATTACCTGTATATGCTGAAATGTCTACATTTCTATCCCCCATCTAGACTTTCTTTCCTCTAAACTCCATGCTCATATATCTAACTGGCTGTTCAGCATCTTTACTTGGATGGGTATCGAGCATCCCAACAGAGCAGGTCTGAAATAGAACTCCTGATTTTCTTTCATTCTCCCTGCAAACTTCTCCCCCTGCAGCCTTTCCGTTTTAGTTGATGGAAACAATATCTTCTGGTTGCTCAGGCAAGGAGCTTTGAAATCATCCTGGATTCTTCATTTTCTCTCACATCCGACATACAATTTATTAGTAAATGCTGTCAGTTCAACCTTCAAAATACATCAAAAATTTACCATTTCTCATCATCTCCACTGCTTACTAAACTGGCCTAAGCTACCGCTATTGCCCATCTGGATTGTCCTAACTGTTTCCTTACTGGTCTCCCTGATCCCACCCTAGCCTCCTGTGACAGTTACTTTTATGTGTCAACTTGGCTAGGCTAGGGTGTCCAGTTGTTTGATCAAATACCAGTCTAGACATTGCTCTGAAGGCATTTTTTTTTTTTTTAGGTGTGAGTAATATTTAAATCAGTAGACTAATTATCCATTCAGTTGAAAGTCTTAAAAGCAAAGACCGAGGCCTTCCAAAGAAGAAAGAATTTTGCCTCCACCCCACAATACAGAAATTCTACTTGAATTTCCACGTTTGGATTCAAGACTGCAACATCACCTCTTCTTCTTTGCTCCCATTTTTTTTTATTATGGTAAAATGCGTATAACATAAAATTTACCATCTTAACCATTTTTAAGTGTACAGTTTACTGGTATTGAATATATTCACAGTGTTGTATAGCTACCACCCCATAACATCTCCACAAATCTTTTCATCTTGTAAAACTGAAACTCTATAATACATTAACCAATAATTCCCCATTCCTCACTTCCTCCAGTTCCTGGAAACCACCATTACAACTTCTGTCTCTAAGATGTTGACTACCCTAAGTTCCTCATGCAAGTAGGACCATATAGCATCTGTCCTTCTGTGACTATCTCATTTCACTCAGTATAATGTCTTCAAGGTTCATCTATGGTGTAGCAGATGTCAGAAATTCTTTCCTTCTACAGGGTGAATAACATTCTTTTGTACATATATACCACACTTTGCTTATCTATCTGGTGATGGACACTTGGGTTGTTTCCATGTTTTAACTACTATGAATAACACTGCTATGAACATTAGTGTACAAATACCTCTTTGAGACTCTGCTTTCTATTCTTTTAGGTATATACCCAGAAGAGCTATTCTGGATCATATGATAGTTCTACTTTTAACTGATTGAGGAACAACTATACTGTTTTCCACAGTAACCATACCATTTTACACCCCCATCAACAGTGTATTAGGGTTCCAATTCTTGCCAATACTTGTTATTTTCTGGGGTTTGTTTTTGGAGAGTAGTCATTCTAATGGGTATAAAATGGTGCTGTCCAGCAATATGGATTTTAAACTTGCCAGTCCCAACAACAGTGTGGGACAATTCTTTAAAATAAATCTCCTTCTCTCTCTCTCTCTCTCTCCATATGTGTATGTATGTATATGTACACACACACACACACACACACACACACACACACACACACAACCTATTGGTTCTATTTCCCTGGAGAGCCTTAATACACCTCTTCACAACACTTATCTACATACAGCAGTCAGAGGCAGCTCCTTTAAATAAAAATCAGCATGTCACGCCTCTGAACAAAAAATGTTGCAGTGGCCTCCCATTTCAAACAGAGCAAAAGCCAAAGTATGTACAATGGCCCATAAGGTCCCAGGTGATCTGGGCTGCCTATTTTTCTAATGTTGTCTCTTTGTATTCTCCCTTTGAAGCAGGATCAAGTAAAAGAGTGTTGCTGTAAAGATAAAGTGGGTAATATCATGGACATATGTGGACCCATACAAAGACAGGAAATAAACTGCATCTAAGAGACCTGATGGGAGTCAGAACTGGAACTGGTAGGGTTGATGAAGGAGGCTATTCTTTCTGTCTCTCAGGGGTTCACAGTCTCTTTTCTTGGCTTCCCCTCCCTGCCCCATGTATGTTCTCGTTTCCTTTACCCTCCTCTGCTTACTGATCTTGCACGTGGCCTCCCAAGTGGCTGACTCACGCCACAAGTCATTCAGCTATTCAACAAGTGTTAAATGAGTGCCTAACACGTGACAGGCACTACCCTACGCCCTGTGGATAAAGCAGTGAAGAAAAGCAACAAAAATGGTTGTCTTCTTAGAGCTTATAATCTAGGTGGTGGTAGGGAGGGGGATGGGGATTGGGAAGAAAATAAAGTAAAATGAACATACAAAGTATAATGTCTCACATTTAAATGTATTTCAGAAGAAATAAAGCAGGGAAGAACAGAGAAAACTGGAGGGGTGTGACAGTAAACAAAGGGGTAAGAGAAAGACTCACTGAAAGGACTATAAGAAAAAACAGAAGGAAGGAAGGAAATGGGCAAAGACAGTAAGTAGGGTGCTGAGGAGGGTAAGAGGGAGGTCAGATTGCTGTGGGTGGACGGTAGATTAGGAAGGGCCCTGTAGGCCGTGAAGGCTTTGGCTTTTATTTTGGGTGAGATGGGAAATTATTGGAGGGTTTTGAGCAGAGGAATTTCATGATGTGACTCACAGTTTCACAGAAGCCATCTGACTCCTGTGTTGAGAACAGACTGTAGGGAGACAAAGGGAGAAGGGAGTCCATTTCAAAGGCAATTCTAATCATATGGGGAAGTCATGGGGTAACTTGTGTAGAGAAAGGGAAAAGGCCCACAGCGACCACTGACCTTGATGCAAACAGGCTCTTTAAGTAACCTCCCTTCAAAATAACCATAGGCCCTAAATGAGCAATTACAAACAAGCAGGCACAGTTCCTAAGATTACCAAAAAATAAAAAAAGGGAAAATTCCATAGATCCCCATACTTCCTCACTCCACCAATAACTATGGACCCTCACCACCGCCTCATCACAGACAGTGTCTCCTTTGTTGTCCTGTCCACTGCTCACTTGAAGTTTGTTCTGCCATGGGTGAATTCCTTCTCTACTCTTCCTGCTGCCAGGCTCCCACATTTGGCAGTCCATCTGGGGACCCTCTTCTGGCCTGGGACCCTCCCTGGATGCTCTGGGAATTTCTCAGGACTTTCCCTCAGTAGACCAACTCTAGTTCTCTTTGGGGAAGTGAAGACGCTCCCCACCCACCTCCCCCCAGAGGCTACTCCTTGGGGAGGATCCAAAGTCCCAGGAGGAACAAGTGGACAGTCCTTGCCTGGGTAGGGGAGGGATTTCCCCTCATGCCCTCAGAGGGATGCTTTCCTCCTTTTCCTTTCTCTTTCCAGCCCTTCTACAGTATAACCCTAGTACTCCTCACACAACTGAAGGTGTCTGGTCAGGGTGGCTCCCTGGTGTGGTGTGAAACTCTGAAGGTGAGCAGGTCAGACTGCCTGTGCCTATGAGGGCAGACGACCCCTTTCCTCCTTCTCCCACTCCATCTGTAGGTCATCCAGGGCAGATATGCACACATGATGGACTTGGTTGGGATACTTTCCTGATGCTGGCTGACTCTCAGCTACCTTGCTTCTTTCGGTCCCCTTCCCTTTTTCCTTTGTTCTGACGGATCCAGCAATCTATGGGCAAAACATGTTCCTACCCATCTGAATGGTGAGTCCACCCCTCCTTTTTCCCCACCTGGTTTGGCCACCCGGTGTCTGGCTTTCCCTGTTGCAGAGGACATCCCAGCAGGAATTGCTATCGCCATTTGCTGTAACCCTCTCCTTGGTGGTACACTCCAGTAGTCATTTGCCATACATAATAAGGTCCAGTCCTATTTTAGGTCAGTGTGACCCCTGACTAAAATTGCGACCACAAGTGGGAGCTCCATTCCTTTTGGTGGGACACCCTTGTGGGAACTGGCAGCCCATATTTCCCACTATGGGGCAAACTCCCTCTTCCTTCGGGCTCACCCTTCGGCTGTACTCTTAAAAACTGGAACAAATTTGACTCCCAAAGCCAAAGCAAAAATGGCTCATCTTTTTTGTAATGTATCCTGGCCTCAGTATAAACTCCCAGATCAAGAGGTATGGCCTCCCTCCAGGGAACGCTTTCTTATAATACCATTTTCCAGCTTGACCTCTTGTTCTGGAACTCCCCCGAATGGCTGGTAGTCCTATATATACAAACCTTCATGGCATTGTCCCCCCAATCCCAGCCTGTACAAAAACTGGAGAATGTCCCAGAGTGGAAGCAGAGACTCCTACCACCTTGCTATGGTTGGGAGTCGATTTTTTGTAAAGGATTTGTGGAATGGAGCAGAGACCAAAATATGATTTTTAAAAAGTCATTAATGTCCTCTTTTCATAATCCCTACAGATGGTTGCCATACCATCTGTGAGCAGACAATCATCAAATTTGATCACCAAAGACTTATTCATCACCCATCTTGCCATCTCTCCTTGGGGTATTGGATAGAACTTGCCCTAAATGGGGAAACTAAATTTGAACAAAATTTGTTGAGTGAATTATTTAATTAGAAAGGAGCGTTTGCATATTTCACAGGCTTTTATCTCTAGTTTGAAATTCATTGATAACTCCTTCCAGGAGACCTGCAGTCATCCTGTTGCTATTAAACAGATCACAATTGCCCTGATGGGATACCAAAGAAAGATTAGGCTGTAAGGTATTAACCTCTCACAGACCTTCCCATTTATCTAGTTGATGCAAAGAGCCTGGAGGTAATTTTAAAACTTTTTTCCATCTTATCTTAAGAAGATAAATGAAATGAATTGAAATGTTGGAAAACTTATTAAGATAGTTTAAGGATTATTGTAAGTGGAAAAGTAAGATAACCTCCAGGAATCTCACTTTGGAGAACTCATTCACTCACTTAACTCACTATGCCTCTTCCTTTTGTGCACAGTAGGGCCTCCAGGGACAGAGGGAGGATGAAGCCACATTGTCTTTGTGGCTCTCAATGGTGAAAGTGAAGCTGCTTTTGCTTAGGACCTTTTAAAGATCAGAAGGACCCATGCCAGCCCACGACTCCAGATGTCCCCAAAGCCTGCACCTCATTCCCAAAGTCACCCCCAATATGCCTTAGAGTTTGAAGTTTTGGAGGAGGGGGAAGAAGACCTGAAGAAGGGCTTGGGGCCATGCTAGATCTAGTTTCATTGTCACAGGCACAGGCCAGTGATGGGCAGCATACAGGGAGAAAGTGGCCTGTCTGTCCTTTCCATGGTGCCCACAGTCCCATTCAGAATAAAAGAGCAGAAAGTTGCCTCCATGTTGCTTCTTCTCAGACATGTGAACATGAACATTTGGTGCCTACACAGCCATGACAATTTTCCTTTTCCTTGTTCATGAATGTAAACTAAGTTGAAAGAATACACATTCCCCGAGGAGTCCAGGAAGTTATACTCATTTGAATAAAACAGAATATAGGTTACAAAGGTATGTAACTTTCCTGGTCTGAGCCTTGAACAAAAACTATTGCTTGCCTGGGACACAACAATGGCCCCAAAGTTCGGTGAGGATATTCGGGATGCCCCAGGGCTGACAGGGAGCATAGGACTGCCTGCCTTGTCTCTGGGCTCTTGGGGCAGAGGGGCTACCCAAGCCAATCTCTAATCTAGAAGACAGGCTGGGTGGAAGGCCTTTCCACCCTCAATGACAGTTTGTATGTAGTGTGTGCAACATGGCTGCCAGCCAGGCTGAAAGGTGACTCTGCCCATAGTGATGTGTTCTACACAAAGAAAAGCCAAACCTAAAGGCCTAAGATGGCTATGAAAGGGGTACTGAAAGAAACTGGGCAATTTTTACGATTGGTGGTGGGCTCCTGGTCTGAGTGAGAAAGACTGGTTTGAGTGAGAAAATGGGAGGGGGAACTCCAGGCTGGGTTTAGGCACTGTGGCTCCAACCCCAGCTTCCCCCTTTGGGGTGAAAAGCTGGGCTGAGCCTTAGGAGAGAGAGAGCTTGACTTTCTCCAAAGTGGGTTAGGAGGCAGTGGTTCTGTGACTACAGTAAGTGTGCAGGATGCTCTGGAACTGATAATAAGGCTAGAAATAAAATTATTCATGCATCTGTCACCCCTGAGAGAGAGATTTTCTTTCCCTGAGGACATAGGATAAAGACACCTCTTGTTCTGGGGGCTATATTTTGAAAGGTGTCTGGTCTGTTTCTACTAGAAGGTGCTAGAATGTCCCAAGGCAGCTGTGGTACCTGGGGCTTGAGAGTGCTTTCTGACACTGTGTTAGAGCTGGAATCCTGAGGATAGAGCCTTTAGAAAAGCAAGCAGCCTGAGGCACATATGGGAGCAGGCTGGGGAGATCCAAAAGATGGAGGAGGCAAAAGCAAAAATGTGTGAGCAGGAGGATGGGGCAGGTGCTGTGTTTTGCATGCTCCCACTAGCCCCACTCAGTGGGCAGGGAAATCTGGTTAAAAACTGGGGACCAAACAGCAGGCTCTTGTTCTTCACACAGTAGGGTGAGGTATGAAGAAGACTTACCAGTCTTTACCCTCCCCTCAGGAACGAGAAGCTAGTACCATGTTTCTAAAGTCTGAGAAGTTCTCATACCACAGCCTGTGCTGAAAGAACCACCCCTTCCAAATACACACACACACCCCTCCCTTTGGCAGGGGAAGTAAAGAGCTTACATGTTTTTAAGCCCCCTGAGAAAGTTTGAAGTGAGTCGTCCCTCTAGGGGGTTAAGAAAGATAGAAGGTAGGTTCTGCGTCAATGAGGCAGAAGTAGCTGGACCCAAAAGTTACTGAAAGGAATGTCCTGAGTCTGGGAAGATGGAGAACAGAGACAGGGGGATTGTACATGAGAAAGCAGAGTGGATTTGCACCAGGTCATCACATCCGGCTAAACCTCCTTCCCTTAGGGACATGTCCACATCCCCTTCCACACTAACTCTTTCTCTGACTTTTGACCCAGCATTTCAGATTCCTCAGTTCAGAACTTAGTGAAATAGCCATGATCTCAGGAACACAGAGGCTTTAAAAAAAAAATCTCTGATAATCAACCTCTAGGTCCTGACTATGCAAGTTCTACTTTTGTATCTATTTGTCAAGACCCAAGAACCTTTTTGAAGGGTGGCCAGTTTTTGGAATTAATCCAGCTTTAATATTCAACTTTTAAACTGAAGATGGATTCCAGGGTTGATATAAAAGACAGCTCCAGTGAAGTCAAATCCCTACCATTTAGCATTGTCCAAAGATCTCTTCCTATTTTTGCCTTTGTACTATATATCTGTGTTTATGGATCATTCAGAAGTACCCTACATTAAATTATGGTTTTCAGTAGTAATGCAAATGTCTAAAAGCCTTCGGACTCTCAAACAACTAACTTCTACATTTTTTCCACTAAGACAAATTTTACTTAATGTTGGTTTGAATCTTCATCACGAAACTGCCGCCTCAGTTGAGTGGCTGAAATGGAAAGCTAAATGGTAGCTGATTTTCTTTTCTTTTTTTTTTTTTTATGAAATTTATTGACAAATTGGTTTCCATACAACACCCAGTGCTCATCCCAAAAGGTGCCCTCCTCAATACCCATCACCCACCCTCTCCTCCCTCCCACCCCCCATCAACCCTCAGTTTGTTCTCAGTTTTTAACAGTCTCTTATGCTTTGGCTCTCTCCCATTCTAACCTCTTTTTTTTTTTTTCCTTCCCCTCCCCCATGGGTTCCTGTTAAGTTTCTCAGGATCCACATAAGAGTGAAACCATATGGTATCTGTCTTTCTCTGTATGGCTTATTTCACTTAGCATCACACTCTCCAGTTCCATCCACGTTGCTACAAAAGGCCATATTTCATTTTTTCTCATTGCCACGTAATATTCCATTGTGTATATAAACCACAATTTCTTTATCCATTCATCAGTTGATGGACATTTAGGCTCTTTCCATAATTTGGCTATTGTTGAGAGTGCTGCTATGAACATTGGGGTACAAGTGGCCCTATGCATCAGTACTCCTGTATCCCTTGGATAAATTCCTAGCAGTGCTATTGCTGGGTCATAGGGTAGGTCTATTTTTAATTTTCTGAGGAACCTCCACACTGCTTTCCAGAGCGGCTGCACCAATTTGCATTCCCACCAACAGTGCAAGAGGGTTCCCGTTTCTCCACATCCTCTCCAGCATCTATAGTCTCCTGATTTGTTCATTTTGGCCACTCTGACTGGCGTGAGGTGATACCTGAGTGTGGTTTTGATTTGTATTTCCCTGATAAGGAGCGACGCTGAACATCTTTTCATGTGCCTGTTGGCCATCCGGATGTCTTCTTTAGAGAAGTGTCTATTCATGTTTTCTGCCCATTTCTTCACTGGGCTTTGTTTTTCGGGTGTGGAGTTTGGTGAGCTCTTTATAGATTTTGGATACTAGCCCTTTGTCCGATATGTCATTTGCGAATATTTTTTCCCATTCCGTTGGTTGCCTTTTAGTTTTGTTGGTTGTTTCCTTTGCTGTGCAGAAGCTTTTTATCTTCATAAGGTCCCAGTAATTCACTTTTGCTTTTAATTCCCTTGCCTTTGGGGACGTGTCGAGTAAGAGATTGCTACGGCTGAGGTCAGAGAGGTCTTTTCCTGCTTTCTCCTCTAAGGTTTCGATGGTTTCCTGTCTCACATTTAGGTCCTTTATCCATTTTGAGTTTATTTTTGTGAATGGTGTGAGAAAGTGGTCTAGTTTCAACCTTCTGCATGTTGCTGTCCAGTTCTCCCAGCACCATTTGTTAAAGAGGCTGTCTTTTTTCCATTGGATGTTCTTTCCTGCTTTGTCAAAGATGAGTTGGCCATACGTTTGTGGGTCTAGTTCTGGGGTTTCTATTCTATTCCATTGGTCTATGTGTCTGTTTTGGTGCCAATACCATGCTGTCTTGATGATGACAGCTTTGTAGTAGAGGCTAAAGTCTGGGATTGTGATGCCTCCTGCTTTGGTCTTCTTCTTCAAAATTCCTTTGGCTATTTGGGGCCTTTTGTGGTTCCATATGAATTTTAGGATTGCTTGTTCTAGTTTCGAGAAGAATGCTGGTGCAATTTTGATTGGGATTGCATTGAATGTGTAGATAGCTTTGGGTAGTATTGACATTTTGACAATATTTATTTTTCCAATCCATGAGCAGGGAATGTCTTTCCATTTCTTTAAATCTTCTTCAATTTCCTTTATAAGCTTTCTATAGTTTTCAGCATACAGATCCTTTACATCTTTGGTTAGATTTATTCCTAGGTATTTCATGCTTCTTGGTGCAATTGTGAATGGGATCAGTTTCTTTATTTGTCTTTCTGTTGCTTCATTGTTAGTGTATAAGAATGCAACTGATTTCTGTACATTGATTTTGTATCCTGCAACTTTGCTGAATTCCTGTATCAGTTCTAGCAGACTTTTGGTGGAGTCTATCGGATTTTCCATGTATAATATCATGTCATCTGCAAAAAGCGAAAGCTTGACTTCATCTTTGCCAATTTTGATGCCTTTGATTTCCTTTTGTTGTCTGATTGCTGATGCTAGAACTTCCAGCACTATGTTAAACAGCAGCGGTGAGAGTGGGCATCCTTGTCGTGTTCCTGATCTCAGGGAAAAAGCTCTCAGTTTTTCCCCGTTGAGGATGATGTTAGCTGTGGGCTTTTCATAAATGGCTTTTATGATCTTTAAGTATGTTCCTTCTATCCCGACTTTCTCAAGGGTTTTTATTAAGAAAGGGTGCTGGATTTTGTCGAAGGCCTTTTCTGCATCGATTGACAGGATCATATGGTTCTTCTCTTTTTTTTTGTTAATGTGATGTATCACGGTGATTGATTTGCGAATGTTGAACCAGCCCTGCATCCCAGGAATGAATCCCACTTGATCATGGTGAATAATTCTTTTTATATGCCGTTGAATTCGATTTGCTAGTATCTTATTGAGAATTTTTGCATCCATATTCATCAGGGATATTGGCCTGTAGTTCTCTTTTTTTACTGGGTCTCTGTCTGGTTTAGGAATCAAAGTAATACTGGCTTCATAGAATGAGTCTGGAAGTTTTCCTTCCCTTTCTATTTCTTGGAATAGCTTGAGAAGGATAGGTATTATCTCTGCTTTAAACGTCTGGTAGAACTCCCCTGGGAAGCCATCTGGTCCTGGACTCTTATTTGTTGGGAGATTTTTGATAACCGATTCAATTTCTTCGCTGGTTATGGGTCTGTTCAAGCTTTCTATTTCCTCCTGATTGAGTTTTGGAAGAGTGTGGGTGTTCAGGAATTTGTCCACTTCTTCCAGGTTGTCCAATTTGTTGGCATATAATTTTTCATAGTATTCCCTGATAACTGTTTGTATCTCTGAGGGATTGGTTGTAATAATTCCACTTTCATTCATCATTTTATCTATTTGGGTCATCTCCCTTTTCTTTTTGAGAAGCCTGGCTAGAGGTTTGTCAATTTTGTTTATTTTTTCAAAAAACCAACTCTTGGTTTCGTTGATCTGCTCTACAGTTTTTTTAGATTCTATATTGTTTATTTCTGCTCTGATCTTTATTATTTCTCTTCTTCTGCTGGGTTTAGGCTGCCTTTGCTGTTCTGCTTCTAGTTCCTTTAGGTGTGCTGTTAGATTTTGTATTTGGGATTTTTCTTGTTTCTTGAGATAGGCCTGGATTGCCATGTATTTTCCTCTCAGGACTGCCTTTGCTGCGTCCCAAAGCGTTTGGATTGTTGTATTTTCATTTTCGTTTGTTTCCATATATTTTTAAATTTCTTCTCTAATTGCCTGGTTGACCCACTCATTCGTTAGTAGGGTGTTCTTTAACCTCCATGCTTTTGGAGGTTTTCCAGACTTTTTTCTGTGGTTGATTTCAAGCTTCATAGCATTGTGGTCTGAAAGTAAGCATGGTATAATTTCAATTCTTGTAAACTTATGAAGGGCTGTTTTGTGACCCAGTATATGATCTATCTTGGAGAATGTTCCATGTGCACTCGAGAAGAAAGTATATTCTGTTGCTTTGGGATGCAGAGTTCTCAATATATCTGTCAAGTCCATCTGATCCAATGTCTCATTCAGGGCCCTTGTTTCTTTATTGACCGTGTCTCTAGATGATCTATCCATTTCTGTAAGTGGGGTGTTAAAGTCCCCTGCAATTACCACATTCTTATCAATAAGGTTGCTTATGTTTATGAGTAATTGTTTTATATATTTGGGGGCTCCGGTATTCGGCGCATAGACATTTATAATTGTTAGCTCTTCCTGATGGATAGACCCTGTAACTATTATATAATGGCCTTCTTCATCTCTTGTTACAGCCTTTAATTTAAAGTCTAGTTTGTCTGATATAAGTATGGCTACTCCAGCTTTCTTTTGGCTTCCGGTCGCATGATAAATAGTTCTCCATCCCCTCACTCTCAATCTAAAGGTGTCCTCAGGTCTAAAATGAGTCTCTTGTAGACAGCAAATAGATGGGTCTTGTTTTTTTATCCATTCTGATACCCTATGTCTTTTGGTTGGCGCATTTAATCCATTTACATTCAGTGTTATTATAGAAAGATACGGGTTTAGAGTCATTGTGATGTCTGTATGTTTTATGCTTGTAGTGATGTCTCTGGGACTTTGTCTCACAGGGTCCCCCTTAGGATCTCTTGTAGGGCTGGTTTAGTGGTGACAAATTCCTTCAGTTTTTGTTTGTTTGGGAAGACCTTTATCTCTCCTTCTATTCTAAATGACAGACTTGCTGGATAAAGGATTCTTGGCTGCATATTTTTTCTGTCTAGCACCCTGAAAATCTCGTGCCAATCCTTTCTGGCCTGCCAAGTTTCAAAAGAGAGATCAGTCACGAGTCTTATAGGTCTCCCTTTATATGTGAGGGCACGTTTACCCCTTGCTGCTTTCAGAATTTTCTCTTTATCCTTGTATTTTGCCAGTTTCACTATGATATGTCGTGCAGAAGATCGATTCAAGTTATGTCTGAAGGGAGTTCTCTGTGCCTCTTGGATTTCAATGCCTTTTTCCTTCCCCAGTTCAGGGAAGTTCTCAGCTATTATTTCTTCAAGTACCCCTTCAGCACCTTTCCCTCTCTCTTCCTCCTCTGGGATACCAATTATGCGTATATTATTTCTTTTTAGTGTATCACTTAGTTCTCTAATTTTCCCCTCATACTCCTGGATTTTTTTATCTCTCTTTTTCTCAGCTTCCTCTTTTTCCATAACTTTATCTTCTAGTTCACCTATTCTCTCCTCTGCCTCTTCAAGCCGAGCTGTGGTGGTTTCCATTTTGTTATGCATTTCGTTTAAAGCGTTTTTCAGCTCCTCGTGACTGTTCCTTAGTCCCTTGATCTCTGTAGCAAGAGATTCTCTGGTAGCTGATTTTCAAAGCAAGGTTTCCATCCTGAACCCCCACTGTTCACGTGTGATCACATGCCTTGAGAAATTAAACTCAAAAAGAAAATCCCTACTCACCGGATTAACTCCAAAAGATGATCTGTAGCCTAGTAACGTAGACATCACTTGCTTAGCCATAAAACTTGGAATAACTGGTTCAACATTCATTTATCAAGTCTATACCTCTATTTCCATAAAGGATCTGAGGCAGCCCTTTGGGATATCAAGAAACATCTACTGCTACCTCATGCATATAAAAATAGCTCATAGTAGTACTTATATGTCTTCATTTAAAATTATTTAGATGAATTTCCCAAAGGTAAAAAATGAGATTTTTTTATGTGTTTATATTATTTTAAAAAATGAAGTACAATTTTGCATATTGCCATGTTTCTGAATAATGTAACCCTGTGGAACTTGAATTGAAATTCACCAATCTTGAAATTCACATTATCACAAACAAGCTAACCATATGGTTCTGTTATATATAAAAGCCAGCCAGAAAACCCAAGGTCACCACTCCTTTCCTTTATTGTCTCAGATGTCAGCCAGTGTCACACTGGTTCTCAGTCATCAGCATCAGGTATTGAGGAGAATCTTGTCAGCTCTCTTTTGACTTAGCCGGTTGGCATGTGTTCTACTTTCATTGCAACTCCATCATTGCATACCCTATAAACCAGCTTTCTTTCTCATACCTTCTGCTTTTTTGGGGTTTCTGCCTCAACTTTACCTTATCTCTACTATCTCTTTTTTTTATTATCTTTATGTAAAATTTTTTTAATGTTTATTCATTTTTGAGAGAGACAGACTACAATCAGGGGAGGGGCAGAGAAAGAGAGAGACACAGAATTTGAAGGAGGCTCCAGGTTCCAAGCTGTCAGCAGCACAGAGCCCAACGCGGGGCTTGAACCCACCAACCATGACATCATGACCTGAGCTGAAGTCGGGTGCTTAACCAACTGAGCCACCCAGGCACCCCTAACTATCTCTTTCTATGTGATTATTTCATTCTGAAGTTTTGTCAGTTTTCTACTGCAGCTTCCAAGGTTATTTAAAATGTGCATGCTAGTGACAATTACCAAGCTGCTATAATGTTAAAGGCAGAAACTGGAATTCACTTTATATTGGCTCTTCTCAAACTACATTCCACAGAACACTAGGTTCCTCCAAATGTTTACGTGTGTTATGAAAAAAGGTTTCATGGTTAATATGGTTTGCGAAATACTGGAAATTACTACACACATTAGCATTAAAAAATTTTTTTTTAATGTTTACTTATTTTTGAGAGAGAGACAGAATGTGAGCAGGGGAGGGGCAGAGAAAGAGAGAGACACAGAATCCAAAGCAGCCTCCAGGCTCTGAGCTGTCTGCACAGAGCATGATGCAGGGCTCAAACTCACAAATTGTGAGATCGTGAACTGAGCCGAAGCTGGATGCTTAACTGAGTGCGACACTCAGGCGCCCCCACATTAGCATTTTAAATGCTTCAAGAAGTCCTACAGTAAAGAAATTTTCTTCATTTGGATTAAACCAGCATTTCCCAAATGTATGTGCCATAGTCCAAAGCACCCCCACCCACACTACTTTCATGAAATACATGGGGCACCTGGGTGGCTCAGTTGGTTAAGCATCCGACTTCAGCTCAGGTCATGATCTCACAGCTTGTGAGTTCGAGCCCCGCGTCGGGCTCTGTGCTGCCAGCTCAGAGCCTGGAGCCTCTTCAGATTCTGTGTCTTTCTCTCTCTCTCTGCCCCTTCCCTGCTCACACTCTGTCTCTGTCTCTCAAAAATAAATAAATGTTAAAAAAAATTAAAAAAAAAAGGAAATACAGTTTGGGACATAAATACTCATAGACCTTGCACACTATTGGAGTAGATAGTTATTATCCAGGTGAAACAAAGACCTATTTGTAAACAGAGATAATTACTCTCAAGACCCTGACTTAGGCTGAGAGTTGGAGAGTATTTTCCCAAGGACATTATTCTTTTGCTGAGACCTGAGGGGTGAACAGGAGCTAGCCGCCTGCTGGTGGGGTGAGGAGACTTCCTCAGGGTTTGTAGTCCAGCCTTCTGTCTTACTGGAAAGGCTCTGAGGTCAGCTCAAAAGACAGGGATTGGGAAAGGAGATTTCATTCTCGGTGACATATGGCCATGCATTTTAGTCTCTGGTAACACTGAGATTTCCTTAGAGAGAGAAAAGGAAGAACAGCGAAGCCACTAAAGCTTTTTGGGGAAACAAAAACCCTCTCAGAATTAGGAGACAGCTGGGATGTGGGAGGTGGTGGCTGGAGGGAGTAAGGAAGGAGATGCCAAAGATAACACTGATTTTTATAACAGGACTTGGTTATTTTTACAAATGATTGTACAGATTGTTCAACTGTGGTCTATAAAACATAGACTGTCACTTGTCAGTAGTTACAGGATATTGTGTAGTACAAACCTCAAGAGCTTAGCCTATTTCCCATCATACACTTGTTAATTGAATGCTGAAATTATCCACCTTCACCCATGAATGGACTAAACTTAGTATTTAAAGGATTGAGACCAGGTGCAGGAGGCATTTACAATTAGGGAAGCAATTATAGGTTTATTTAAAGACCAGAAAGTTGAAGCTTCTTTCTCTGATTTTTTTCTTTTTTTTTTAGATTTTTCAGGGAAGATGATCAGAACACTCTGCTCCCTCTGTAAGAGCATCTAGTTTTGAGAAATCTTATATTTACCCATGTCCAGGCTCCCCTAAATGTAATAGAGTATAGAAAGCCAGATCTTATGCAACATTAAATAGATGATGGTAGCTCACCAGGAGTAACATGAACCTTGATGATTGACCAACAGGGAACTATTTACACACGATTTACTTTAGCAGGCATCTCCTAGCCTGGGAGGTCAGATGGTCAGAAAGTCAGGAATCTGGGGGAGAGGAGGGAGGGGGCACAAACAAAATACTTGGGGATCCAAGTAGGATGAATAATAATGAACAAATAGGGTCTCCAAGGGTTGAAGCTTAGGGGAGGGCCAGAATAAGAGCACTAGGGAGAGACTATTGCTTTCAAGCAGTGGTAACCCTAATAAGCAACCTGAGATTTCAAACTGCCTTAACGGTGAGTGTTCAGTGCCATGAGAATTCCCCACCTCTAAGCAAATCTGGAATTACTACTTATCAAATCCAGTACTACTAGACTGGCCCTGAGGGTTCAGGGAGTAGAGTCAGAACAGGGTTGTGGTGCCAGAGAAGGCCTCAGAAATGAACTCTCCTGGCCTGATTTTGATCTTTTGGTTGGTGGCATTGCAGAGTTCACTTGTGACAGTGAGCAGTGAAAACACAAAGTGGGAAGCCCTCTCTACAGGCATGCTCTGGGGGAAACATCACTTAGTTTGTAGTCAAAGTTCAGAGAAATCTGTGATTTAACTGTCAATATCATGTGGTCTTCAGAGTATGGTTTTGGAATCAGACTGAATTTGGAATCCTATCTCAGCTACTTAATTGCTGCATGAGTCTGGGTCCATGCAGGACAACAAAGCCATCCCAGTTAACAGAAGAAACTGAATACAGCGAACTAATTGCAAATGGAATGAAAGAGATGAAAAGCTACACAGGAGACAGTGAGACCACTCAAAGATTAGCAAAAGTAGGAAGCTGCTCTCACTTCTAGGCCTAAAGGGTCAAAGAGAGGACTGGGTTGCCCAGTGGGAGCCTGGAACATGTAAAGAAGGCACTCTCATGGGATCTAGGGCATGAAGAAGATGCAATCACTGACAGAGCCGCTGCCCAAAGCACAAGGAGGGAGAAATACCCTGGATTTTCCCTTTTTCTTGCTCTTTCCTTTCCTGCCAGTGGACCTTTGTGAGCCAGAAGCCAGTTGGCAAGGGAGCCTGGGAAATGTAGTGTGCATGGTCAGCAAAGACAGTGCTGGGAAATACTGACGAGAGCAAACAGGCAAATGACCAGCTCAGGACTTATGTGATCTAGCTGCTTGATGTCTTACAGCCCCCAGTTTTACAAATGGGAATATTATTTCTACCTTGTAGGGTTGTTGGAAGGATTAAGTAACTTAACATGTGTTTCAGTTGTAAGGAACAGTCTCACTCAAATAAGCTTAAGTAATTGGAGTGGCAGAAAGGAGACAGACATAAAGATATCCATGGAACCAAGGAAATAGAGGTCCGAGGCTGGGGCCAAGCCTCATAGTAATCGAGGTGAAGCCAAACAAACAGCCTCTGGGAGGACAGGCTGTTGTGATTGCACAGCTGGGTCTCCAGGAAGCTGAAATCAGAAAGACTTTCAAAATCTGGAGCACTCCTAGGGATCTCCGTGGTAGGAGCTACAGAACTGTGCTTTCCTTTTCCGCATTAATAGGACTCCAAATCTCTCCATGGGTCTGCTTTCCTCTTTTAGCAGGAAAAGCACTTCATCCTCTATTCTCAGCTTCTCAATTGCGTGATCTCAGAGTTTCTGCTTCCTCATGACTTCAGCTTGATAATCATCCATCAGAGCCCTTTTGCCCCCTCTGAGCCTCAGGATCTTTTGCCTTTACTTTATTATTATTGTTTTTAATGTTTTTATTTCTTTATTTTGAGGTGGGAGGGGTAGAGAGAGTGGGAGAGAGAGGATCCCAAGCAGGGTCTACACTGTCATCTCAGAGCCTGATGCGGAGCTCAATCTTATATACCAAGAAAGCATGACCTGAGCCAAAGAGTTGGATGCTAAACAGACTGAGCCAACCAGGCGCCCCAGGATCTTTCAGCTCCAGCTCCCACTGACAATTGTTCACTTCTCTACATATGTCCCAATTTAATTTTATTGGAATAAGAATGTTATAGGGCCACTTCTTTTTGTTTGATAGAACTTTTCACTTTAGTTTCCCTCATAAGAGCCTTTGGGTAAGGTCCCCATGCTTGGTCTGGTCAGCAGTTTCGGTGGGCGTATGTCAGGGTGATACAGTACAGAATATGGCTTCCAGCCCCTTTAGAACGGGCTGCAGATGGATAACTAGCAGGGGACACACCTCTGTCCCTACTTTCCCTGGGGTATTTTGGTTCCCACAATCCCACAGGAGCTAGAATTACTTCCCCGCTCACTTATGATTCAGACACCATTGGACTTACTTGCCATTTTTTTGTTTCTCTTCTAATTATAATACAGAGATATTTACCTTGTTTTGAAGATGGTCATGCTTTTTGATTTTCTTTTTTCCTATTTTATAGATACCATGGCAGTGTCTTTGAGGAAAAACAAAGCCTCAAGATTTGAACTTGTAACACAATTTTAACTAGAATTCACACCAATAATTTGTACAATTTATGAAGAATACAGAGCTGGAAGTTATCAAAATTAAGTTTTTTTCTTTAAATGTTTATTTTTGAGAGATAAAGAGAGAGCATGAGTGGGGAGAGATAGAGAGGGGTAAAGAGAGTCCCAAGGAGGCCCTATGCTGTCAGCACTGAGCCCAATGCAGGGCTTGAACCCACGAACTGTGATGAACTGTGAGAGCATGATCTGAGCCGAAATCAAGAGCTGGACATTTAAGTGACTGAGCTGCCCAGGTGCCCCTCAAAATTAAGTTCTTATGAGAAACTCTTTTAAGAAAAATGGGTGTCCAAGTGAAGAAAAGGGGAAGGAGATGAAGATAATCTAGTTCATGGACTGAGGGAATATGAAGATATTGATGCCACTGAAGGTGCCTGGAAAACTAGCACTGTAGGGAATCTAACTTTTGGAAGAGATTGTTCTAGAAGTGAAGGTGGGCTCCTTATCTGAAAATAAATAACACTTTCACAAAAATAAAAAAAGAAAAACTCATAAACAATAATAATAAACTGAATCCAAAACTCAAATACTGGTATTGGTGAGATGAATCAAGTGATCAAGGGAAAATGAGCTCAGACAGAGACAATTTTAGAGATGGAGAGGAAGGTGAGTCACTTTGTCCTAAAATCAACAGATCCTACTTGTTCCCCCATCTGCACCCAGACCTGGCCCCAAATCCCAAACCAATCACCACAAAAATCATGAAAAAACCGGAACGAGGCGATAAATAGAACCATGCAAAAAAAAAAAAAAAAGAAAAAAATGAACTTCCCATGGGACTTATTGCTGAGTGAACAGAGTTTCTAGGGAGACAAGGATTTCTTGGCACATCTCAGTTTCTGCCAGAAACATCGCAGTTTCTGCAGTAGAGGAAGACAGAAGGGAGGGGAGAGACAGAACCACCTGATTCAGCTCTGTCCAACACCACTCGGGAGTCCAGAGCAGGGCCCCAACCTGGCTGTGAAGGAGGACACAGTCTTTCCTCAACCTTCACCTGGCCTGTCAGGACTCAGACCTACTGTTTACATCGCCAAAGCATTTGGGGAGCCCTCTTTCCTGCTGGAGTGGGAACAGGATAAAAGAGGATGGAAGATGCGGCCTTGGTCTTGGCGGTCTCAAGGGCAGAGAAGCAAGGCTTTCTGAGGATTAGGATGTATACTGTGGGACATTCCCTAGGCCCACTTCCATTTGCAATGCCTGTCAGGCTTATGGAGCAAACCCGGAGAGATTAAGGAGAGAAGAAACTATCTTCAGGGATGGGACAGTCCCTAGTTGGAAATATCCTAGCTGGACCTGCTGACTGGAGAAAGGAAGGCTCATTTAGTGCTGTCAGAAAAGAAAGGTCTTGGCTGACATCTATGGGGTTGTTCTTATCTTCACAGCAGACAGGATATTGACTAGGTGCCTCCTAAACTACTGTACTGGGGCTGAAAAGTGAAGTGGGCGCTATGTCAGAGGGGACGAGTCAAAGTGAGCTGAACTTAACATGGAGGAGGGGGGGGGGTTAGCTGGGGACTCAGGAGACCTGGGTCCTGAGACCCTCTCACAGTATGGCCTGAACTTCTTTTTCCTCTTCACCAAAGGAAGACAAGATTATTTTTAAAGTTCCTCCAACTCCAAAACTCATCCAAACAGGTAGGGGGAGGGAATGAGGGTACCCAGGGCTTAGATAGTGGTTCAAATGGAAGCCGAGGGAGTAATTTAAGTTTAAAAATCAAAATGACAAAAATGGTAAAGAGAAGAAAGAACCTGACTTCTCTCCTCTCAGAAAGATCAGGAAATTTTAGATCCCATCAGTTTTTTCTCTCTTCTTATAAAAAAAAAAAAAAAGATACTGAACTTTATTTTACTCATAATCCCTTCCAAAGACTTCAATAGGTTAGGAGCCTCTGTGTAACTATGATAACTACTGGTTTTCACATTGAAAGTGGGAAATCTTCATTGAATGATCTTAAAAGCGTTGTTATGAAGCTCACAGACGGCTACACTCTGGGAAATTACAGTGGTTGTGCCTAATGCTTTTATCCTTCACTGTTTATTCAGATCCATCCACTCACCTTTTCTTTCAGGTAGAAGAGTCCAGAGCAAATGCCTCCTTAGATTCAAGATGTTAAATTCATTCACTGTTCATTCATTATCTGTTGGGAGCTGCTATGTGTTGAGAGTTAGCACTGAGGTAGATGCTGGTGACAAAGGAGGGAACAAGACAGATGTGAGCCCTGTGTTCTTGTGGACATGTGTGCATGGGGAGGGAATGAAGTATGCAAACAGGAAAGCAGGAAATAAGTTATGATGTCTTGTGAGGAGAGCTGTGAAGGAGACAGAGGGCTTCAAGAGAGTAAATGGAGGTGACAGTGTGCCCGTCTAGGTGCTGGGAGCCTAGAGGTGCTCCTGTGAGTGTGTACTCAGAAAAGGTCCCTTGGCACAGGTAAACTTTCATGTGAAATCTGGCAAGGGTGCAGATCTGACCCCAGGTAGAGGAAAAGTGCTGTGGCCTCTAGCAGGTGAGAGGGGCTCATGGCAAGGAACTTAGGGAGCCCCTGAGCAGCTCAGGAGATCGATGCACATCCTCTTTCCCACACTAACATATGGGGAACACTGATTTGTAAGATCCTAAGTTCATATACATAAAACACTGGCAAAAGCTCTGTAAGGTAAGTCTGGGGCCCTCAGCAGGCCTGACCTCCTACGAAACAAGGACCTGGCAGAAGCGGGCTTGGAGCGTCATCTTTTTCCAGCATGGAGACGAACCAGGGATTCGTGTTTGCAGAGTCTGGGACTGGAAGAGTTTCCACTTGTTTTGTTTTGTTTTGTTTCTAAATCCTTCCATCAATACAAGTCCAAAGAATGGGAGGTAGATTCAAAAGATAATAGTTAACCTTTACTGAACCTAATCTGTGCCAAACTCTAATTATTTTACGTGTTTATTCTAAGCCTTGCTTCATCTCTAAGAGGTATATTGTTATCCCAATTTTACACATAAAGACAGGCACAGACAGGGTCCAAGAGCTGTGGGACTCCAGAGCCCAATCTCTTAACCATTAGACCACACTGCGTGAGAAGTCAGTGTCATATAAGGATTTCAGCTGGCACATTAGAAAGGAGAGGTAGATGTTCTCTCTCTTTCTGGAGTTAAGAGAAGGCCAATTTTCCATCCAAGAGTGACATTTCTAGGCCCCATCATATATACTAAATTAGAGTGTTGAGGGATGGAACTCAGAAGTTGACATTTTTATATTGCAGTCTAGTCAATTCTAAACGCCATCCACTAATGTTTCAAAAGCACAGATGTAGGCATTCACAGAATGGAGCCAAGAGGCCAGACTCTGAATTCCTTCACTATTAACTGCAACAGTAACAACAACAATAGCAACAACAATAATACCATTTTGTAAGTGACTTCTTTGGGACAGACATTATATTAGGTGTTTGCATGTGTGATTATATTTAATCATGGTAACATATGCAAGAAGCATATGATTTCACATTTTACAAATGAGGGAATTGACTCGGAGAGATCAGTAACTTGTCTAAAGTCATACAGACACTGAGTGGCAGAACTGATGTTCAAAACCCATCTGCCTGATCACGTTCTACAACACCATACTTGAAATCTATAATTCTGTAGAGTCATTCGTAGAATATAAGACAACCAGATCACTTTAAAATTTTTTCTTGTCTCAGCTCGAAACATAACCAAATAATTAAGTGAAATGTTCCTAGATTTATGGCCTTTGGCGAATTGTTTAGCCTCTCATTTTCTTATTTGCAAAATGGAAAAAAAAAAATAGTGCCTCCCTCATAAATTGGTTGCAAGGATAATATGAGATAGTCCATGTAAAGTCCTTTTTTAAAAATGTTTTATTTATTTGTTTTGAGAGAGAGAGAGAGAGAGAGAGAGAGAGAGAGAGAGAGAGAGAACAGCCAGGTAGGAGCAGAGAGAAGAGAGAAAGAGAGATAGAGAGACAGAGACAGAGAGAATCCCAAGCAGGTTCTGCACGATCAGCAAAGAGCCTAATGCAAGATTCAATCTCATGAACTGTGAGATTATGACCTGAGCCAAAATCAAGAGTCAGACACTTAACTGAATGAATCACCCAGGCACCCCAGTCCATGTAAAGTCTTTAAAGAACTACCCAACATTTGATAAACACTCAATAAATTTAGCTGCTATTATTATTACTGCTATTATACTGTCCCAACTCTTCCTCAAATTAATTTGCACAATTGTTTGTTTGATGTCAAAATTTCCGACAACCAAGACTGATTGCTGGCTTCCTCTCAAAATTCATCCTATTCCATAAAAAGCAAAAATAAGGAGTCCTCAAATGTTGTCACTGACTGTCCCTTGCAAGAAACCATTCATGGCACAACACTTCTCAGTTCAGAGCCCTACAATGCGAACTATAGCACCTGGCATGCATCTACAAGTTCACCTTCTCATTCCTGCCACCTTTCCCTTGTCAGGTAAACGTACACTTGTCACCAGTCATTAACATCCTCTCCATCCATCTATTCATCCAATCTTTCAGCAAATATTTACTGAGAACCTGTTCTGTGTCAGGCACTCACTTTTCCAGGCAGTGTAGATGCAGCAGCAAACAAAACCAAGATTCCTGCCCCTTTTGGACCTTACATTCTAGTGGTGGCTGAGAGACTGACATAAATTTCCAGGAAGAATTTCAGCAAGTGAACGGTCCTTGAGGCAGGAATGTTTGCATGGCTGTTATAGGTTGAGTGAGGAGGGATGGAAATGCCAATGTGTTCAGAGGGACGTCCAGTGGCCTTTGAGGTCACTGGACATCTTTGACTTTCTAAAAAAATTTTTTTTAATGTACATTTTATTTTTTTTTTTTTTGAAAGGGAGAGAGACAGAGCATGAGCAGGGGAGGGGCAGAGAGAGAAGGAGACACAGAATCTGAAGCAGGCTCCAGGCTCTGAACTGTCAGTACAGAGCCTGATACGGGGCTTAAGATCACGACCCGAGCTGAAGTCGGATGCTCAACCGAGTGAGCCACCCAGGTGCCCCTCTTTGGCTTTTACTGTAAGTGAGAAGAGATACCACTGGAAAGGTTCTGAGCTGAGCAATAGTATGTCATGAGTGATGTTTCCACAGGAACGTTCTAGATCCTTCACTGAGAACAGACAATAGAAGGCCAAGGTGTGAGGTAGAGTAACAATTACATGACTGCTGTAATGATCCAGGGTCATTTAAGGAGGAAAGAAAACTTGTATTTAATAGATATTGGGCAGCTCATCAAAGAGCTCAGAGGTCTGACAGCCAGCCCCACTGCAGTGTAGAACTGGCTCTGCACTGAGCCCCCAAAGTATGACATCTTCAGTGCTGTAGCCGCCCCACCATGCTGCTGCTGCTGCCGACCCATCTGCTGGAACCGCGGCCTAATGCCATCATGTGCCATTTCTGTTCACTGGGCTTCTGATTCTGTCTGGAGGTCACCTTTGATGGGGGAGTCTGCATCAGGTCCCTATGCCTGTGTCCTGGTTACAAGAGCAGCAGGCAAAATGAGTACCTGACACTCTTAGCTTTTATAGTGGGAGGTGGGAGATTCCCAAACAAAGGACAGGGATTCAGAATAACTGGCCAAAAAGGAATGACATGTGTCCACCACTAGTGGGTTCCTTTTGTTCCTTAGTCCTTGTACTTCTGCCTGATTGTGCACCAAATGGCAGTTTGGACAAGTCTTCTCAGCTTTTTCCACAAGGGCAGGAGCAATAGCATGTCAGTGTTCTCATGGAACACCATATCCACACCACACCCTCACGACACTCGTGAGTCAGCTACATAAGGTGAGTCATGGTGAGATGTTTTTTCCATACTTTTCCACCATTCTATAGCATTTTCCCTATTCTTTCACTGAAGGCATACTGATCCACTCCTGTTCCTTTCTTATCACTGTAATTGACAGTTCCGAATGGTACGTAAATGGGGAAATTGAAAAGAGATGTGTGGAGTCAGGGACGAGTAATAAACACCCTGGCATTTTCATAGTTGTCAATATTTTTACCTCAATCACTCTGTCATCAGATGACTCATGTTATTTAATGAATCAAACATGTGAGGTAAACAGAATTTAGAATCTGCCATTCCTCACTTATCTTAAAAATACTTGACAACCAGGCATTGTGTCACATCCCTTAAAGACCCCTTTCTCTCCTCCAGCCCGTTTTCTGATTAAATTCAATATTAATAGGTACCCCATGAGCTAAGAAGAATTTGCATGACTTTCAAACCCAGAAGCTAAAATGGTCCCAAAAGGTTAATTCGTCTCTGCTACTTGCAAAAATGTCAACTCAAAAATTAATATTTGTCAACAGTTATTAGAGATTGGGAGTATATATTTCCCTCTCCCACTCTTGTTTCATATTATGCTTTCAGTTTTTACCCCTTGCTTATAGCTTTCATTGTTGTAAGTAAAACCTTGATGGGAATTTAGAAGACAGTGCCCCCAGTAAAATAAACTAGGAGCTGCTAAAAATGCCTACAGCTCAGGGACACCCGGGTGGCTCAGTTGGTTAAGGTCCAACTCTTGATTTTGGCTCAGGTCATGATCTCATGGTTCATGAGATTGAGCCCTGCATCAGGCTCTGCACTGACAGTGCAGAGCCTGCTTGGGACTCTCTCTCTCTCACTCTCTCTCTCTCAAAATAAATAAATTTAAAAAATGCCTACAGCTGGGCTCACTCAAGATGAAATAAATTAGACTCTCCAAGGATAAGCTCCCCCACACCCCCTGCATTCTAATATGCACCCAGGGGCTGAGAACCCCCAGTTTGGACCTTCGAAGCATTTGTAAACTGAATCAAAGAACATCTAAGTGGCGGTTCTGCTGGTAACTGACCTTGACTCAGAACTAGACATAGGGATGTATCAGGTGTAAAGATGGTGTAAGCTTTGACAGGAAGGGATAAGGTACTAACTTGGGGCTGTGAGGGGGTAAAGCGGTGAGCTTGCAGGGGAAGCTGGTCTTTCCCTCCATGGTCATGCTGTTCTCTTCCTGAAGAAGAGTTGAAAAGCTGAATTTCACCCAAGGGTCCATTTAACCTAAAAAACAGGCAGATGACTGTCTCAAATTAATCAAACAAGATGGAGGAAAATGGGTCAGAGAGGGTGGGCTTTGCCAGGGCTAGAGGGTTGTGTAAGACTTTGGTTTGGAAGGCAGTGCTGCAGTGAAGGTGGCATCCTGGGAAGTCTAGCTTTGGGAAGCAGCAGTTGCAAAAGCCGCCATGAGGACCTGCAGGCCTAGGAACAGTGGTATAGGCTATGGGGCCTGTGCCAGCTGCTGGAGTAGGAGGGGCTCCTGGGAGCACCTGCTGGTGTAATTTGGGAAGACTTTCTGACTTCACTGCCTCCAATAATAATAAACTGCTGCTGTGTTTATTAAGCCCACAGGGGTAAGTCCTTGCTTACAATGAAGAATGCTGAATGATACACATACATTCTTATTTAATACTCATTCAACTCAACAGGATAGAAGATACTATTCCTATTTGACAGAGAGGAAAGTGAGAATCAGAGAATTTAAGAAGCATGTTCAGCGCCAGCCAGCGATTAAAGGCCAGGACTGAAGTCAAACTGACATGTGAATGATCTCTGAGCCTGGGTTCTTTCCTCTGTATAGACCCTGGAAAGGGGCAGCATATGTTGCATGGTGGAAGATTCAGTATCTTTGGCTTGACATCCTTCTCCTTCATGGTTCAGCTCAGGGAAATGATCTGGGGCTAAAGGTTGCCTAAAATGTGCTAACCAATGTCTGCCTTTTATTAAAGTTCAGCAAATGTGGGCTCTGACTGGATGCATCTATGGTTTTCCATTTTTCTATTTTACAATTTCCTAGCAAAAAGTCTTCCTGAAAATTTTCTTGCTTTTCAGCGTTGAACTTACAGGAGAAGGCATTTTTCCTATACCCCGCCAGGATTGGAGAAGTCACACGTTATGAACTGGGGACTCCGTTTTAGAAGATCTGGGGCAGGTAGTGAGTGTCCAGGAGGGAAGAAGCCAGGGGTCACCTCTTCTTGGTGACTGCTCACAGATGCTATCAATCCATGACCTCCAGAAACAATGCATTTAGATCCCAAACCACTGTAGCCAGATCAGCTCTACCTAGTAAACCAACTTTAAGTCTCTTTGGAAAGTCCCTGCATTTAAAACTGGGAAGGACCTTATACATCTCATTTTGCAGCTGAGACCACCACCAGTCCAGAAGGATTTTCCTGAAGCCACCCAGTTAGTAGCTGGTGAGGGTCATTACTCTGAGTTGAACACGAGAGAAACTGCAGAAGCACTTAATAAATAGAAAAAAGGAAGCTTAAGAAAAAAGAGCATGTGGTTCTTTATGTGTTTTAAATTTTAACTGGGAGACTCAAACTGGGATGAGAGATAAGGTGAACTGCTAAAAGTGCTACAGTCATTCAGGGGTGGGGGATCCCAAGGAGGCAAGGTGGTCAAGGAGAGGCTGCAGGGGAAGTGGAGAGGTTACCAGGAGAGCCCTGCAGCTGGTTCTGCAAGGAGGGGAGCCAAGAGCAGAAAGTCTCTCTCTCTCTCTTGGCCTCTGGAAGGGAAGAGCCCCACCCTCCCACCCCACCTCTCCCCTGAAGCCCTAGGTCCTGGAGCAAAGATGGTTAAAACCACAAAAATGGCTCTACAGGGTGACCCCTAGTTCTCCCAGCAAGTATTAGCTTGTCCTCAGGGTACGAAGGAGCATAAGATCCTGGCAGAGCTTCCCTGGCCACCCAGCCCACAGTGGCTTGGCCTTCCCCTGCTCCAGGCTCCATGCAGCCGGCTCCCACTGTCCTCTCCTCCCACTACATTGGTCACCTGCTGTTGCTCTAGCAGCTATGAAACCATGGAAGGCCCAAAATATGCAGCCTTTTCCAGTCAGTGGGGGTGGTGGGGGGGGGGAGAGGGAACGAGGCGTGAGTAGAGAGCTAGTGCTCCCCTCCCACATCCCCCACACTGCCTGCTCTCCTCTCATCCCTGCCTTGCCTGGTCCAGCGCATGGAGGGCCGAGAATGAAGCCCTGCATGCAGCTGGGCTCGTGTGGGCACTGCAGTCAGTTCTCTTAAGAAGCAGATCCTGCAGCTGAAGGTGGTGCTTTCAAACCCCAGTTTCATTATGTATTTGTGTTTCCTGTCTACTGGGCCCAACTAACTGCTATTCATGCTGCAGTGGGGGAAAATGATGCATTCATCCCTATTCAATTTATTTAATCACAATAGCCACGATATTGAAAGAACAGGCTCACAATAGAAAGCCAGGAATAGGGCTGTCAAAAGAATGGGAACAAGACAGACAGGAAACACAGCCAGTATTCCAGAAAGCTGAAGGGGCATCATTACCCTGCTTTGCAGCCTTGGCCTCCTTTGTAGGGCGTAAGGGCTGGAGCCTCCACCTCCACTCCTCTTTCTTTCCAGTTTACATGAGAAAATAGTCTCAGCCACTTGTCTCGGTTTTGCTTGCTTTTGCATTTCAGAGCCTCCACTAAGGGCCCCAAGGCCCTTCTAGCAATGAAAGAAATCTTTTTCCTCTGAAGTTTTAATTCATTCATTCATTCCGCAAATACTTACTGAGTGACTAGTATGTGCCAGGCATTGTTCTAATGAACAAACCCAACATATTTGCCCTCATAAGAATTTGCATTCTCATGGAGGAAAGGGAAAATAAAGAGCCTAATAAATACATAAATCACATGTTAGAAGGTAATGTCACAATATAGATAAGTGGGTAAGGGGGGATCAGAGTGTGGGGGGTTCCAGTTCAAAATAAGTGGCTGTGTGGCAGCCCTGAAGACCACACAATGGACACCTGCCAGGTGGGAATTTGGCCATGTGCAGATTAGCTGCCTCTGTCCCCGGGCAGCCTCTCAGGGTCACTTCTTTGTGTTAACAGATGTGCACAGAGCTGGAGACCCTTGCAGAGAGGTTATCTTTTACTTCTAGAATAGGATGAGAGGTGGACCATCAATCATTCATATTTGCAAATTTTAATTTATAACTGGATATTTGTAGCTCTTAATCCCCTTCATTTATTTCACCCATCCCTCTATCTACCTTTTCTCTGGCAGCCACCAGTTTGTTCTCTGTATTTAGGAGTTTGATTTTGGGGGATGCCTGGTTGGCTCAGTCAGTAGAGCACGAGACTCTTGATCTCAGGGTCATGAGTTTGAGCCCCATGATGGGTATAGAGATTACTTTTTTAATAAGTTTGGTTTGTTTGTTTGTTTTGGTTTTTAGACTCCACATATAAGTGAAATCATATGGTATTTATCTTTCCCTTATTTCACTTAGCATAAACCCTCTAGGGGTGTGTGTGTGTGTGTGTGTGTGTGTACATATTTGTATGTATATACACCTACACATGTAGCTCACATCTTATTTATCAATTCTCTCTTGATGGACCCTGGAGTTGCTTCCATATCTTGATGGGTTACAGACTGATAACTAGTACTGAAATTAAATCAGTAATCAATAAACTCCCAACAAACAACATCCAGGACCAGATGGCTTCAAAGATGATTTTTTTTTTATGTTTATTTTTGAGAGAAAGACAGACCGAGTGTGCGCAGGGGAGGAGCAGAGAGAGAGGGAGACAGAGAATCTGAAATGGGCTCCAGGCTCTGAACTGTCAGCACAGAGCCTGACGCAGGGCTTGAACTCACAAACCATGAAATCATGACCTGAGCCAAAGTCAAACACTTAACTGACTGAGCCACCCAGGCACCCTATTAATTTCTGAAAGAGAGTGAATTTTACCAACCTTTTAAAGAAGAGTTAATACACATTTTTTCCCAAACTATTTTTAAAGAATACAAAAGAAAGGAAAACTTCTAAATTCATTCTACAAGGCCAGCATTACCCTGATACCAAAACCAGACAAAGACACTACAAAAAAAGAAAACTATAGGCCAATGTCCAGGATGAACAAAGATGTAAAAATTCTCAACAAATTATTAGCAAACTGCATACAACAGTACATTAAAAAAAACCATTCACCGTGATCAAGCAGGATTTATTTCGGAGATGCAAGGGTGGTTCAATATTTGCAAATCAATCATTGTAATACAGCACATTAACAAGAGAAAGCATAGAAATCATATTATCATCAATATAGATGGAAAAAGCATTTGACAAAATACAACATCTGTTGATGATAAAAACTCTCAACAAAGTGGGTTCAGAGGGAACAGAAATTAAGAAAACAATCCCATTTACAATGGCACCAAAAAAGATAAAATACCTAGGAATAAATTTAACCAAGGAGATGAAAGACCTATATTCTAATGGAAAGATATACCATGCTCATGGACTGGAAGATGTAAAATGTCCATACTATACAAAGCAATCTACAGATCCAATGCAATCTCAATCAAAACACCAAATTGTTGGGGCACCTGGGTGGCTCAGTCAGTTAAGCGTCCGACTTCAACTCAGGTCACGATCTTGTGGTGAGTTCGAGCCCCGCGTCAGGCTCTGGGCTGATGGCTCAGAGCCTGGAGCCTGCTTCGGATTCTGTGTCTCCCTCTCTCTCTGACCCTCCCCTGTTCATGCTCTGTCTCTGTCTCAAAAATAAATAAACGTTAAAAAAAATTTAAAAAAAAACCCAAAAAAACAAAAAAACACACCAAATTGTTCATATTTTAACAGAACATTATAGCTCTGATTTCCCCAGTTTCCATGCTTAACCTCTGGAGAGCTGGGTAAAGAGTTGTGATTTCTGAAAACAGTAGGAAGGTAGGGGAGGGGAAAGATGGTGAAAAATAAGGAGTTCTGTGCTGAGAAAGACACAGGGGTTCTGAGGTCGGTAGGTGAGAAAGCCAGTGTGAGGTGGATCCAGCTTTAGGGTCGGAAAATCCTCTATATGGTGTGAGGTCAAGAAAGACATTTTAATAATCCTAAATTAGATTTTTCAGTTGGGTTAATAACAACAATGATTAACACTGCTGGTGTTTACTGAATGCTTACTTTGCAACAGGCATTGTGCATAGGTTTCATGGGTAACCTCTTAGTTTCTGGTTTTTCTTCAATTTAAATGCCATGTAAGCTCAGTGAGAGAGAACTTGGCTCTGTTCACTGTTGTGCATAAAACAATGCCTGGCACATAAATGGTATTCATTAAATGAATGAATGATTGCATCCTGGAGAACAGTTTCAAGGTGCTCCTGCTGTGGGCTTTACAGTAAGCTGTGGGCTTTTTAGGCCCTTCATATTCTTCAGAGAACAGCAAACATAATAATATTCCTCTTTCTTCTTATTGTTAAGCACTCTGCATATGACTCTAGTCCTTATTAGGGGGGGTGTTTCTTGTCTTTACCACCTTCCCCTGTGCCATGGTGGGTGAGTAGTTAGAGAAAGAAAAAAGCGTAGGAGTGGAAAAGAAAACCTTATTTTTCCATTCATGCATTACCTCATTTAGTTCTTAGGGCAACCTATTTTACAAAGAGGAAACTGAGACTTAGAAAGGTTAGCTAGTCGCTGGGTTCTCGTGGCAAGTTAATGCCGAGAAGCTTCAGACTCTAGAGTTGTGCTCTTACTCGTTGCCCTAGGGGTAGGGCAAAAAAATGCATGATCTCTATTTTTCATTGCTCCTATTTTCTTGCTTACCCTACCTCAGGGAAAGGGCGGTGTTTAGGGCAGGTTTCTTGCTGTTTGAGAGGATTGTTTAAAAACCTTTAACAATGAATTCAAAACAAGGGACCACATTATTTTATTTCTTTGGAACTGGGTTGAGTTCATTATTGCTTACAGTTGGCTCACTCCTTGAGGAGTACTGGGCCAGAAAAATAATTTGGGGACGGAGTTTAGGTTATCACTGCTTGGCCTATTTACCTCCTTTGAGGTTGTCAAGGAACAAGGGCTCGCTAGTGCCTGTTATGTACTTGGTGCTAAGCAAGTCACTAAATGGGGAGGGCCAGAATGGATGAAAATTGCAGCAGAAATCCTCCTACCTAATCCGACTGCACTGATGGCTAGGAGTTACTGAGGAAAAACATTTTTAAAAATAATACCACCTAAAAAGTTTTAGCTGTACAGATATATCTAGATTAACATGTAAACACATGAGTTAACATAAATATGTACACATATAATTTTATTTGCCATCTTTTCATGTAAGGCTAAGACCTCTGCTTTGATTATGGGTTGGCTCACTGAAGTTCTATATTGTCTTTCTGGAATAAATCACACTCATAGAGAATCATCTACCAATTTCAGTTTTGATTTCTTTCAAGTGAATCAACAATTTAAAGACAATTTTTAAGTAAGCTGAGTGCAGAATACTTATAGATTTTTTCTGTTATTTTACCCTAGTCTTTTAGAATTGTCTTTATCACACCTAATTTGATAGTGAGGTTTTTGTCATGTGTGAAACCCAACTTTATGAGTCTTCTCAAAGCATTCAAATTAGTTTTTGTAGAAACATTAACTTTTTTCTATTTATAAGCTTTGAGTTTACCTATAAATTAATTAAATTACAGAATTATAATAAAAGCACTCCTGGTATAAACAGATATGGGAACAGACTGGCAAGCTGAGTGACCTACAAGTTGGAGCTGAAGACTGTCTGACAGTCTATAAGTAAGCACAGCTATGAGGAAGCAGTAATTATGATGAAACAGATAAAGGGCTGAGTGAGGGAGAGTGAAGGAGCCCACATGCAGAGAGAAGCAGGGTCTGTGGGTATCCTGTGATCCAGAAAGAGGAGGGAAGAGCTGATTGCTTAGGCCATCTTACTTCCTGATAGTTTTCCAGTTCTAAATTGTGTTTTAATAACATGGATTCTTTCAGTGACTTTCTCTTTTCCCTAGGGTCATGAGTGGATCTTTATTCACCAAAGCCCAAAAGATGGAAATACAACAGGGACCCTCACTGAATACCATGTAGAGGCCCTCAGAAGACTGAGGTGTTTGGGGCTGAAGGCTTCCAGTCTGCTCTGCTCTTTGGGTTGCTGCTGCTTTTCCTTGGTTGTCTTCTGGGTTTCCCCATGTCCTTTCTCCTCTCTTATACGGAGTTTGTTTCTTCCTGAATCATCAAAATTTCTAGGCTTTGCTCTGGCTTCTCTCTTTTGCCACTTGCTTCTCATTTTTCGTCACTTTTTTCTGCTCCTTCCATTTTTCTCCCACCTAGTTCTCCTGGGCTTCTGTATTTTGATATTCTCTGTGGATGGTTTTTATGACCTTTAGAGGTCCTGGTCTCCTGGGAATGCACTATTGTCTAGGGGAAGAACAGTTGTCTTGTATCTTCTGTAACCTTCAAGGTTTGAATCTTTCCAGAGTGTTCACTCCCAGAGGCTTTTGGGGATGTTTTCAGGTTTGCAGATGTTGTGGAGAATGGGGAGTACCAGATGTCAGAGTACTATCAGTTGGCTCTTAATGCATTACTATTATTTTTTTTTTTTGGCAGAAAATCTTGCCTTTGGAGTCTCCTGCTTATTTTAAAATTAGTTTGCATTCCATGAGCTCAAACTAGTTGAGCTGTGGGGGGCAAATGAGCCAAGATGTTTGTTGTGCTAAATTTCAAGAAAAAGTCAACCCAAATTAAAAATTGACCTCAGGTAATGAACAGAATAAATATTGTTAGATAATTAAGAACTGATGATAGTGCTGATTCTAATACTATCTAGAAAACACCTAAACATAGTATAAACAAGCAAAATAGACTAATTCAGAGGGAGAATTTTAAACTTTCCAAATACTCAGTAAGCAAATATCCTATCAGGAAATCTCTTCCAATCCATTTTCTTGAGAGACTGGAAAACCTATCCTTTGTCTAGTTTCTGGATCCCCATGGAGATTTTATACCTGACATAAAGGTGAAACTAAGCATCATAGGTGGCCTATTTAAAGCATGAGAAAATAAAGGGACCTAACATCTTTAAAACACCATTTTCTCCTCCATATGGTTTTAGAAAGAAAGCGTGGAGAAAATTGGTTCAGAGCACAGCTTTCCATCTCCCCTTTCCCTTCTCTCATTTTAACAAAGTAGAAAAACAGACCTCTCACCCATTCTGGATCTTACGGTGGAGTATTATTATTCTGGAGTGTAAAAGACTTCTGGGTACCAAACAACCCAAGAATGCATCCTTTCTGAAAGTGACATGAAATCAAAGCAAAGAAAGCATTGGGAGGAAATATCAAAGTGTGGCTCTTTGTTTCACTCAGGGGAAAAGGTCATGCTGAGTTTTCATCCACCCATCCATCCATCCATCCATTCATCTATCCATCCATGTAGCTTAGAATTTAAATTTAGATGTAATCTTTGCCAAGGAATTGGTATTTACAGGTTTATTTGAAATGATAAAAATAAAAAACAGAAAGCCACATATGAATGAAAGTAAGTCTGATTTTGCTAATCAATTTTCATGAGGACAGCTTTGTCGATCATGTAACATGGTGGATATTTTTTATAAATTGTATGAGCTAAGCTTACAGTTTCAAAGTTAAAGAAAATATTTAAGGTATCAAACAATTTAAAAAAATGGCAGAGGGGCTGGCTGAGTCAGTAGAGCATATGACTCTTGATCTCAGAGTCATGAGTTCGAGCCCCACATTGGGGGAAAAATTAGCATTTATTTGTGGGGTACATGGGTGGCTTAGTCGGTTAAGCATCTGACTCTTGATCTTAGCTCAGGTCTTGATCTTGAGGTTCAAGCCCCACATTGGGCTCTACACTGGGCATGAAACCTACTTAAGTAAGTAAGTAAGTAAGTAAATAAATAAATAAATAAATAAATAGCTAGCACCAGCATCTTTAAAAAAAAAAAATATATGGCAGAAATTCCACCTTTTGATTCATTTGAACAGATAATAAAACTTTTAGATGTCAGCTTAAAAATGTGTGTTTGTGTATGGTGTTTTCCAAAAATATTTTACCCTGGGTATAGCAAAGCAAAAGAACAGAATACAACTGGTATGAAGAATGGTTAAGGGAGTGATGGTATTTTGTTTAGGACAAATTGTGAAAAGTATGTATGGGGGAGATTGTTCTCAAACAATTCACTGCAACTGAAAAAATGAAATTATTTGCTTTGTGCAGGACAAGCTGCTAAGGGCACAAAACAGTGAGTACATGCTAATGGCACTGCCATGTCCTTAAATCAGGTTAATTTTATTTAAAAAAAAGAAACCTATGCATGCTTCATTTCAGGAGGAAGTGGGTGACTAATGAAATAAAATAGTGTATCACAATTCAAAAAATGTTGTGAATCTTAGGAGTGAACCATCTTCCTGGTAACAAGGATCAGAGCAATGATGGGCAGTCCTGCATCAAAATTTTAAAATATGTTATGGGCGGGTACCTGGGTGGCTTAGTCAGTTAAGTGTCTGACTCCTGATTTTGGCTCAGGTCATGATCTCATGGTTCCTGAGCTCAAGCCCCGTGCCAAGCCCTGTGACGACAGTGCACAGCCTGCTTGGGATTCTCTCTCTCCCTTTCTCTTTGCCTCTCTCTCTCTCTCTCTCTCTCCAAATAAATAAGTAAACATTAAAAAAACCAAAATATGATATGGCGTGTGTTAGAATGTTCATGGCAACACTATGCATGTGGTCACAAACCAAACTACCCCAAATGCCCTATTGAGTATAAGGAATATATAAATCCTGCCTGTTTAAGCAAAAGAATACTTACAAGAATAAGTGCAAAAGTCAACCAGCCGCAACTACACATAACACGGTTGGCTCTCACAAACCTAAGCTTGAGTAACAAAAATGACATAAAAGAGTATGCACCATAGGATTCTATTTTTTAAAGCAAGTTCAGGAACAGGCAGAATGTCATGGTTAGAGTCAGTCAGAGTCACGGTTATCTGAGGAGGCAGAGGCTGAAAGGGGCTGAAAGGGGCAGGAGGGGCTCCTGGGTACTGGTCACGCTCCATGTCAGGACCCGGATGTGTATAAAGCGGACTGTTATGATTTGTGCGTACATATGTTACACTTAAAATTCCCGGAGAAAAAAACAGCAGTAGTCTCGTGTTAAATGAATCTTGGGCTGAATGATGGCCCTGCTGGTCTGGATAAGTGGACCTAAAGTGGGAAATAGGAATAAAGATGCCTTGGATGGTGGGAAGCTATGCTGTGCAGTTTAGGACACGGGGGTGTGAGTTCAGAGTTCTGCTGGTGCTGCTTCGCTCTTCACCCTTCAGCTGCAAACTTCCTCCTCTTCCACACCCCATCATAAGGGCTTTCAGACCTCTACCTCTTAGTTAAGCTGTACATTCCATATAACTTGGAACACATCTGCAGGGTCAGACACATGGCCATATTCCATTTCTATGTGTGTGTTGTCTCTAGTACAAACATCCACTCCCTTCACTTTTAGTCAAAATCCGAAGGAGCCGTGAGACAGCGGGGCAGTAAGTAAGCTTCACCAGCTTGAGTGACCTGATTAGAAATCTCTCCTGTGAAACCTAGTGGGAGGGGCTCAGGAATTTCAGCTTCTAGACGCCCGGTGGGTGATTTTACAAGGGCCACAGGGTGACTATCCGCGGGCTGGGCAGAGCAGGGAAGGAGGGGAAAGTCTTTCCTAGGAGGCTCACAGGCAGGGTTACGACGAGGTACACGAATGGAACGGCGTGTCGCAGGCAGGGCTGAGAATTCTCTTTTGAAAACTGTGGCCGATGTATTACGAAGGCGTGAGCCGCTTCCCAGTGTCTTGAAAACGTTAGAAATCGCCTTCCAGTCTGTCCAGAGGTGATGTCGCCAGACCCCGACTGGATGCCGCCCCGTCACATCAAAGCTGCGCAGCGGTGTGGACGGCACGGGCCCCCGTCCAGTCCGGCCTGTCTTTGGGCGGGTCAGCCGGCTTGGAGCAAACAACAGGCCTCAACGTGACAGTTCCCACATTCTGTGCACTGGAAAGGGAAATCCTCTGGACTCTGACTGGGCTCCTGGGGCTCAGCCCTGGCCTCGCCTGAGGCTGCAGGAGGAACAACAATACGCAAAGGGTGCCTGTAGCTCTCACGATTCTTCGATTCCAGTCTTCGGGTGATCAGACACTTGCTCCTTCCTGCAAGAATTCTGTAACCTGAGCGTCCTTGTTCCTTCACGGCCCCTCACTCCCTCTGCTGACTGATGCCACAGACACCCAGCCCAGCCTCTCCCTACTTCTCCTCACTCACCCTCACCTCACTCCCACCTACTTCCACTTTCTACCGACCATCTCAGCAGAGGGCTCCCTCGGCCTCACGATCACTCACAGGTTTGCACCCAGGAGAGCTACTCCATTCCCTCCCGCTCTTCTTTTGTTCTCCTAGATTTTCATTGTGAGCTTCCTTCCCATTTCTACAAAGGCAGGGTACAGAGGAAGGCCAGCAGGGGGCAAAGGGCACTAGAGCTGACTCAGGAGACAGATGAGCCTGTTGGCTTTTGCCACTGATGTGTGTGGCCTTGGGCGAGTGGTACAACGGACGCCTCTCTGGGCGTGAGTCTTCTCATCTGTACGTGGGGCTGGGGGAACCCGTGCCAGAAATCCTTAAGTTGTGCCAGAAGTGGTGCCATGGGGAACGCAAGGAACAACTCCATTCCGGCTCTTACCAACCTACTGAGTAACAGTCTCTCTATGTCCTCAGTGTTCTCACTCTCTTCCTCTGTCTCTCTCTGTCTCTCTCTCTCTCTCTCTCACACACACACACACACACATACATACCCCTAGAGGCTGGATCATAACGTTTCTTACTCCTGACTCACTCTAGTAGCTCCTTGCTGTCAGGTGTAACTCCACACCCCATTTTTTTTTCAAAATTTGGAGAAATTGAGGCATTAACTGAAGGCTGGTTTTCCTTTGCTATGATAGATGTCCATCTAACTGCTGGATCCTCTCTGGGAAAATGGCTTTTGTCCTCACCTCAAGGCATACGAAGGACATGAGAGCCAAATCTAGAGAGATGGGATAGACAAAGCAAATGACAGATTTACAGAGCTGGGTTTGGCAGAATTGGGAATATAAGTGCATTAGGGCACTGGGGTCAGTTTGAATTTTTGAAGAATCCACTTAATCTGCTTCCTACTTGGTTCCTTGTAACTTCCACTAACCTGTGTGCTCAAAGGGACAGTCTTCTGATTACCCAAACTCAGATTCTTTCTGTATTTGTACCCAGACTCTGAAATGATGTGAGCATGTTTTTATTTCTCTCAAACACCAAGGATTAATTAGAATAAATATGTCTCACTTTTGGACCCATTCATATGGTGATGGGATTTTGTTTGGGAGTAGGGGACGAATGTAAATGGGGAGTATCTGTATGAATACTCAAAATCCAAACCAAAGAGGGCCTCCAGTGTGTTCTAGATTCAAGACTGCAATGTAACCTAAGGGTTCACTTTCTATCAGAATATGAAATATATTGCTTTCCATTAGGGAAGAGAAGAAAATAAACATCTTAATGCATGCTGTGTGCCAGGAACTTTACCTATGTTAATTTATTTGATCCTGCCCATAAATCTCTAAGGAGGTATTTTATTCTCTTTCACAAATGAAAAAATGTGAAGGGAACACAGCAGCCATAGAGTCCAGACCAGAATAGTCACCCATACTCTGAAGTCACTGTTGCACTAGTCTCCTCAAACCACCTTCTTTTACCACATTTAATCTGGTTTTATTTTTTTTCAAGTTTATTTATTTCTGAGAGAGAGGGAAGGAGAGAGGGAGAGAGGGGGAGAGAGGGGGAGAGAGAGAAAGAGAGAGAGAGAAGGAGCACAAGCATGACGGGGGAGGGGCAGAGAGAGAGGGACAGAGAGAGAATCCCAAGCAGGCTCCACGCTGCCAGCACAGAGCCTGATGCAGGGCTCGAAACCACGAAGCTGCGAGATCATGACCTGAGCCAAAATCAACAGTCAGATGCTCAACCAACTGAGCCACCCAGGTGCCCCTAATCTAGTTTTACTTTTAATTTCAGTTTCTTTTGCTTAATGCTTAAGAGCTTAGATAGGATCATTAACTCAGGCCTGACCACTGAATCTCTATAAGCTTCAGTGTGGTCAGTTCTAAAATGGAGATAGTAAGTATACCTCCCTCATAGGCTCTTTTTCAAGACTGAATGAGGAAATAAATAAAGCAAAGATTTAGCAAAGTGCCTCTTTAAATATTAGCAGTAACTCCATTACACCTTTATAATTTTTGTTTTTTGCTTTTCATGTGAATCATGTGCCATTACTTTGAAACTTCATTGGTTTAACTCTTTTTTTTAAAGCTTTAAGTGGAATATAATTTACACATAATAAACTGTACCAACCAACAATGGGTCAGGGGTTTAGTTGCTCCATAGCTTTGCCAATTCATAGCATTTTAAGTGTTTTTCATTTTTGCCATTTTAGAGGTTTTGTAGTTGAAGTTCATTGTGATTTTAGTTTGCATCTTCTGATGATCCGTGATGTTGAGAATCTTCTCATGTGCTTACTTGCCATTCCTATGTCCTCTTTTGTGAGGTAACTGCTCAAATATGCCTATTTTTTTTAACTGATTACTTGTCTTTTTGCTATTGAGCTGTAGGAGCTCTGGATATATTCTGGTCCTTCATCAGATACATGTATCATGAATATTTTCTCCCAGAATGTTACTTGTCTTTTTTTCTTAATGGTATTTTCCAAAGAACATAAAGTTTTAATTTTGATGAAGTCCAATTTAAAAATTTTTTCTCTTCCAGTTTGTGTTATTTTATGTTAAGATATTGTAAAATATCAATTTTGATGTTGGCTACATGTCAAAATGATAACATCTTGCATAGAGTAGGTTTAAATTATTAAAATTAATTTCATCTTAATGTAGAAACTAAAAAGTCTTAAATGATGTATGTGGCCCCCAGTGATGGCTTCCATTGTTTTTCTCTTGGACAATGCAGCCTAGGTGATCCCATTCTCACTGCTGGAGCCATTTGGAAAGCAGGTATTATCAGTTGGGATGCTTTACTGTTCAGGTAACAAGCTTCAGCTCAGAGTGGAATAAATAATAAAGACATGTATTATCTCATAGAGATAACAGAAGCTGAGAAGTGCTAGGGTTGTTAATGATGCGCAATGGCATCATGAGGGTTCAGTGCTTCTTGTTTTCCCGCTCTACTCTCATCTGGCTCAGCTCAAGGTCAATCCGTGTTTGTGGAAGTCCCAAAAGTCACATCTAGACATTTTCAATGTCCAGAGGAAACAAGAGGCTTCCTGTCTTATCTCTCTTATTAAGAGTGAGAAAGTCTTTCCCAGAAGTCCCTCCTGTCCCACCTCTCCCCCCTGCTCTCATGATTAATTGGCCAGAATTGGGTCACAAATTGCATGCTGAGCCACTTGCTGGCTAAATAATTGGATACTGAATGGCTTGGAGTAATCTGGAGTGAGATATCTCTTGGGGAGAGAAGAACAAGTACCACGACAGCAGGAATGGCTACAGTGGACCAAACCACTAACGTTCTTGGACAATTCACAGAGAGGGCACAGGGCCACTACACATTCTACTATCCCAACTGAACTGCTTTAGTCTGAAAAACAAAAGAGATGCTATTATGTTTGTATCCCCAGGCTACTGAAGCTTAATAAATAATTTTACATAAAAAGACAAACAAAGCAAATAAAATCCTATAACTCAATATGGTGAACTGGAGAGCACATTGTATCTTAATCAAGAAACTTGGTTTTAGAAAACACCTCGCTATGGTACCTGACAAGTTCCACTAACTTGTCGAGGCTTCAGTTGGTCAAGATTTGAAATGAATGTCCAAGATTTTGAGTTGAGACAGCAAAGTAATCACAAGAGTATTTCTCTCTACTCTAATACAAACACATGGAAATGGTTATATAAATGGAATATAAAACATTAAAAAAAATAGGTATCATACTAAAGAGTTTGGGACCCAATTCCAATGTGTATGTGTGTGCAAGATTTCTATATACAGAAATATATAGATTTCTATATATCACCAAGCAATTCTTGGGATACCAGTTAGCTGGGTATCCTACAGTTCTAATCAACTCTGATACTGTTTACCAGAAGATAGAGAGTCACCCACAGGGTAAGGACTGAGTCCCAGAAGACTGTCCCCACTCCATTTCAGACACCAATCACAAGTCCAGATCATCATTGATACTTCTGACTAAGCTGCTATAAATTAGAGGTTCTGGTGACTCTCCAACCCCTCCGGTTCAATTAATTTCCTAGAGTGATTCACAGAACTCAGGAAACCAGTTTACTTACTTGATTACCAACTTGGTATAAAAGGATGTAACTTCAGGGGTGCCTGTGTAGCTCAGTCGTTTAAGGATCTGACTCTTGATTTCAGCTCATGTCATGATCTTACGGTTCATGAGTTTGAGCCCCACATTGGGCTCAGCACTGACAGCATGGAGCCTGCTTGGGATTCTCTCTCTCCCTCTCTCTGCCTCTTCCCTGCTTGCACTCTCTTTCTCAAAATAAATAAACTTTAAAAAAAAAAAAAAAGGCTATAACTCAGGAATAGCCAGATGGAAAAATGCACAGGGCAAGGTGTGGGGAAAAGAGACAGAGGTTCCAGGCCCTTTCCTGGTGCATCATTGTCCCTGAATCTTGTGTTCACCAAGCTGGGACAGCTTCTGGGTTTGAGGCTTCCTTACATAGGCGCAATGATTAAATCATGGCGACTGGCTATTGATCCAAACTCCAGCCCCTCTCCCCTCTCTGGGGTGAGAGGAGGACTCAAAGTTCTAACCCTCTAATCATATGGTTGGCTCCACTGGCAACCAGCTCTCCTCCTTAGGTGCTGTCTAAAAGTCACCTCGTTAACATAACAAAAGATACCTTTTCGCTCTCATCACATAGGAAATTCCAAGGGTTTTAGAAAGTGTGTCAGAAACAGGAGAGAAAAACCAAATACACATATTTCTTATTATATATCACAAAATCACACATACTCAAAAACAAAAAGAAAAATCTGTCTTTAAAAGAAAAAGCAGCAAATGCGTGGAAAGTTGAAGTCATGGGGTTTGTGGAAACTAGGTCCTGTCAAAGTTCCTTTGGCAAAGGGGGCCATGTGAACGCTGCATCGTGGTGGACCAGGTTTTCTCAATTAGGCAGGGGGCTGGGACAATACCACCAACCAGGAAGCTGGGGCTGAAATAGCTGTGTCTGACCCCCCCAGCTATGGCTAGAAATGTCCCACTTGTAGAGAGACCCCCAGACTGGAACTGGAGTCTCTGTCTGCCTTAAGAGCCACTCCACCACAGGGCTCAACTCTTACAGGACCCGAGGACCCAAGGCTGCTCAGTTCCCAGGTAGCCTTAACGTTCATCTCACTCTCGAGGTGAGCCCCAGTGATCTGGCTGTTAACTAGGCCTGAGGTCTTCAGATTTCTTTGTCTATATATTCCCCCTCCTGCCCCCACTCCCTCCACCCCTGCCCCATTATTTGAGCTCTAATGTCTGTTTGTCTGATTGCTTACAAATTATAGACACAAGCGACATTCATTCATTATAAAATATACAGAGAAGTAATTTTTTAAAAGAATGAAAAAAATGTAGTGAAACATACTTCAAGGTTTTCTACTAATTACGATAGTCCCATTCCATCATGAACTGATATCAGCTGTTACTACTTGAGGCTGTCATGGATGACAAAGGGTATAAATCTATACTTCCAAAAGCATTCTTGATAGTGTTTAGTATTTCTGGCAGGCTTCTTGGAAGATCTGATTACATTATCACTGTTTTTACTTTGTAATACGGTTGAAGGAAATAGGGAAAATGTCAGCTGTGCTGTTTTCTTGTTCTTTGCTTCAGTTTGCACTATTAATATCCTATTCAATTTGTAATTTTTTTGGCAAGCATCCTTCGAAGCCAAATGTCCAAACTATTAGCTGGCAACACACAAGCTGCATTAGGTTGCAATACACTGAGAGCCAGGAGGGGAGCCAGGAGGGGAGCCAGGAGGGGAACGGTGTAAGGGTCACCCATTTTCCAGCTTTCCCTCAGGATAACTCCAGCTCTGTTTGAACTGTGGCCATTTTACATATGGACTAAGTGAGGGCATCGGTGTCATAAGATCTATTAAGTGTGGATAAATCTAAATTTTTGATGCGCAGGATAAATATGAATAGCTTTGGAAGGTCTGTCCCCTCTTCTTTAGAGACCAGTAAGTTGTATTTTTCATTTGCTAACTGAAGTAAATGGTTATTGTAGATTCTAGCAAGGGTATGAACAGTCATTGAAAGGGGCGTTTATTTCACCTTTAACTAAGGCCTCTCTGTCTCTAACATATGCCATTTCCATATGCCAATCTCAGTCAGATATCTTGTCCAGTAGCTGACAGAGGTTTAAGAGAATTCAATTTTATCTCAGCAGAGGGCGTCCCTTCCTTCCAGGAATGTGACAAGCCCTTAGCAACAAAAGGCTATCTTAAGACCTGGGACCTAAGAAAAGAGGTCATGAGAGCAATCGCTATGTCTATAAGGACTGAATGAAGCTCATTCTTTATCCAACCTAATATCCTCATTTCCTGAGAGGACTCAGGTCCTGAGAACTGCTCGGGATTCCATGGTTAGCTAATGACTAAGCCAGCACCTGAATTCAGGACCCCCACCCTCACTCAGCCCAGAGCACTTTCATATTCCTCACAGCCCTCTCACATGCACTTGTTAAGCAATAGTAACCCTGGTCCATTTCCATATGATGTAATTACTGACACATCTGGATCTTAATCTATCCTCTTATTTCAAGATTTCTATACATCCTACATCTTCAATAATCCTTTTACTTCTGTTTTCTGACTCCCTTTCGAATGACTAAGATTTGTTTATCATTAGTTTTCCCCTTTACTATTTTGGAAGATTTACACTAATTATCTCTTATTTTAGTGGTTAGCTTAAAAACTTTTTGTGTTGCTATTTATTATATTTTTAACCTTGCATTGTTAAACTAATTCAAATTTTTCCTGCGTCTCAGACTTTTCATCTGGATCATTTTACTTTATCCTGAAATAGATCTTTTAGAATTTACCAAATTCTCTCATTTAAAAAAGTCTTTATTAATCTTTGTTGCTGATAGAATATATGTGTATATATATGTATATACATATATATGCACACACACATATATACATATATATCAGTATATGTATCAATATATAATTCTAGTCCATATATCTATGTATATTTATATGTATATGGAAAAGAATTCTCAGCAGGCAATTATTTTCTTTCAGCATGTTAAAAATATCATTTACTCTCTTCTGACTTCATTAAAAAAATTTTTTTTTAATATTTTTACTTTTGAGAGAGAGAGGATCTGAAGCAGTCTCTGAACTGTCAGCAGAGAGGCCCAGGCGGAGCTTGAACCCATCAACTGTGAGATCATGACCTGAGCCAAAGAAGGATGCTTAACCAACTCAGCCACCCAGGCATCCCCTGACTTCCATTATTGATTTTAGAAGTGAGCTGTCAATTTATGTTTTTGAAGGCAATACATCCTTTTCCCTATGACTGCTTCTAATGTATGGTATAGAGACAGTTCAGGGTTTTTTGGTTATCTATGTTTTTACTATAATGTGTCTGGAAGTGCTGTGTAAATATACTGTGTAGAATCTATTAGGCTTCTTGAATTTATGGAAAGATATCTTTCATGAAATTCTGAATATTCTCAACTATTATATCTTAAATCATTACCTTTCACTCTCTCTCTTCTTCAAACACAGCCTTCAAACAAGGGTTTATTTCTCTCTTCTTTAAACACAGCAAGGTGGTTTTATAGTTTATAGCTAATAATTCCAACAGGCATTATCTCCAGTGCTTAAGGGCCTATTTGAGTTGTCCTTCTGCTGGTTCTTGCTCAATGTGTTTTATTTTCCCATAAAATTTTTGACAGTGTGTTGGACACTGTATTTTATTTTTTTAATTTTTTAATGAATATAATTTATTGCCAAATTGGCTTACATACAACACCCAGTGCTCATCCCAATAAATGCCGTCCTCAATGCCCATCACCCATTTTCCCCTCTCTCCGCCCCCACCCACCCTCAGTGTGTTCTCTGTATTTAAGAATCTCTTATGGTTTGCCTCTCTCCCTCTCTTTAACTATTTTTCCCCCTTCTCTTCCCCTATAGTCTTCTGTTAAGTTTCTCAAGATCCACATATAAGTGAAAACATATGATATCTATCCTTCTCTGACTTATTTCACTCAGCATAATACCTTCCAGTTCCACCCACATTGCTGCAAATGGCAGGATTTCATTCTTTCTCATTGCCAAGTAGTATTCCATTGTATATATAGACCACATCTTCTTTATCCATTTATCAGTTAAGGACATTTAGGCTTTTTCCATAATTTAGCTATTGCTGAAAGCACTGCCATAAACATTGGGGTACATGTGCCCCTATGCATCAGCACTCCTGTATCCCCTGGGTAAATTCCTAGCAGTGCTATTGCTGGGTCATAGGGTAGTTCTATTTTTAATTTTTTGAGGAACCTCCACACTGTTGTCCAGAGCGGCTGCAGCAGTTTGAATTCCCACCAACAGTGGACACTGTATTTTAAAAATTATTTGTAAGAATAATTTGAAGTTCAACACAATAGTATCTCCTTCCAAAAAGGATTTTACTTTGCCAGACACCTGGGGTGCTATCAGTCTAGATCCAACTCAAACTAAGCTCAAGGCTTGAGACTTCCTAGACAACCCAAATGGCATAAAGGCAGAAGGAAATTGTTTGCAGGGAGAGGTTTACTCAGGATTCACCTTACCTGAAGCTGTAACTCTTTGGGATCTCAGTTTGAAGAGAAGGTAGTTTACTAGACTCCCCACCTCTGGTAGGTTGCCGGTCTTTCCTTTTGCCTCCAACCCTAGGAATTTGTCAGAAGTTTGGTTTAGTTTTGCAGCTGTTTCTTTAGGACTGGCAACTGCCTAGCAGGCAAAGTCAGATTTGAATATCAGCCTATTCTCTGGGTTGTCCTCTTCTAGATTTTGGCTTTTAAACTCCTCACTACCTTGTTGACATTTTGATGCTTTTAAGAAGGTGTTTTTCATTTTCATCTAATTCTTTAGGTTTTTTTTTAGTGGGAGGGTTGTTCGAAATTTCCCAGTCATCAGTTACTGGGAGTAGCAGATAGAATTTATCTAGTCATCAGAAGAAAGCAAATTTTTCATAGTCTCTTATTTCTACTTTATGTTTATCAGTTTGTCAGTTCCTATAAAGTACTTTGCATATGCCAAGAATGTAAGTTATCCTATAGAACCAAAATTACTATGTAGCACTCATCAAAGCCCTTCAAAGAACCCCATCTTGTATGATGTGAAATAGTTCATAAGACATTTTAAAGTCCTGACTACTTCTGGCCCTTGGACTTTAAAATGATAAACTTGTGCTCCCACCAACTTGCAAAAATATAATGAAGGATCCAGCGATCATACATGACATACATACATAACATATCCTATGGTGGGTACTTGCTCTTGCCACTGAATAATAGCTTCTACCCCTTCCATTGCTTCCTTCAGATGTTTTCTCTATACTTACCTTCTCACTGACACCATCCCTAAACATCCTATTTGAAATTGTAAACTCTGTCTCTTTCCCACACTTCTTCATCTCCCTGTTTCTTTCTTTTCTCCATCTTCCTCCACCATTTTATATATTATATATTATATATTATATGCTATATATTATATATTATATATTATATATTATATATTATATATTATATATTATATATCTTGGCTCTATTTGTGGCTGCTTTTCAAATCTTGACACATTTGTTTACCCTCTCAATCCCTTGGTTTCTCTAGATATAAAACAGGACTAAGAAAAGTATCCCACCATTCTTCATATAGCTGTTTCACAGATAAGTGTGGTAAAAGATCAGGAAGAGATTCTAAAAAAATGATTTTTTAAAAAAGAACCAAATAAAAATTCTAGAACTGAAAATTACAACACTGAAAAGAATTTCCTGGTTGGGCTTAAGAGTAAAATAGAACAGAACAAAAATCAGTGGACTTTAAAGTAGTTCAAAAAATAGTAGAAATGAAGAACAGAGAGAAGAGAGATTGAAAAAAATGAGTAAATCTTCAGAGACCTGTGGACATTATCAAAAGGTCTAATATATGTGCAATTGGAGTCAACAAACCAGAAGAAAGTTTAAAAAGGGGAAGCAAAGAGTATTTAAAAAAAGAATAGATGGAAATCTCCAAATTAGGAGAAGGACTTAAATTTACAGATTTAGAAAGGGCAGAAAACCCACACAGCATAGATTTAAGTGTGCACACGCGCGCGCACACACACACACACACACACACACACACTCTCAGGGATATCAGTGTCAAACTGCTGAAAATGAAATTTGAAGAGAGAAAGTCTTGAAATAACCAAAGGACTTTTACAAACTGATTCCACACCAAGTAAAATACTGCAACCAAGGTTTGGTGAGCTTGAAGTACTGGAGAAAATTCTTCACTGGAGGAGAAATTGCTGCTTTTCACTACATAGTACATCAAGTGTGTCAGGAGCTCACTAACAATGAGTGTCAAACAAAGTAGAGGTGGGTGCCTGGAGATGATATTAACAGCCCTTTATTTCCCTTTTGGTTTGGGGGGAAACAGGATGCCATGGGCTCTCTGAAGCCAGAAACAAATAACTCGAAAATCAGGGAAAGAGAGAAGTGAGATCCTCATGGTAAACTTGAGAATGGCCTGACCAGAAAGTCTAGTGCTTCTTGGAGCCAGGGGAATTTCTGAAGTGGAATTAGAGGAAAGAAATTTGGGGGGAATGGGGAAGCCCCAGAAGATTTTGATTATTTGCCAGCATTTGTTTCCTCAGTGTGATTTTCTTCCTTTCTCTCACACTGTAGTCTAACCCTTCTCAGCGTGGCTAGGTCTCATGAGCAAGTGCTTTGAAAAGTAAGAGGGCAGATTATTCTTTCCCTTCCCTTTCATGAATAAATCACAGAGTTCTAAGCAGCTGTAGAGAGATCAGTTTTCCAGACAGGGGTTATCACCTCGTTTTGGCAGATGCGGCCTCTTTAGTTCATGGAGGGAGATTTTAATGGTTGAAAACAAATAAATAAAACTCCCAAATGTAAACCCAAAGTTTGCTGCTTCTAATTATATTTTCCATGCTAGACTGGAAAAAAGGTTATAGTTTGTGATGTAAACCTCTTTTCCTCTTTTTGTTTTCCCTTCCCTGCCCACCCACCTGCCATCCTCCACCATCTTTATGCTTCAGGATCAATAATGTTGAGGGAAGGGAGGAGTAGTGCAGGGTAAGCAATGGCTGAAGGTTGGGTACCTGACTGGAGGCAAGGGCCCAGCGTCAGGTCCCAGAGCTGCACACCGATGGGAAAGGTGCAACCTCACAGCATCGCGGCAAGTCTTCCAGGCCTGTCTGCAGCTCTTCCTGTAAGCAGAGGCCTTTTCCTGTGTTTGAACTCACCACCAATGGCTGTCCTACCAAAGGTAAACAGCAGCAGTCTAAGCAAACTACCCTTTTTCCAAAAGAAAGCTTTTAACTTTTCTTGTGGAGGAGGCAGAAGGGGGTTGTTTGAGGACTGGGTGGAGGAGGACAGGGAGGAGGTGAGACCAGAGGAAACACAAGTGACCCCAAGCCCTGCCCTGTGTGTTTTTCCTTTCTTTCTTTCTTTTTTTTCTTTTCACCTCCCTCATTATTTTTGGCTGGCTCCTTTGTGCAAGCTGCCTTCTATTCACTGACAGCTGCTTTGAACATCAGGCGTATCAGGTCATCTGCCAAGCTGTGCGCCTCTGGTCACATCACCCTGAGGCCTCTGGTTTGTCAGCTTCAAAGCACTTCACAAGTGGTGACTTGCCTCCTTCAGGGTGAGTGTTAAAAGAAGGGGAAGCCTGGAAAAACTCATGACACCTCTGGAATGAAGGCTAGAAGCTTCTATCATTTGAGAGAAGAAGAAATCAGGACCAAAGAAGAGAGGTGAAGCCTACTGCCAGGCCTTGTGGCCAGTAAGTGGAAAGATGGGGAGCCAGGTCTCCTCATGTTTAGTCCCAGGGGGTTCTTCCTGGTCCTTGCATTTAAAACCATGTTTCTCACGGAGTCTTGGCTTCCTCAAAGATGCCTGAGCAATGATGGCATTTGAGAGGGGATGGGGGAAGGAAGGGCTAAGAAGAATGCCTAATGGATGGTATACTACTCTCCCCTCTAATGGACCTTCTTCTCTTTGGTCTCATTCATTCATTCATTCATTCATTCATTCAACAAATGTCTATTGAGCAATTTCCACATGCCAGGTAACTTCTAGACACTAGAGATACAACAATGAATCAGCAAAGTCTGGGTTCCCATGAACTTAATAATCTCTCGTCTGTACTAGCTTCTAAGGAAGATTATGTTTTTGATAAAATGGTTCTGTTAGTTCGTTTCTCCTTTTAAAAAATAAAGGATTTCCCAGATCTAGCTTTCGAAGCATTAACTGATATTCACCAAGCACTCACAACACTAAGTGCAGATTTTGCCACTACACACAAAAATTAGTTGCTCATCTTCCAACCCCTGGCAATTTGAAACCTATCAAAAAAAGACACCTAAAAAGAAAACTTGCCCCACTCATTGACAAATGTAGGAGAGAAATACACAAAAAAATAAATGATACAGATGGTTAGCTGAACTCTCATAGTCTGTTATACCCATAGCAGGGGTCACTAGTACATTCTCTGCTCAGGTATCCCAGGAAGAATGCAGTAAGTATGTGAATACTTTAAAAACTGATCCCCTTTGTTTGGTGGTGGAGTGGAAGTGGTTGGAGCAGTTAATAGCTTTGTGGAGTTTCAGAGTCAAACTGCAATTCCCACCAGTAGCTATTCTCACCTGGGATTTTTGCTTTGGAAATTTCAGGTCAAAAGTAAACTAGCAGCCTCTTTGGTGCTAATGTATTAATTATCTTTCAGGATGTAACAAATTTCCCCCAAACCTAGGGGCTTAAAAACATTTATTACCTCATGCATTCTATGGGTCAGACATTCATGAAGAGTTTAGCTGGGTGATTTGGCTCAGGAGCTCTCATGAGACTGCCTTTGGAATGTGGCATCTGAAGGCTTGACTGGACTGGATGGTCCACTGCCAAAATGGTACACTCACAGGGCTGTTAGAGGAGGCCTCAGTTTCTCTTCATGTGGCTCTTTCCAAAGGTTACTTAAGCATCCTAATGATATGGCAGTTGGACTGCTTCCCTCAGAGGAAGCAATCTGAGAGAGAGTGAGGAGAGCTCAGAGTCTCTTATGACCAGTCTCTCCTGTCCCTCCCTTCCCAGCACATCTGCCTTATTCTATTTTTAGAAACAAATCACTAAGTCTAAGTGATTAGATCTCAAAGGAGGGAAAAATTAGTTCCCATCTTCTCTTAAAGAGAGGAATATCAAAGGCTTTATAGACATATTTTAACTGACATCATTTAAAACCATCAAATTTAGGTTCCTTTTGCATATAAAATTTAATTTTTCTCGTAGAATCTTAAATCACATTTTATGTGATTTTATATATATTTTAAAAGCAAAACCACCATACCATTATCAATCCCCTTGAATTAATTACTCCTTAATATCTTTTAAAAGCAATGTTTTCAATTTTAAAATCTGAAAATCAAGAGATTCTACATCAAAATTCAGATTTCTTATTTTTTATGATTTTTATTATTTTTTTTATAATCCAGTTACATTAGGCCTATGTTCTCACATGGTCACAAACTACCTTAGATGGGACATGGACCCTTTGATTTGCCATGCTCCCCACTATACCCTCTTGTATTACGCATGGGGCACTGATCTGTGTTACCTGCTTGGTTAATTTAATATTTGGGTTTACTGATGATCTAGGTCCAAGGAGGCTGAAAGCTGTAGCAATGGGGTTGAGGAAGAGAAAAGCCTGACCAGACTGCGTGAGCTGGATCCCAGAAGATCAGGAAATGAGACAGGTTGTAGGTTTTCTTAGAGTAGCAGCAACCTTGGATCTCACCCATGTAGGGCTGTAGAGATGACAAGGGTCACCCGAGATCTGAGCTTTAGTTAATATGGTCTTGGAAGATTTGGTGGACATTTCTGTACAGAACTTGGCACGGAGGGCCTACAGCCATGAGTGGAATCAGCCACCGCTGAGGGGACCATGAACCAGCCAACATACATCAAGTCTCAGTGCTGTTCCTATGACTGTTAAAGTTACAGTCTAAGGTGGGGCCTGAGAGCCATGAAAAGTGATGATACAGAATTGCTAGCCAGCATTATCAAAGAGAGGGCACTCTCATCATATTTAATTTATAAATGTAAAGTTATTTCTTGTCTCTTGCATGCCACAGCAATATACAATCTTAGGATGTTTGGAGAGAGCTTATTAAGTGGAGAAAAAGGTCTTTGTGACCACTTTGGAGGAAGACCAAAAAATGAGCTCTACTGGATTGTAGAAATGAATACTGGAGGAGAATGCTTGCCCACCTCTAGCAAGATAATGAATCTGCAGGTGTTTGTTTGTTTTTCTTAACACAATGATTGCCATTATGTAAATTAACAATGCCCACTTGGGGCCCTTGGGTGGCTGAGTTGGTTAAGTGTCCAACTCTTTATTTTGGCTCAGGTCATGACCCCAGGGTCGTGGGATCAAGCTCCACGATGGGCTCTGTGCTGAGCATGGATGCCTGCTTAAGATTCTCTCTCTCTTTCTTTCTTCCTTTCCCCTGCACACATGCATGCTCTCTCTCTCTCTAAAATTAAATAAAATGTTTTTAAAAATGCCCATTTGCTTGTATCAGATATTCAGAGCTCAGAATGCATGTTCCCGTATAAAGCACATGTTCCTTGGTGATTAATTCCACAGGCCAGTTCTTAAGACCCATAATATGCTGGAACTGAACCACAGTGCTATGAATCTACCACATACAACAGACTTTCCTTAGAAAATTCCAGCCTGGATTCCAACGTGGAATATCTAGAGCACATTTCCCCCAACTGTAGTAGTTCAAACACGGAATTGCACTCCATCCCTCAAACTGACCACTCTTGGGCCAGGTCTGAGGATGCCACTGGTTTTCAATGACAGCACTGGTTATATCCTAGAGGAAGAGGAACTCTGTTGGGTAAATGTTAAGAAATTTAGGCATGGGGTGGGTGCCTGGGTGGCTCAGTGGGTTGAGCTTCCGATTCTTTATTTCGGCTGAGGTCATGATCCCAGGGTCATGGGATCGAGCCCCGTGTCGGACTTCACCCTGAATATGAAGTGTGCTTAGGATTCTCTGTCTGTCTGTCTGTCTGTCTCTCAAATTAAAAAAAAAAAATCAGGCACATGGATACACCTTAGGACAGTGACAGCAAGACAAGCAGACCAGGAGGCTGCAGTGGAGCAGGGCAGGTAAGTAGTCAGCTTCGGAGGCTCTAGATATTGAGGATGAGGGGTGGGGACATGGTAGAAGGTGCTGCCATTCAAAGGTATGTATATTTCATGAGTCAACTGTTTTTATGCCAGGCACTAGCAATATTCATTTTCCAACACATTCTTTTCACACAATGTATCAGGATAACTCTCAAATGTTATCATCCCATGACCTCTCTAGGCATTAAGATGTCCACTGCATCTCCTGATAAACTCTTAATGGCATGATCAGGTTTAGACTAGACTTTACAAGTGTTCATCTGCTTTCACTCTTGCCCCTCTAAAATCCATTCTTTGCACTGTGATCAAACTAGGATTTCTGAATCCAAATCTGAGTATGTCCTTCCTCTGTGTAAAATCTTCAATGATTTCCCACCCATCTTAGCATCAAGTTCAGAATCAGACCTACCAGGCTTCTCTTTGCATAAGCTGCCATCTCCCCATCTTTGCCTGGCACATGCCTGCTCAATCTTCATGTCTCAATTTTTTAAAAATATTTTTTTGTCATTTTCTTAGGAGGACCTTCCTTGACCTTTTGTCCAGATTTAGTACCTGATTTTAAGCTCTCCTAACTCCTGTATTTCCTCTTCAGAGAACTGACTACAACTGTATTTACATATTCAGGTGCCATTGGTTCAATTTGTTTGATATGTGTCTCCTCTACCAGGCAGCAATATCAAGAAGCACATTAACCACACCTAGCAAAGAGCTTACTGGTTCATAAGACATGCTCACAAAATGACTTGAGAAGGAGGTTCTGTGCCCTGCATTGTTACCTTTTATGTTATAAAACATGTTATTCTCCAATTTGAAGGACCATTCATTGAGTTGTTACTATGTGCCAGGGAGTGTTTGTTTAGAGGGCAGGGCAAGTTAGCTTTGTGGTAAAAAGAATAAGGATTCTAGGCCAGAATTCCCTGGGTTTGAAATCTTACTAATTATGTGATATTGGGGGAGTAGACTTCTCCATGTCTCAGTTTTCCTCATCTATAAAAAAAAGAAGAGGGAAAGGACAATAATAGCACCATTAAGTTATGACATGTAGTATGTTTAAAAGGGTGCCTGGTACATGGTAAATATGTGAAAGACCTGAGCTATTCTTCTTTACCCCTAATACTATGAAAACTAGGAATAATGTTATTATATCCTCTTGTCAAATTGAGGAAAATAGAAGCATAAAAAGACTGTGTTTAATAACTTGTTTAAGTAAATATTTCGTTATTATTTTTGCATGCTAAGAAAAAACTAAAAAGGAAGAAATGAATATTCTCACATTTTGAGAGTTGAGACTTGGAGGATATGGGACTTGGTGAAGACAAAGGGAATAAATCAAAGGAACCAAGGAAGTTTGAAAGCAATTTCAGGGGGTGCCTGGATGGCTCAGTTGGTCTGACTCTCGATCTCTGCTCAGGTCATGATCTCATGGGAATGTGGGTTCAAGCCCTGCATTGGGCTCTGCGCTGACAGTGTACAGCCTGCTTGGGATTCTCTCTCTCCCTCTCTCTGGTCCTCCCCCCCGCATGTTCTTTCTCTCTCAAAATAAATAAATAAACTGAAAAAAAAAAGAGAGAGAGAGAGAGAGACAGAAGAAAGCAATTTAGGCCCAGGACTCGGCCCTGTCTTCTGCACATTAATAGGATAAAATTTAGCATGTCCAGGACAATCTCAGAGTGGGGAGAACAAATCCACTTTCCACAGAATGTCGATGGGAGAGGGGAAGTCGATGGAGTCTGACTCAGAGTAGCATCTCCAGGCTCCAGGAGGAAGTCAGCTCTGTGGCTCCCAAGTCCCTCTAAAGCTGTTCAGGAACGCTGCCAGTGTCTCCAATGGTATCACATCCTCAAACTGAATCTATTTGAGTTAAAAAAAAAATCTATGCCATGCATCCCATGGGAGAGGAAGCAAATGCCAAACAAACAAATAACCCAAGCAAAAAGGTTGTGAATCACTGGTGGATAATCATCCTGGAGAGAGGTGATTCTTATATCAGACTTTTTAAAAGACATCTGGCAGGGACAGGAAGTCCTGGCAGCCCATTTGTAATGGTGCCCAACTAGAAACAACCCACACATCCATCTTCAGTAGAGTGGATATATAAATTGTGGTATTGTCACAGAGTGAAATACTCTCTAGAAAGAGAATGAAACATACCTACACTCTACAATAGGGCTGAATCTCAGGAATATTGAGGCAACGAAACCCAAAACAAAAAACACAATATGGTATCATCTGTTATGTAAATTCAAAACCCAGTAATTCACATCTGCATCAGGTGTGATATGTCAGAGCCACATGACCCCTGAGAGGAGGTAGTGGCTGGAGTGCCATGGGGTGGGGGCAGGTCTTCTGTTTCTGTCACTCAGGTATGTTCATTTTGGAAGTTCACTGACACGTACACTTATTTTTGGTGTGCTGTCCTGACCCTATGTTATATTTCAGTCCACCCTTCATTTCCTCACCCTCTGTGATTGGGGTTAAGTTAGTCCTGCGGTGAACAGATAGCCCTAGAGTTTGGGATAATCAGAAGCTGGAGAAGTACCAAATAGGATGCTTCAGAAGTGGGAAGCCATTTTGAGGAGACCTCATATTTCTGCACTGCTGGTTCTGACTTCTGAGTCACTGCTTCGGCCTCACCAAATTTCATATCTTGGTTTTTTTCCTTGTCCTCCGATCCAGTCACAGGCTCTTACAGTCTTCTTTCTACTCAAATGATCTCTATGATATCCAGAGCAACATGGGGCTTACCTGAGAGGTGAGTGACCAGACCATATTCCATTTCTGCACATGTCTCCTCAGTCGTTTCTAGTACAAACATCCACTCCCTTCACTTTTAGTCAAAATCCGAAGGAGCCGTGAGACAGCGGGGCAGTAAGTAAGCTTCACCAGCTTGAGTGACCTGATTAGAAATCTCTCCTGTGAAACCTAGTGGGAGGGGCTCAGGAATTTCAGCTTCTAGACGCCCGGTGGGTGATTTTACAAGGGCCACAGGGTGACTATCCGCGGGCTGGGCAGAGCAGGGAAGGAGGGGAAAGTCTTTCCTAGGAGGCTCACAGGCAGGGTTACGACGAGGTACACGAATGGAACGGCGTGTCGCAGGCAGGGCTGAGAATTCTCTTTTGAAAACTGTGGCCGATGTATTACGAAGGCGTGAGCCGCTTCCCAGTGTCTTGAAAACGTTAGAAATCGCCTTCCAGTCTGTCCAGAGGTGATGTCGCCAGACCCCGACTGGATGCCGCCCCGTCACATCAAAGCTGCGCAGCGGTGTGGACGGCACGGGCCCCCGTCCAGTCCGGCCTGTCTTTGGGCGGGTCAGCCGGCTTGGAGCAAACAACAGGCCTCAACGTGACAGTTCCCACATTCTGTGCACTGGAAAGGGAAATCCTCTGGACTCTGACTGGGCTCCTGGGGCTCAGCCCTGGCCTCGCCTGAGGCTGCAGGAGGAACAACAATACGCAAAGGGTGCCTGTAGCTCTCACGATTCTTCGATTCCAGTCTTCGGGTGATCAGACACTTGCTCCTTCCTGCAAGAATTCTGTAACCTGAGCGTCCTTGTTCCTTCACGGCCCCTCACTCCCTCTGCTGACTGATGCCACAGACACCCAGCCCAGCCTCTCCCTACTTCTCCTCACTCACCCTCACCTCACTCCCACCTACTTCCACTTTCTACCGACCATCTCAGCAGAGGGCTCCCTCGGCCTCACGATCACTCACAGGTTTGCACCCAGGAGAGCTACTCCATTCCCTCCCGCTCTTCTTTTGTTCTCCTAGATTTTCATTGTGAGCTTCCTTCCCATTTCTACAAAGGCAGGGTACAGAGGAAGGCCAGCAGGGGGCAAAGGGCACTAGAGCTGACTCAGGAGACAGATGAGCCTGTTGGCTTTTGCCACTGATGTGTGTGGCCTTGGGCGAGTGGTACAACGGACGCCTCTCTGGGCGTGAGTCTTCTCATCTGTACGTGGGGCTGGGGGAACCCGTGCCAGAAATCCTTAAGTTGTGCCAGAAGCGGTGCCATGGGGAACGCAAGGAACAACTCCATTCCGGCTCTTACCAACCTACTGAGTAACAGTCTCTCTATGTCCTCTTTGATATACACACACATATTCAGACAGATAGAGAGATACAGACAGATAGAAAGATAGATAGATAGATAGATAGATAGATAGATAGATAGATATAGATAAATACACAGAGAGATGACAGACGGGGGAAGAAAACTGTGGGGATAAAAGAGTAACCTTATTGACCACAGAACCCAATAAATGCCTTTCAAAGAGACTGAATCAGAATCTCTCTTTCCCTGAATTCACTTTAATTGCTCCTTGGCATCAGGTATGACTCTCCACCCCACTTTTTTTTTCACAATTGAGTGAAAGAAGGAAGTACCTTAAAGTTGGTTTTTCTTCTGCTGCCACAAAGGTCCACATAACTGCTGGTTCCTGTTTGTGGTGAAAATGGTCTTAGCCAGATGAATGGAGGGCACAAGACACACGGCACAATCAGAGCGCAACTACTCTAAACAGAGCTCATGCCACCCGTTGGACTGCCAAGCACCGTTAAAACTTGTTAAAGAACATTCCATGTTTTCTCTCCTTCTAGTTCTTTCTCAGCCTCCCCGTCGCTTTTCAAAAACTGTGGCTGACTTCTCTAAGACTAGGCTGCTTCACAGTATTTTGAAAACAGAAATTGCCTTTCAGTTTTTCCAGAGATGACTAAATCCCACACGAGATAGTTATGTCCAACAGCAGTGTGGCAAGTTGCTTTTTTTTTTCTTTTTGAAAACATCAGCAAAGATGGAAGCTTTGACTTGGCCCACTGCATAAAGTTCGGTGACCAGTGCATAAATCGGCTGTTTGTTCCTGGAAGAACTCTAAGGCTCTAGAATCATGCTCAAAAATTGCAGCAACACTGGTGTTTCAAAGAGCCCAAGAAGAGCCAAACATCCTGGCTGACCGTCACCCTGCCCAGCCTCACAGGCTGGAGGATTGCCTCAGTTAGCACAACAGACCAAACGTTCCCTTGCTCAGAGGCAACATGACATGATTTGTTCCCTTTTGGCCGTGTCAGTTCTGCAAACAAGATACCAGAGGCTGCAAGCTCAGGAGAGCCTGCCTTTCTGGAACACCATTTGTTTGGACAGGACAGGCCAGTAAGGCTTTTCATCTCTTTAAAGCTCTTAGGGCAGAGAGCATATTTGAGGAATTCCTTTTTTCAAAGATTTTTTTTTTTTTGCCCCTTCCAACATTTTGTTTAAGAGAAAATGAGATGTCTATCTTCTGTTTCCTTATTTTTTTTCAGGAAAGCAAAGGGTTGTTGACTTCCTCCCTCTCCCCTCCCTTCCTTCCTTCTTCCCGAAGGTACTCATCTGAGAAAAAGAGAACGAAGTATTGTTCCTGTTCTTTCTTAAGTCATTTGAAACATTGTCCCTGCGAGTTCTTTAAGTTCCCTGCAATCTGTACACAAGAGAAAGAGGGAGAGAGAGAGAGGGAGAGAGACAGAGAGCAAGGGATCAGGTAAAGCACTGGGGTTGCTGCAGCCATTCAGACTCAGGAGCTGGTAAGTTACCCATGCAATCATTTCTACTTCCATTTCAATGTCCCCGGGATGGATACTGACGTGGGCACCTTCAATGGAAAATACCTTGCTGGGTAGAATCCTTAATCAAATGGTATGACTGATGGATGACCCAGAATTTAAGCTTTTACTTTTTTTCTTAAGAGAATACTGATGCTTTGCAGAGCTGAGGCTGGCAGAACGGGAAATAAAATTGCACTGGGGCTGAGGAGGACAGGGCGTTAAAACTGATTTTTGGCACAGATAACATGGCCGGGTTAACTAGGAGCCCTGGAGTGTGTGATGTGTCTCACTGGAGAATTCACTCCTTCTCAGTGCTGTATCCTGGGAACCTTAGGAGGGTGTCTGTTAACAACTATGGTTTGCTCTGGGACTTTTGTCACTCATTGTCTAGACTGAGGGTAGCCTTCTCTTGTTCTTTTTTTTTATATTCAAGACCACCCCTCCCCCGCCCCCGCCAAAGGAATGTTAACGTATAACTGTTATTCTGCATCACTGAGGCTGAAGGAAAATAGAAGAGAATGTCACTTTGAATTGTACTGTGTGGGGGAGTGCTTACGTGTTCAGGTTCCACATGCGGACTGAATGTACATTTTATTATCCACTGTTGATGGAAGATGTCATCTGCCACACGAAAGGCGGCAAAGATTTGGGGTCACAGAGCTTTAGTTTTGGACAACCACATGTGACTAGAATAGGAAGACTAAGATTGATCTCCTCTTACAGTACAAGTGAAAAACTAAGCTACAGACGCAGTTGAAAAATATTCACCCAGCACCTGGTTTTCCATAGCAAACTGGTCAAGCTTATGCAGACAACTAGTTTTTGAAAGTCTAACTTGCCTCAATTAAATTTGTCAGAAAGGATAACATTACCAAAAACTCATGATGGCAAGCCATGAGGGAGCCAAGAGCACACTGGCAAAAGAGGCCAGCAAGGTCAATTGGAAAGACAACGTGTCTTTACTCATATTAATCATTTAATTCAGAGAGGTGTTGAATGGGTGAAGGACAAAATCATGCAGAGTTTTTTTAAATATTAATTTCTATAATATTTAGGGATTGAAGTAACCTTGGCTTGGAAGAGTGTGATAAAAGCAACTAGTTTCTCATTTATAAATTAATTTGGCCAGACCGTGTATTAACCATAATCAAGTAATTCATCTTTAGTCAAAACTGAGCCATCATCTTAACAACAGGGAGAATAGAGGATACAACCAGGCTGTTGTGCAGGTTTTGTTCCATTAGTCAGACTTCTTTTTTCTTCTCCTTTTTTTAAGAGGCTTTCTTTAAGAGCACTATAAAGTGAGCAATTTAAGAGAGCTATGATCAGCGTCTGCTTGCTAGAGGATGCAAAATGGTTCTAAGAGCACTTGAACATGCTTTCCAGGCCCCTACCACCTACCCTAGCCACCCGTTTCATAGATCTTCAGGTCAAAAAGTAGGCAGGACTGACACACTGGGGCATTTTGCATCTTTTTTGTCAGCCACTGTGCCCCTGTGGAAAACTTTTGGTTGCGATCTTGACTTGGTTCTTTCAGTTTCATTTTTTCTTGATAACGTATTTAATTTTGTGCTCAATTAAAACAACATCATAGAAAGCTCTGTAGTTTTGGTTACCGAATAAAAGCATCAGATGGAACATGGTGTGACAAAAAAAGTGACAGTAGAGTCACATGGACTAAAGACAAGTGAGGCAAAAGGTGGGCATGATGACATTGGTGCAAAAAACAGCCCCACTTCTAGCATGCGTCTTCACTGTGGCCCCGGAGATAAAGGATCTCAGGATGTGTTCTTTAAAAGAAAAATATATATTCATTATTTCCATTTAAGTTGTTAAGCCTTTGCCATGAGAATATGTGTTTGATGCTGGGGGGAAGAAATTCAGATCCCTAAAGAAAAAAGCCATTGAGTCATTTAGTCTAGTTGCTACCAATCTGTCTCCACTCAATTGCAAGGAGTGAGTTAGCCTGTGTGGAAACTTCCACTGTGTGATTCTTCTTTGGGGTCATCAGAGGCTCTTTTGTGATAGCATTAGGGGAACTCCAGCGTGGAATGATCCAGAATTTGACACAAAGAAGATTTCGTTATTTGTGCCTGAACTGTGCCTATAATAAAATTACAAATTTGTCAAAGAAATGTTAGATTATGTTAGGATGTGTCCTATAGGCCTTTGTGTTGGGATGTGAATCAAATTGGAGAAAGCAGAACATCAAAAGCATAGACTCTGTTGTCATACAAATTCGGGTTTGAATTCCAGCTCTGTCATTTACTGACCACAGGCCTTTAGGACAGCTTATTCACTTCTCTAAGCCTCAGTTTCCTCAAAGGTAAAACTGCACCCACATAATACAGTTGTGGGGATTAAATAAGATTATTTATGCAATGCATTAACCATGGCAATTGTTGACAATGCATGGCAAAGATTAGGAGTCAATCAATGTCAGTTGTAATTTTTTAAGTCAGGTACTAATACTTGAGGGTGCTGTATTTTTTTAATGCTGATAATAGAATACATCCTTTGTAATTTGCGTTATTATCTTTGATCAATACTATGCCGAAGGTCTATCAGAACAAAAGTATTCCTCATAGCTTTAGAGTTGGACACATATTTAGTGAAGGTATCCTGAACCCTAAGTTCTTGTAAAACAAAGGAAGGTAGAGTTTAATGCTTTGATGTTCATCTCCGCTAATGGCAGAAACACCAGATTTAGTTTCATTAAAATGCCAGCTGTGTTCAACAGAGCTCAATGCAGGGGAAAGGTTGCCTTGGAATAAAAGTTTTCAACCTAGACGAATGTTCGAAAAGACTGCAACTATGCTGTAGATGTTTATTCTCCCTTTCACCTATTTCCCCCAGCTCTTGAGCTCTGGTCATTGGTGACCTTTTCCCTGGCCCTGGAGGGCTGGAGACATGTTTTTTGGAGACCACTGTGGCAGTTCCACGATTCAGCTAGACAGAAAGGACTTGAAATGACACATTCTCTCCCTACTGAGGGCAAAGCACACTCAGTGATCTCTCTCCCCAAACATTTTAGTAAAGAGCCACTTAGCTTCACACAGATAAAAAGAACACCACGATCACCAATAGTGTGTGTGTGGCTGGAGGTGGGGGTGGTGGGGTGGGAGGTGTGGTTCATTTAACTGCTATTTCGCTGACTCTAAACTTTAAAACCTACAGGCTGATTAGTTTGTCAATACTAATGATACTTTAACTTAGGTCTTGGTTAAACTTCCGCCTCCACTTTCCAGAAGAAAACATGCAACCACAACAACAACCAGAAATCTATCACTAATGACGTAAAACTTTGAGGTTCTTTTGTTGGACTAAGAGGTTTTGGTATAATATAGATTTGTTTGGAAAACTTAATCTTCGGAGAACAAATTGAAGTTGAGTTGTTCTACACTGTTGTGCAAAAGGTATCTTCTAATGTGGCTTAGTGTAGTGGAACAAGGAGTAGACTGGGAGTCACAACACGGTTGTTCTGTTCTGGTCTGACCTCTACCATTCTCTGTATGTGTGACGTGAAAGGTTTCTTTACTGGCTCAGACCTCAGTTTTCTCGTCTGCAAAATGATGAATTCTCACGGTGGTCTGTGTGTGTTCACTGTGTATCAGAATTCACCTGGGGGGTGGTTTCCACTCTTCTCCCCTGCTCGCTGCCCTGGATGATCTATTTGGTTCTGATACAGATGTTCTTTGATTCTCTGAAATGAATGGTAAGTGTCTTAATTGGTTTTCCTCAGGATTGCACTGACATTAAATAAAAATGCATGCTTTAAGAACCATGCTTTTAAGCGGAATTCCTATTCAGCATTGGATATTCTTTCTAAAAATTAGTTTTGAATTTATCAGTTGTTATTCTAGAAGCCATTCGTATTATAAAGTAAGAACTGTCAAGTAATCTGATGAGACTAACCAGGGTTCTAGAACCATACATAAATCATAAAAAGAGAAAAGAGCAATTACATAGGTGTATAAATATTGCAATGCCACATGCGCAGCACTTTTTGCTTGATGCATTTCTACATTGTTTTCATCTTATAGTGAGTATGCGTTGTTCATTTAGTCAAAAAAAAGAAACCAGATACTAAATTTTTCTACTCAATTTTAAAAAATTATTGCTAGATTTAATCTCATAAGCTTTTTATTATTTTTACACTTTTATAATGTATGCTTGCTGAGCCTATTTTAGACATTAGATCCTCATCCCTAAGTTAATGGTGACATGGAAAGGCAAAAGACAGATAATGGTGTGTGAAAAACCATCACTGACAAGCCATGTTAAGTCTGCTTTAATTATAAGAAAAATCTGCAACTTATAGAAAAAGTTGTTCTATTTCTACCTAAATCACTCAATTTTCTTCTCATATGTTCAGAGAGCAGCAATGGATGCAGGTCTGCATCTGACAGGAACAGAGAGACAACAAACATGGCCTAACGATCACTGCTCTTTTGTGACCATTCAAATACTAAATACTTTTAGATAAAAACAAAGACATTTAGAGAAAAAGAGAAAGAACATGTCTTCATCAAGAGGTATGTGTATTATACGAGTTCACTAGAAAGTAGGCACCATGAGGACAGGGACTTCATCTGTTCGTTGCTATGTGCCCAGAGCCTGGAATAGCACATGACATATAATAGATGTAAAATAAATATTTGTTGAATAGATAATATATAAGTGGGCTTTAGAGTGAAATATGGTATCTTTAGGGGTGCCTGGATGGCTCAGTCAGTTGAGTGTCTGACTCTTGATTTTGACTCAGGTCATGATCCCAGGGTCTACTGGGATCACTGCTCTGCAGTGAGCATAGAGCCTAAGATTCTCTCCCTCTCTCTCTCTCTCTTTCTGCCCCTCTCCCTTGTTCGTGTGCTCTCTAGAAAGAAAGAAAGAAAGAAAGAAAGAAAGAAAGAAAGAAAGAAAGAAAGTTAGTTCCTATCTTTATATAAAGCCAAATGCAACAGTTAATAAGAAAAAGTTAGTCAAACTTTTTTGGGGTCTAGACAATGCCAAACTGCCAGCTTGACATATTTATTCCCCACTTGAATTGACTGGAATTATGGCTCGTTCCACCATTATGTGCATGGGGCTACTACATGGATATTAATGTGTCATCTTGGCAAAGACCCCACCCACTTGCTCATGGGAGATAAACATTTATCAGATACACAAAAAAGACTCAGTTGCATTTTATTTTCTGTTTGTTTTCTGGGCAGATGATGGATTTGCAAATTGTTTTTGGAGGGAGGGAGAGAGGGAGAGAGGGAGAGAGGGAGAGAGAGAGAGAGAGAGCATGAATTTGTTTTTCCTTGGCTACAAGAGCTGTGAGCCAGAATTCAGCCTTGTAGGAAATGCTCAGCACTGTCTGGTTTTTTATAGGCAGGGTTGTAAATTCAAGTAAAGGGATGCCACTTAGGCTGAGTTTACACAAACATGAAGGGGCGAAGCCAGGGAGGGAAATGTGATATCCTTGTGGAGCACAATACCCTTTCCTTTACATAATTGGGCAATGGAGACAATCAAATGAATAAATACTGGAATGAAGCAGTTTTGCACTTATTTGGCCAATATAAGGGGGTAAATATAAATACAGAATAACAACAAGGGGCCCGAGGGGTCTAAGGTTTCTGTTATTTGCAGAAACTGGAAAATGCACTCTCTGTTCACAGTAATAAAGCCAAGTACCACGGCACTCAAAGGCAAGTCTGACCCATCCTCCCATTTTCCAATAATAGGTTATGGCCTCGCTTGGCCATCTGTGACGGCCACTGATATCCAACAGGAGAATGAGCACCGCCAGAGCACCACCACCACCAGTGGCAGTGTTTGTGGAGGAGTGGGCCAGCTAAGGACTTAATACACATCATTTCACTTAATACTCTCTTGCTCCCATTTCAGAAATGAAAAAAAAAAAAAAACAACCACCTTGTTTAACCGATAAATTATAGAAAGGAAGTGATTTACTCAAGGCCACTAAACTGATGTTGGCTTGTTTTCAGCTTTCTCATTAAGGAGAAAGTGTTACCTGTAGCTAATATTTTTAAAAATTAAGTATTCCTTAAGGTAGTGTTCCTTAAACGTAGTTTAAAAACCAACAACATGGCATCACCCAGGATGATGATTTTTCTTGTTGGAAAAGCAGAACCTTTAGCTCCATCCTAGACCTCCTGTGTCACAATCAGTATCTTGGGGTACCTGGGTGGCTCAGTCGGTTAAACGTCTGACTACTGATTTCGGCTCAGGTCAAGATCTCACGGTTTGTGAGACTGAGCCCCTCAATGGGCTCTGTGCTGACAGTGAGGAGCCTGCTTGGGATTCTCTCTCTCTCTCTCTCTCTCTCTCTCTCTCTCTCTTTCTCTCTCTCTCTCTCTCTCTGCCCCTCCTCCACTTGCACACACTCTCTCCCTCTCAAAAGAAATAAACATTAAAAAAAAAAAAGAATCAGTATCTTAACCTGATCTCCATGAGATGAAGGTACAAATTCAAGTTTGAGCAGCACTACCTTAGGGTTGTGACCTGTTGTATGCAGAGTGATTTCAGAATGTAGGTTCCTGTTCCAAAGAGTTACAAAGCCATTTTTTAACTTTGACCTTATCCAAGACAACATAACTCCCTCTTGGAGAGTGGTTATAGTGGTTACTGGCTAAGTCTTGACTCTATTCAGCTCTGAGTAACATGATTTTTGTGGTCTCACCAAACAAGTTAACTCCACATCAAGGGGCCCTGATAATCTGAGAGAGTAAAGATCTGGGGTATTATTTTTCAAGTGTATTCTGAGCACCAAACATCCGAATCACCTGGGGCAGATTCCCAGGACTTCTCCAGATCTAATGAATCTTGGGGAGGGGATGGGGGTCTGCGTATCCTACAAGCTGCTAGCTTAGGGTAAGGAAGTCCCAGCAGGGGTAGTGACAAGTATTTTGGGGTACATTAGCCCCAAAAGACATTCAGCTTTCAGCAGCTTGAAAAAAAAATTTAAAAGCAACCATGTAAGAGAGAATAACCTCAGAGTCCTTCCAGGAAGAAGAGCTTCTCTACCAGCTTCTTCCTTGGAATGCTGGACACTGGGGACAAGAAACTCTGCCACCTGCCTTGAGTCTGCCCCTGGGAGAAGGAAGGGGGCCTCAGTCTCCAGCATCACGGCCAAGGAGCAGATGCCAACACATACACCTCACTTTTCCCAGTTAGAAAACTCTGTGGAAAGAATCCTTAAAGTTTCCTTTGCACTCACTGTTCTGTCTTGGAACAGAAATCAAGAGGGGGCTATTGTTGGAGGGGTGGGGAAAGGAAGCAGGGCCGGAAGAGAGTGAGGGAGAGGACCGGAATAGCCTCTGGTTTGCTTCATCCAGGCCTCTGCCTGCTTGGAGATGGTGGCTTCTCCCCCTTAATCAAGGCCCTCTGGCCTTATTCCACAGGAAGTGCTGGGAGATGAAGAACTTCACGATTTCAACCCAGTTTTATTGAACACCCATTACAGTATGCCACCACTTTTTTCTTGCTGTTTTTCTAGTTCAGGCAGTTTTCTTCCCCACAGCATAGTGGATCCTCCCTCCCCCAACCCCCACCCTACAGGACTTTTTCAGTTAAAAAAGAAAAATAAAGATAGATCTTCCATCATTATGCTAAAAATAATTATATATACATATATAAAAATAATTATATATATGAATATACATATATGTGTATATATATACACACATATATATATATAAAACATATATATGTATATTATATACATATATATACACACACATATATATATAAAACACTTTTAAGGTGCTAAGGAGAACTGTACTTAATCCATCAAGATGGGGCTCCTGAATTATTAGACACTGAACTTTTAGGGTGAAGAACATTAAAAAAAGTTCCACAGTTACTCATAGGTATATGCAGAATCCCTCCTCTTGCCAGGGTTTTTAGAGAGCTGGGTAAGGAGGGACTATTCCCAGCATCATCTTTCTTGACATTCAGGAGACATCCAGGAATGCAGCAAGCAAGTCGGCATCTCCTCCAACTTCATCCACAGTGTTCCTGCCACCCAGTCCCTCCTCAGCACAATGACCCATCTCTGGCTCGGTCCAGGTTCCCAGGGGTAGAGAGTTCTTATCTCCTGGCTGCAGCCTGGGCCCCAGGTCTGTACAGAATGTTGGAGAAGGAGTGGAGAGCCCAGTTTTGGGAAAAGAAGGTACAGCACAAGACCACATCATTCTGAAGAAAGCAATCCTATTTAGTGTGCCTTCACAACCTCTAAGTGCTCAGACATCCCATTCTTTACTATGACTTACACTGCCTCCTTTGTGCTCCTTCTGACCCTCCTAGGAGAGGAATTTTGTCATCACATATTTCATACATGAGGCCAGGGAGGACCCTGAATCATGAGCAAATCCCACCCCAGAATGATTAAGACATAAAGTGCTAGATTCATTTGTTCTTCAACCGATACGGATTTGGGGGGAGGAGGACTCAGTTTACTTAATAAAGGGTTATTTCTTCTGTTCATGGCACATGGACATTACACACATGTGTATAAACATACACATATGTACAGAGATACAGCCTATCCAAAAATCATTGGTAGTTCTAGAAGGAAACCATGGATTAGCACTGAATTATTTGACTCAAAAATGTAGTATCTGATTATTACTTGCCTATACTTCCAAAGAGACTTACTACCCTAATTGTATTTTACTTTGGGATGTCAAAAAAGAGTTTGAATTTTGTTAGCTAGTAACACTAGGATAGAAGGTGAAAAAGGACTTAAGTGTTACTGCAAGCAATTCATAAAGTGCGTCATTTGCTGTGTTATTTTGAAAATATAAGTAACACAGGACAGAAGGAGTCAGAGAATACATAAATCAGATCAGTAAACCCAAATGCATATGGAAATTTAGTAGGTGACAAAAAAAGCAATGCCTATCAGAGGGGAACATTGGATTATATAATTAACTATGTTAGGGCCACTAGGTAGCTATTTAAGGGGGAAAAACTTATATCCCTACTTTATTTCTTAAGTTGAACCCCAGATAGATCAAAAACTTTAAATGTTATAAATAAGAATGTAAAAAATACAAAAAAATGAGAGATTCATTTTTGTTTCTAATCTCAGAGTAGGAAAAGTTTTCTGGTTTTACCCAGAAGACTTATTTATTATACATTATCACTTAAAATAAAAGGCTTCTATAGGGCCAAAACTCAATAAACAAGGTCAAAAGACAAACACAAAACTAGGGGAAATATACACAATGTTTATCACAAGGAACTTAATATGGTGAGAGAAGAGGCAAAGGACATAAACCACATTTCACGTAAAATGAGATATACTTGACTCTAAAATTTGTGAAGAATAAAAGATACTCATCCTACTTCATAATAAGAAAATACAAATTAAAACTACCAGATACTATTTTTTTTTACCTACTTAATGAAATAAAAGATGAAACATTTGTTAGCATATTTGTTTCTGGAGATCTGGAGAGTACGCTCATACAGCTGGTGTGATAGTGAATGATCAAAACTTACTACAGAGAGCAATCTGTAAATGTCTATCAAAATGTACAACTGACTTCTCTTGGAATTAATCCTATAAGATGCAAAAACACATTCCTACAATGCAATATATTTGCCACAGTGTTATTTGAAGTAGGATGAAAAGATTAAAAATAGCATAATTGCCCATCAATAAGGAAATGATTGAATTAAGCATCTACAGAATAGAGTATTATACAGCCTTACAAAAGAACGAATATAATAAACTCCAGGAATGGACTCTAGGTATGCTCAACCGTGACAAAGGTGTAAAGGCAATGCAGTGAGGGAAAGACAATCTGTGAAGCAAATAGCACTGGAATAACTGAATAACTATATCCAAAAGAAAACACGACCTCAGGCTCTTACTTCACACCATACACATACATTAACTTAGAATAGGACATATATCATATGTTTTCACTCATATGTGGAACTTGAGGAACTTAACAGAAGACGATGGGGGAAGGGAAGGGGAAAAATAGTTACAAACAGAGGGGGAGGGAGGCAAACCATAAGAGACTCTTAAATATAGAGAACAAACTGAGGGTGGGTAGGGCGGTGAGGGAAAGGGGAAAAGGGGTGATGGGCATTGAGGAGGGCACTTGTTGGGATGAGCACTGAATGTTGTATGTAAGCAATGACCACGGGATTCTACCCCAAAAAACAAAAGCACACTGTATACGCTGTATGTTAGCTAATTTGACAATATATTATATTTAGAAAAAAAAATTAGGGTATATCATAGACCTAAATGTAAGAGTTGAAATTATAAAATTTCTAAAAGAAAACATAGGAGAAAATCTTTGTAACCATGGTTAGTCAATGATTTCTTAGTTACAGCACAAAATGCACAATCAATGAAAAAATTGATAAAATGGACTTTGTCAAAATTAAAACCTTTTGCTGTTCAAAAATACCCACCCTTAGAAAAATAGACAAGCTATTAACTAGGAGAAAATATTTGCAAAACAGAGCTGGTAAAGAATATATATGGAATATATAAAGAACTCTTACTCTTAACAATTCAATAATAGGACACACAACCCAATTAAAAACTGCAAAAATTTTAGATACTTAACCACAGACAATGTCCAAATGGCAAACAAGCACATGAAAAGATATGTAAAAGAAAATGCAAATTAAAACCGTGACATCAGTACACATCCAGTAAAATGTCCCAAACCAAAAAGAGTGAAAATACCAAATGTTGTTGAGGATGTGCAGAAACTAGAGCTCTAACACACTGCCACTGGGAATGTTACAGGGTATAACACTTTGGAAAACAGCTTGGCGGTTTCTTAAATAGTTAAATATATACTTAGCATGCAACCCAGCAATTCTACTTCTGGGTAACTACCCCTCAACAGTGAAATCAAACGTCCATATAAAAGACTTGCACACAAAGCTTCACAGTGTCATTATTCACAGTTGCCCCAAATTGAAAACAATTCAAAGGTCAATCAATGAGGAGATAAAAATTGTTATATCTGTACAATGGAGTACTATCCAACAACAAAAAGGAACTATACTGTTATATGCAATAATGTAGATGGATTTCAAAAGCAACCTTTTTTTAAAAGTTTACTTCTTTATTTTGAGAGAGATGGAGAGCAAGCGAGCGGGGGAGAGGCAGACAGAGAGGGAGAGAGAGAATCCCAAGTAGGCTCTGCACTGACAGCGCCCAGACCAACGGGGCTCGAACCCACGAACCATGAGATCATGACCTGAGCCGAAATCAAGAGTCAGACACTTAACCAACTGAACCACCCAGGCGCCCTGAATCTCAAAAATTCGTTAAGTGAAATAAATAGACACATGTTATCTAAGGAGCCAGGTATAGAACAAATACTGAATGATTTCATGTATTTGAAATTGTGAAAAGCAAAAAACTACAGAGATGAAAAGTTGCTGGGTGGTTGC